>NC_137774.1:12739092-13314068 GCF_963455305.1 Plecotus auritus
CAGCTGGACCCAGGCAGGCTGGCTTTCTCATCAAGCTTATGGGATCTTTGGCTTGGAAGGGAGGGGGAGGGGATGTTGTGGCCTGAAGTCAGGAAGTGGGGTTAAGGCAGCCTGGGGATGGGGGAGAGAAGGCTGGGAGCCACAGACTGTGGCGGGTGGCTGCTCCAGGGAAACAGAGACTGAGAGAGCTCTGGCTAGAAGAGAATGGCTCCCCTGCTCTCAGTTTCACATCTGGGGCCCCTGTTAGAGTTGAGTTAGTCAGGTCAGTGTCCTAGTGCCTCTGCCTCCTGACCTCTGGCCTCGACCAACTGTGCCTCTTTCCCCACCACTCAGCTGCCCTCCACATTCCCCTGATTCCTTCCATCCCTCAGGGCGGCTCACCCTTTCTCCGCAGCCCCCTACCTCCCTGCAAACACCCTTTCTGGACCCTCTAGGTTGCCTATGGAACCACAGAGAACAGTCCTGTGACCTTCATGAGCTTTCCCGAGGACTCGGAGGAGCAGAAGTCCCAAAGTGTGGGCAGAATCATGCCTCACACAGAGGTGAGCCCCCGGCCACCGGGAACCCCAGTCCTCACCCCCTGTAGAGACCCACCTCCCTCCCCCCAGCAGGGTCTCCCCCAGGCCTGGCCCAGGGCTTTCTCTGTGGGCTGAGGCCTGAGAGGAAGAGCTGAGCGACGGCCAGCTGAGCTTCTCCGCAGCCTCCCTTCCTGTCTGAGGTGTGTTTTTGCCAAGCCCCACTGTCTGTTTGGGGGCAGCCAGGACAGCCTCAAAGAGGAGCCAGAGCACAGAGATTTTTTCTAACAGCGCTTCCCCACTCCCGCCCCCCCCCCCCCCACCGCAGGCCCCCTACCCTCACTTCGACAGAGTTCCTCCTTCCGCTTGGCGGAAATACCGACTTTCCCAAGCAGCCTGTCCCTTTGGGGATCCCTTGCGCCTCAAGGCTGACCCCGAACATCTCTCAATGTCACATTTCCAACGGTGACGCCTCTCCTGCTCCATCGCTGGTGCCTTATGCCAGTCCACACCTGGTTCCCCTTGCCCCCTTGTGCCCTGGCGCCTCTGAGATCACTGCCAGTGTGCCCAGGCAGCTGCTTCCTCTGGAGCCAACTGCCATCCTGGTGCGCATCTTTCCTGCCCTCCTCCCTGGCGTGAGCGTGCAGTTACCTTAGCCCCTCCCGGGCGTCTGACAGCCTCCCTGCCACTTGGCGGGACGCCCACCTGTGAGGTAGACAGGGCCAGCGCCGTTCTCCCCATTTCACAGAGGCGAACACTGAGGCACACAGCGACTGAGTTTTCCTTTCACCTTGGCTGCGGCCCATTTCCCTGCTAGGCTTTCAGGCCGCCTCTCTGCCGCCTCTCCTGTTCACATGGCCTGACCACACCACCCTCTTTGGCTTCTCTATTTGCTGCTAAATGGCACGTAGGAGAACATTGCCGTTTCTTCTGCACAGTTTGTAACTCCTCAGCCTGCCTGGCCCGCCATAGGCCTCCTCCCCCGTGGCAGCTCCTGTCCACTCCGTGTCCTCAGGACCTCTGCGCTGGGCCTCACCTGTTCTCGTGTGCCCGGCTCAGGTGTCTGACTGGTGATGGGTCCACTCTGGCCTTTGTGTCCCTTCCTTGGATCTGGCTGGGCAGAGCCAGGGGGACCTCACTATTGGCGGGGAGGGAGGGGGAGGGGAGAGGAAAGACGAAGCTCCTAGCCATTCCCGAGTCTCTCTTCCCACCCCATTCTGAAGTGGGAGGGTGGAGGCCCCCGACTGAAGCTGCCCTGTCCCAGGCCCAGATCGTGAACATGGAGCTGGGGACCATGGCAGAGCTGAACACACCCGGAGAGCTGTGGATCCGAGGGTACTGCGTCATGCTGGGCTACTGGGGGGAGCCCCAGAAGACTGAGGAAGTCATTGGACAGGACAAGTGGTATCGGACAGGGTGAGAGGGCGGAGCGGGGCAGAGGGCTTGGCTGCTGAGGGGAAGCTGGGGGTCCTGAGGCTGAGCTGGGGACATTAAACTAGAAGAGGGAGAATATGTGGGTCAATACAGTCCCTTTCTCAGACCTCATTTCCACAGTGTGTAAAACGGGGACGATCAGAGTCAGTGCCTAGGACCCCTGGACCGTGCACTACACCGGTGCCTGCAAAATCGGAGCGAAGATTTAGACACTTATTTGTTAATTCAACAAATTCTTATTCACCTGCCACTCTTCTAGACGCTGGCAGACCAGTGGAAAGCAAGATGAGAACGATCTTACTGTTACTTCTCACGTGTCCGGTGGAGGGAGACCAATACAAATAAGAGAATTTCAGACACTGATAAAAATGAAGAAAAGAAAATAAGATCAGAGGAAAGGAAGTGCCTCTAATAGAGAGGGGAGCTTGAGTGGTCAGAGAAGGCCTCCCAAGGTGTAAACCTTTGAGCTGAGCCCTGAATGAGAGAAAAGAGGTCAAGCCCTGGCCAGGTGGCTCAGTTGGTTAGAGCATTGTCCCGATGCACCAAGGATGCAGGTTTTGATTCCCGGTCAGGCACATATAAGACTCAACCAATGGCCCGGCTGGTGTGGCTCATTCGACCTATGAACCAGGAGGTCACAGTTAGATTCCTGATCAGGGCACATGCCCGGATTGTGGGCTCGATCCCCAGTGGGAGGCATGTAGGAAGCAACCGATCAATGATTCTCTCTCATCATTGATGTTTCTATCTCTCCCTCCCTCTCCCTTATGCTCTGAAATCTATAAAAATATATTTTGAAAAAAAGAATCAACCAATGAATGCATAAATAAGTGGAACAACAAATCAGTGTTTCTTCTCTCTCCCTCAAATCAATAAATTTTAAAACAAAAGTCAGCCATGAAACGTATGTGCATAGATTTGTTGAGAGAGAGGCCATGTTATAGGTATTGGTTTGTTTTTTTTTCTCCCTCCCCCACTAGACTGTAAGTTCCAGGGAATGTCTTGTTCATGCTGTAGCCTCCAGAGTCTAGAGCAATGCAAGACACATAGTAGGTGCTCAATGAATGTTGGATGAATGAGTGAGTGTGCTGGCCGGTTGAGCAGAGGCAAGAGGCCATTTCTGGCCTTTCCTCGCAGAGACATTGCCACCATGGATGAGCAGGGCTTCTGCAAAATCGTGGGCCGCTCCAAGGATATGATCATCCGGGGCGGCGAGAACATCTACCCCACAGAGCTTGAGGACTTCCTTCACACACACCCGAAGGTGCAGGAAGTGCAGGTGAGGCACCCAGGCCAGGTGAGCCCCACGAGCAGGAACCACCAATGGGGATGGTGAGGTCTGAGACCTGTCTGTGACTCCGGAAGGTGGTGGGAGTGAAGGATGACCGGATGGGGGAGGAAGTCTGCGCCTGCATTCAGCTGAAGAGTGGGGAAGAGACCACACCAGAGGAGATCAAGGCTTTCTGCAAAGGGAAGGTGGGAGCCTCAACGCACCTCAACTTAGGGTGCTCTGTTCTTCACCCCCCCTCTTCTCCCTGCCAACCACTCCACCCACTGTCCCTTTCCCCAACCCTATGATCCCCACCCAGCCTCATGCTTTATCTCCCTCTGGTCTGCAGATCTCCCACTTCAAGATTCCCCGGTACATCGTGTTTGTCACCAACTACCCCCTCACCATCTCAGGAAAGGTGTGTAAGATGGAGCAGACAAGGGAGGGGCAGGATAGCCTGGGGCCCAGGCACAGAAGGCCAGGTGGCCCTAAAGTCGCCCCAGGGATGGGTAAGAGTATGACAGTAGGATGAACAATTAGTCAACTCATCCTGGTTTGCCCCCAAGTTTCCTGGCTTTAGCCTAAGAAACTCCTCAGTCCCCGGCAAACCCAGATGGTTGGTCACCCTAGCTGGCAGAGGCCACGAGCCTGGCTTTTATTCCTTTCTCTTTGCTGCAGGTCCAGAAATTCAAACTTCGAGAGCAGATGGAACGGCATCTAAACCTGTGAATAAAGGGGAGGGGGGTCTGCTAGGCCCTCCCTGCCCTTCCCCCACATTCCCCTCGTCTGTCTTTGTGATTTGACATAAAGAGCTTCTCTGTTTTCTTTGGCTGATCTCTTGCTGGTGTGGTCTCTTGGCAGCTACTGTGGGATAGAGGGAAGAAGCCAAAGGGGAACTAGCACTTTCAGACCCACTGCTTATCAACGCTGGTGCTAAGCACTTTAGTGTGCATTCGCTACTTAATTTAATCCTCACTCGCTCCCTTGAGATACCAAAGGGATTCAGTGAGGATTTTTAAAGACTATACGCATTTCTTTTTCGTATTATCACCAGATTAGTCCATCAAGAAGTATTCTTTTTTCATAACAGCTTCATTGAGATATAGTTCACATACCATCCAGTTCCCCCCATTTAAAGTGTACGATTCATTGGTTTTTAGTATATTCACAGATCTATGCCACCATCATCACAGTCAATTTTGAACATTTTCATCTCCTGAAAAAGAAACTCTATACCCTTTAGCTTTCATCCCACCTCTCCCTCCCCCCAAAACAAATACTTTTTTTTTCAATCAATGAACCTGGGTTTGCTTGATGGGCAGAGCCAGATAAAGCAGGCTGTACCTTGACCCAAGAAATAAAAACAGCACTTCCTGCTTGCAATCCTTACCCTCTAGTGCAGTGGTTCTCAACCTTCCTAATGCCGCGACCCTTTAATACAGTTCCTCATGTTGTGGTGACCCCCCAACCATAAAATTATTTTCGTTGCTACTTCATAACTGTAATTTTGCTATTGTTATGAATCGTAATGGAAATATCTGTGTTTTCCGATGGTCTTAGGCGACTCTGCTAGCGGTTCTCAACCATTATGATTCAGAACAGTAGCAAAATTACAGTTATGAAGTAGCAACGAAAATAATTTTATGGTTGGGGGTCACCACAACATGAGGAACTGTATTAAAGGGTCGCGGCATTAGGAAGATTGAGAACCACTGCTCTAGTGTCTGCTCTCAGCAGCCTTCTCCTCTTTTTAGACCATGGCCATAAGCCCCATTTCACAAATGATGAAACGGAAACTCAGGGCCATTTGGTGTCTTGCCCAGGGTCACACAGCTGGAATTAGAACCTATTTGTCCGACTCCAAAGCCCATGATCTTCCCACTTCATTGAACAGTTCAGGTGCCTGCTTTCCCAGCCCTTCACCTGAACCCTGTCTCTCCCACAGATACCACCCTTGCCTCTCCTCCCAGCAGGTGCGTGGCGGGGAGGAGGGGTCTGACGTAGGAGATGACAGCCTCGTCTCCTGGCCGAGCGGCTTCCCCTGGGATTTTTCTGCTCCTTCAATGTCCAGCCCAAGTGTCCTCTTCTCCCATACCGACTCGCCGGCCCTTGTAACAGATCGCCCCACAGCACAGAGCAGACTAACCTAGTATCCAGCAGATGCTGAATTAATATCTGTTGCCTTTTGTCTCTTGTTGGCTTGCTTCTCCTGTACTGTGACTTGGTCTTATGCATCAGATGTCCCCAGTGCTCAGCTCTGTGCCAGGCACATAAAATGTTAAGGAATTCATTGAATGAACTAGGAATTCCTGGGTGGGCCAGGGTACTCCCCTCTACAGGGTGCTGAAAGCAGGCAGCAGCCACTCACCCCAGAACCTCCCGGTGGCCAGGGAAAGGAAGGCCAGGTGGCTGCGGTGAGCGCATATGTGCCCGGCAGGTGGCGCCAGAGACCCCAGGCCCTCGGCCCTCCGGGAGCGTCGGACGCGGCGCTCAGTCGCGCAGCCCCTCTTCCTTCCGCCGGGGCGGCCCAACCGGATCGGCTCTGCGCACACTGTGCGCTCTGGGCGCGTCTCGGGTTCGGATCCTGCCGAGTGCACCACGCCGCCCGCCCCGCCGCAGAGCGCACCATGGCGCTTCCCCGGGCCCGGGCCGGTGCCTGGGCGGCAGCGGCCAAAGTGGCCCAGAGGCGCCGCCGCGTGGAGGGCGCAGGAAGATCGCCGAGTCCTGTGACCCGGAGCCAGCGCGCGGCACTTTACGTCCACGTGAGTGGGAGGAGGAGGCAGGGCAGGAGTCCACATGCTGACTTGTCACGCGTGAGCCCACCCGCCGACTTTCCCCGCTCCCGGACGAGGTCTTGGCTAGGACCCGTGCCCTGGCAGGGAAATGTCTGTGCCCGGGGACCTGAAGTCTCTGGTGCTCACCAGCGCGGTGACCTTTGACCATGTGGCTTCCCTTCTGAACCCCAGTTTTGTCTTACTGAAGTGGGCATAATCCCAGTCTTAGGGAGTTGTGTGGTTCAGATGGCATAGCCACTGTCGACAGACCTGGAATGGGGTTGGGAATGTGTGCAACTGGACCCTGGAAGTGGCCCAGGGCAGCCCGGAGTCCCCGCTCACCCCCTTCCAACACCCCTTGCCCCCAGTGGCCCTACTGCGAGAAGCGCTGCAGTTACTGCAACTTCAATAAGTACATCCCCCGCGGCGTGGACGAGGCTGCTGTGCGGAGCTGCCTGGTGACTGAGGCTCAGACACTGCTGCGGCTCAGCGGGGTGCAGCGGTGGGTACTGGGGGGCTGGAGGCGGGGCTTGGAGGGAGTGGATAGGACGGGTGCTGCAGGCCTCCTGGAGGGCTCCCCCAGGTCTCATCTTCTTTATCTTCTTTACCCAGGGTGGAGTCTGTGTTCTTTGGTGGAGGCACCCCGAGTCTGGCCAGTCCCCACACTGTGGCTGCTGTCCTGGAGGCAGTGGCCCAGACAGCTCACCTGCCCACAGACTCTGAAGTCACATTGGAGGTCAACCCCACTTCTGCCCCAGCCTCTAAGTTGGCAGCATTCGGGGCAGCAGGAGTCAATAGGTTGTCCATTGGCCTCCAGGTAACCAATCTGCCCACCCCATCCTAGGGCACCTAGCCCTTCCATGCTGTCTCTCCACTGGTCACATTCATTTATTGGGCAAACATTTCCTAATTCATTTTTAAAAACAATTCTTCATTGTTGAAAGTATTATATTTGTCTCCCTTTTTCCCCCATTGACCCCCTCCAGCCCCAGGCCTTCAGCACACAAGGCTAGGACCCGTGCCCTGGCAGGGAAATGTCTGTGCCCGGGGGTTACGCATATATGCCTGTGTCCAGGGGTTACGCATATATGCACACAAGGTCCTTGGTTGATTACCTCCCACCGACCCACCCTCCCCTGCCTTCCCTCCGATATTCCGCACTCCGTTCCATGCTTCCATGTTTCTGGATCCACTCCGCTTCTCAGTCTGTTTTGTTACTTAGATTCCACATATGGGTGAGATCATGTGATACTTGTCTTTCTCTGACTGACTTATTTCACTTAGCATGATACTCTCCAGGTCCCTCCATGCTCGGACAAACATTTATTGAGCCCCTTCTGGTTGCCAAGGCCTAGTACAGTGGTAGGCAAACTCATTAGTCAACAGAGCCAAATATCACAGTACAACGATTGAAATTTCTTTTGAGAGCCAACTTTTTTAAACTTAAACTTCTTCTAACGCCACTTCTTCAAAATAGACTCGCCCAGGCCGTGGTATTTTGTGGAAGAGCCACACTCAAGGGGCCAAAGAGCCGCATGTGGCTCACGAGCCGCAGTTTGCCGACCACTGGCCTAGTAGGTACTGAAGTGTTGGGTGACGCTTTTGTAACTATGCTATTGTCTGCTTCTGTGCTAGTCCGCAGTGCTCCAAGCACCCTCCATAGGGCCTGGCACATAGTAGATGCTCAGAAAAGGTTTGTTACATGATTGGAGACACAGCAGGAGGCAAGCAGGTGGTCAGCTCATTGCAGCACGGTCAGGGGGGTCTCTACAAAAGGCTTTCAGAGTACAGACTGAAGGGCACCTCAGTCTGATGAACTCATAGGAGCCCTCCCAGACCGGTGATGTTTGAATAAGGAGGAGGAGTTCACCAGGGGAGAGGGTGTGGGAGGAAAAGACACAGGATATAGAAGAGGGGGAGCTAGGAGTCATTCCTTGTGACTGGAGAGGCTGGACACAAGGAAGCCTTCAGCACCATGCTGGTGAGTTTGGGTTTTGCCTAGTGGTTTACAGGGGAGCCTGGAGGTGTTTAGGTAGGGAGAAACAGAATCCTCCCAGGTTGGCCTCTCGTGTTTTCACATCCAGTAGTGCTTTCCCCATTTCTAATACATGCACCACTTACCATAGGGCTTGGGGTCAGAGCCTCGTTCTCATGGGACATACTGAAAGGAACACATCATTGCTGAGATAGTCTGGCCCCAGATGCATGCATATCTGGACTCTAATTGTAAAGAAACCTAAATCAAGAGACTTTTTGCCCTGGCTGGGTAGCTCAGTTGGTTAGTGTGTCGTCCTGATACACCAAGGTCGTGGGTTCAATCCCTAGTCTGGGCACATACAAGGATTAACCAGTGAATGCATAAATAAGTGGAACAACAAGTTGATGTTTCAATAAGAATATTAAAAGGAAAAAGACGTTTTGTATGTGTGGTAAGAACAGATAGCATGAGGTTGATCTAACCTCTTACAAATTTTTAGTATATAGCATACAGTAAAAATTTGTTAACGGTTAGGACAGTGGTGAGCAGCAGATCTCTAGAATTTCTTCATTAAGCAATATTTTGAAAAAAAAAATAACTGGCCCATACTCTTCAAAAAATGTCAATATCATGAAAGATATGGAAAGGCTAAGTATCTAGACTAAAGACAACGAATGAGACAGTGACGGCTGAGTGCAATGTGTGACCCCTGATTGGATCCTGGAGTGGGGTGGGAAGAGGAAATTGCTACAGTAGCCATTATTGGGACAGGTGGCCAGATTTGAATATGACTATGTATTAGATAATGGCATTGTGTCAGCGTTACATTTCCTGAACTCTGTAATTGGCTTGTGGTTATGTAAGAGAATGTCATTGTTGTTAGGAAGTACACACTTAACTATTTAGGGGTGAAAGGGTACAATATTTAAGTTGATTACATTTAAATAACCCATTTGCAAATGCTCACTAGCATGTGGCCAGTGGCTACCGTCTCCTACTAAAATGTTCTATAGCCGCACTGACTATATGCCAGTAAACACTTGGCATGTGATCATTTAAATTTAATTCTCTTAAGATTTAAATAGCCACATGTGTGAATGCCTACTGTATTGGACAGTGCAGGTATAGAACATTTCCGTAGTGCTGGTCTGTAAATTACTCTCCAGTGGGTCATCATCATCATCATATGTGTGTATATTTATAGAGAGACAAAGCAACTGTGGCAAAATGTGAGTTGGTGAATCTAGATGGTGGTGTTCATTGACTTTTTTTTTTTTCAACGTTTCTATAGATTTGAAATATTTCAAAATAAAGTTAAGAAAGACTCTTGGCTTTGGGGCCAGGCAGTCCTAAATTCCAGGTCTGACTCTGCCACTGTGTGACCTTGGGCACGTTACTTAACATCTCTGAACATCAGTTTTCTCATTTGTAAATTGGGAGCCAACGTTGAAGGGTTATAAGGATGAATTAGACCAGGGGTGGGCAAACTTTTTGACTCGAGGGCCACAATGGGTTCTTAAACTGGACGGGAGGGCCGGAACAAAAGCATGGATGGAATGTTTGTGTGAACTAATATAAATTCAAAGTAAAGGAGAGGAGGGGAGAGCAAGAGAACCCTCCGCTCTTTCGGCTCTGCGGGCCGGATAGAACAGCCGAACTGTAGTTTGCCGACTGCTGAATTAGACATTGCATAAAAAAGCTTGGCACGTAGTGCGTGACCCTTCAGTGAATGGTATGCCCTCGGTATGGGGTCTGGCCCTTCCCAGGCATTAGGGGTGAGTTGATTACATATTTGACCAAATATAGCAGGCTAATTTTTAAGTTGATCATTTTTGCTTGGCCCGTGAATGATGTTATAAATATCCAAATGGCCCTTGGCAGAAGAAAGGTTCCCCACCCCTGGTCTGCAGTAAGGTGGGTCAAGTGGTCTTGTTTCCCTCTGAGCCAGCCTGTGTGCTTACGGAGCCTCTCTCCCCAGTCCCTGGATGACACTGAGCTCCAGCTGCTGGGGCGGACACACTCGGCCAGCGACGCTCTGCAGACACTGGCAGAGGCCCGGTGCCTGTTCCCCGGGCGCGTGTCTGTGGACCTGATGCTGGGGCTGCCGGCACAGCAGGTGAGACCCTGGCTCAGGCAGCTGGAGGAACTGCTGCGCCACTGTGACGACCACGTCTCCCTCTACCAGCTGTCCCTGGAGCGGGGCACTGCCCTCTTCACCCAGGTGCAGCAGGGTGCCCTTTCTGCCCCGGACCCCGAGCTGGCTGCTGAGATGTACCAGGAGGGACGGGCAGTCCTTCGGGAGGCTGGCTTCCGCCAGTACGAGGTCTCCAACTTTGCTCGGAATGTAAGTCCTGGGGCTGATGGCCGAAGGTGGGGAGTGGGCAGGCTGAGGCGAGCCCTAGGAAAGGGATCCTGTGGGGAGAAGGGTCTCAGCTGGGTCCTCGAGGCCTGAAGTGGGGGCACATTTTAACCAGGTTCCCCTTACCTGAGCAGCCACAGGACGGCTAGCTTGGCTCTGCCCTGACTATTCTCTCCCTCCCCACAGGGGGCGCTTAGTACCCACAATTGGACTTACTGGCAGTGCGGCCAGTACATTGGCGTTGGGCCTGGTGAGTCCCCTGTGAACCATAGGAGGGGTGACTCAGGAGTGGAATGTCACGGTTGTGTGATCTTGGGCCACTTATTAACCTCTGTTTTCTCATATGTACAGCCCGGCAAAAAAGTGATGCATTGAATGTGTATTTTGAGGTGCTTGAAAATGCCTGGCACTGTGGTTCTCAGCCTTTAGCACCCGCCAGAATTCCCTGGAAGGCTTGTTAAAACCCAGGTGGCTGGGCCCCACCTCCAGAATGTCTGGTTGCACAGGGCGGGAGTAAGGCCCGCAAATTTAGGTTTCTGGCATATTCTATGCTGTGGGTCTGGGGATCACACTTTGAGAAGCACGGACAACATCTGGCAGACACGCCGTGTCAGCTGGTATTAACGTGGGTGTGGTTGTTGATGTTGTCAGGGGCCCATGGGCGATTTGTGCCCCAGGGGGCCGGGGGCCTTGCTCGGGAGGCTCGGATCCAGACCCTGGAGCCTGACAACTGGATGAAGGAGGTGAAGCTGTTTGGTCATGGCACCCGGAAGCGCTTCTCCCTGGGCGAGCTGGAGCTGTGAGCATCTGAGGGCACAGGGCGCTTCCCCCGGGGTTCCCCTGGGGCCCCAGAACCACCTCCATGTGCACCTTCTTATTTCTTACCTTGTCCCATACTGCATGGTCCTCATAAGCCCCCCATACACACATCCCAGCATAGATAGGGCTAGCAGGCTGGGAGAAGCACAAGTCTCCTCTCCAAGACCCCTTGATGGTTTTCCTTTCAGGCTGGAAGAAGTTTTGGCGATGGGGCTACGCACAGATGTAGGGATCACTCACCAGGTAAGGGGTCCTGGGGCTCTGGCACACTGCTTCCTCCTAAGCCACGCATAATCATTTCTCACACACACACACACACACACACCCCTCCCATCCCTCTGGCAGCTGGAGATTTGGCTTTAGTCCAGCTGAGGCCTGATGGACAGTGTGGTGCAGTGAGGACTCTGGGCTAGGGCTGCAGAGACCCAGGCTCTAGTCCCCTTCTACTGCACCCTTGAGCACACATCCTTTCACCTCTCTGAACGTCCATTTTCCCAGCTGTGTGGGGGAATAGACTAGATTAAGGGCTTCAGATGTTGTAAGTAGCCCTGAGAGCTCCGATAGGAAGTGTAGTAACCGATCGGTCCAACTCAAGCTTCCCTGGATGGAGTCAGGGCTATAAAGCCCTGGCCATATCCTGAGCAGCAGGGGTAGGGGGTGGGGGGCGAATCGAGGGAGAGCTGGCTTTCAGCCTAAACATGGAGGCGTGGAGGTGCCCACGTCCCTGCTGGCCTGTCAGCCTGGGCCTGGTGTACATGAGAGTCGGTTGGCTGAGATCCCTGTGCTGGACTGTACCCTCCCTCACCCCTCCCCACGCCCCCAGACACACGGCCCAGAGTAGCCCCACACCTCTGACCCTTCTGGTCTCCCCAGCACTGGCAGCAGTTTGAGCCCCAGCTGACCCTGGGGGACGTGTTTGGAGCAAGTGAGGCGGTGAACGCGCTGCTGGAGCAGGGCTTGTTGCTGCTGGATCACAGGTGTGCTGGCGGTGGGAGGGTGGTTAGATGTCTCAGGGAGCCCTGACTACTGGTCACACACCTAGGAAAAGTGAGAAACACTGATGAGGAAGGGCCTGTGGGTGCCGTGGGCCCTGGTAGACGGTGGGCATTGAAGCTGGTGAGAGGAGGCACATCCAGGCCTTTTGGTTTTCTAGGGGTCTTCGGTGTTCCTGGGAAGGTCTGGCTGTGCTGGACTCCCTGTTGCTGACCCTTCTACCTCGACTCCAAGAGGCCTGGCAGCAGAAAACCCCCTCCCCTGTGCCAGGAGGGTGACGGATGTCCCTGCATCCCAGGGCAGTGTCCCGGGTGGGCCTGGGGCTGGACTGACACTACGGACATCTCAGCTCTCATCATGGCCCAGCCCTGGCATCCCCAGGGGACCACCTACCGTGAGGTGGATGGGAGGACCACTGTCGGAGGTCTGGGAAGTGGCATCGAGGGTGCCCACTGCTGCCAGGGCAGGAGTCGTGGTATCTGCGAGTGCCTCTCACGGGTGGTCTCTAAAGCAACGCCTGGCTGGCAGGAGCTTCTGAAGGATCCAGCTCTCGGGCTTCCAGCCCCTGCAATACAGGATGGGACCTAGAAGGGGCTGAGCGATGCTGGCCGACACCTGTGTGCATCCAGCACAGGGCCTGCCTGCTGGACTCGGAACAGTGGGCAAGATCAGAGCAAGCCCTGCCCCTTCTCCTTTGGAACCAGGATATGTTTGGGGTATCAGGAGCCTCACAGACCTTCCTGAGTTTCCTCCCCAGTTCCCTCTCCCTGCAGCCTTTCCCTTAAGAGAGTGAAGGGGGGAAGGGGGCGGGGCAAGCTGGGAAGAGGGAGGGAAGAAGGATTCAGAAAAGACCCAGAGCCTGCTGACCCTCCCCTGGCCTTTCACCTGCAGGGATGGTCGCCTGCTGTGTATGTAAGTAGCCTCACAGGACCCTCTGGAGCCCGTCTTGACTGTGGTCCTCTCCTTTGTCTGGGCCCCTTTGTGGAGCGAGGGATTCTGACTTGGGGGCTAGAGACTTAGTCTAGTCTGAGATTTCTTCCCGTTCCCTGGCAATTATTTACCCGGTGATTTTAGCATCCATCAGTGATCCTTGCCCACATCCTCGATTAGATTGAGGGTTGCAGAATGCTAGTTTCTGACTCTGCCATCCCATCTACATTCATTAACGGGCATTCATCCATATCAAAAGAGCTTTCCCCTTTTGGAGGGCTGACACTCTCAGCCTAGGGACTGCATGCAGGGTGTGTGTACATATGTGTGCATGTGCGTGCGAGAGAGAAAGGCATTTTCCTGTGAAAAGGCTTCCTAACCCTTCATATCAAAGGGTTACTGTGATGCCCAAAGGAATTCAGTCCTGCCGCAAATCAGGGTGTGCGCAGCTCAGCCTCTGGCTGGGTGACTAAGGATGGGGTTCCCCACCCCTCCGCGGTGAGCACGTGCATTTCCCGTGTGCCTGGTGGGTGTGAATATCAGTCCTCCTGTGAACCTGTGGTAAGTGTTACGACTTCTCATTTATTCATGAAATATTCAGCAGGCACTACCGGTGTGCCAGGCCCTGTGCTGGGCACGCAGAGAGGAATAAGACCCGTCCCCGCCCGTGAGGAACTCACCACCGTGTTGACAGATGTATAAAGAGATAAATGTCAGGGTTATCAGTGAGGATGTGCAGGTGAGCCGTGGAAGCCTGCCACGCGTCTGGTTTGGAGGGGCTGGGAGCAGAAAGGGGGAATCCCTTTTTCTTACTACTCCTCTGGCCCTGGGAAGGCTTGTGGGGTGACTGTGCTGTCCCGGGGAGCCTCTTCCCAAGCCTTCCCCTGATCTTGATATTCAAGAAGTGAGCACGGGGCCGGAGCAGGTGCACCATCAGATAACCTGGGCCCACTCAGGTTTCTCCCAGTGGCCAGGCTCCGGCCACCTGAGACACCCAGGCCCTCCCTGCTCACTAGGCCTGGACAGGAGCCAGGGCCGGGTGGGGGTGGCACGGATCAGCTTCTGTGACTCAGCCTGGTCCCTCCCTCCCCAGGTGAATCAGAATCTCCTGGAGGTGGAGCCCAGGAATCCAGTTTTTAAATGCTTCCTAAATGGTTCTAATGATCAGGCCCTTGTGGGGAGTCTTGCCATCTGCCTTCCATCCTTAGAGGCTGGGGTCAGGAGGGTCGTGGGGGACATGGCTACTTCCCCCTGCATCCAGGCCTTCCAGGCCTCCTTCATCAAAAGGGGTCCTCCATAGGGGGATTTCCGTTGTCGTTTTTCACCTGCCTTCCTGAAAAGCACATGAACACAATGAAGAAGTGAACGAGCTACTTTGGAGATGAGAGGAGATGGAGAGATGTAATGTGTGTCAGTGTGTTGGTTACAACTCGAAAGAGCAAACCTTCCTCGTACAAGAGCACTCACAATTTTAGAGATTGAACCACCCCACCCCCGACCCAGTAGTGCGCATAGGCAGGGCAGCTATTATAATTGCCATTTTTATTCAAAGAGGCTCTCTAACTTGACCCAAGTCATCTAAGTAGGAAGTAGCAGAGCTGGCATAACACTTCTGGGCATCCAGAACTTGTGTTACATCATTACCTTATACTTAACCGTGGGTCTGGGTGGACTAACCTGTCTCTTAAATTAGGCAAAATCCTGACCTGTCTCTGGCGCTCTATGCTTCCGGCTTGAAGCTGCCATCTCAGCCTGGTGCTGGGTAGCTCAGACTCGGTGTCTATGGTTTCTCCCCTAAAGAGGCTTGAACAGTGAGAACCCACATGTCCCATCTCCATGTGACCACCTACTTCCTGGGACAGAACTCTATTTTTGCAAAGAAAGGGGCTTAAATAATACAGTTGCTATAGGCTGAATGTTTGTGCCCCCAGAATTCATACGTGGAGACCTCCTCCCCGAGCTGATGTGGATTGGGAGGTGGAGCTTTGGCAGGTGATTAGGTCATGAGGATGGAGCCCTCGTGAATGAGATTAGTGCCCTTTAAGAAAAAAGACCTCAGAGAGCTCCCTAACCTCATGTGATGACATGGCGAGAAGGCACCGAGTCTGCTGGTGCCTTGGTCTTGAACTTCTCAGCCTTTAAAACTGTGAGAAGTAAATGTCTGTTGTTGAAGCCACCCAGTTGATGGTATTTTTGTTATAGCAGCCCAAATGGACTAAGACAAGGATGAATAACTTTAGTAGATTGTATTATTATTCAAATGTTTGCCATCCTTCCTCGAGTGCCCCTTCCTGAGGGCCTGTGGGGGATCATCTCTCCCTGCCCTGTTGAACCTGAGAAGGACCCAGAGACTTGCCTACCCTGACTGTAAGAGCCAGTAGGTGGTCCACCTTCTCTCTCTGCCACAGAGACCTGCCGTGTTCAGACAGAGATTGTGTCGTCAGCCTGGGTCGATGTTGGGCAGAGGAGCAGTCCACCTTGGAGACTTGAGCAGGGATGAGAAATTCAAATCCAAATTAGTGGATTTTTTGGGTTGTTTATTACCAGCATAACTGAGACTAAACTGACTGATACAATTTGTAATCCCACCATTCAAAGATTAATCACTGTTAAGATTCTGGTGTATATATTAGCAAAAATTCTTACATGCAAATGAACATATTTATGAACATATTTACAGTCTTGATATAAATGAGATAATATGCATCTTTCTTTGGAGCCTTTTTTATTTTTTTTCAATTTAATTTTATTGTTTAAAGTTTTACAAATAGTAGTACATATATCTCCTTTTTTCCCCATTGACCGCCCCCTGACCTCCCCTCTCCCCCCCCCCCCCGCACATGCCCTCCCCCGCTCCTCCAGTGTCTGTGTCCATTGGTTATGCTTATATGCATGCATACAAGCCCTTCGGTTGATCTTTTACCTCCCGCCTCAACCCTCCCCTGCCTTCCCGCTGTAGTTTGACAGTCTGTTCGATGCTTCTTTGCCTCTGAATCTATTTTCTTTGGAGCCTTCTTGTTCTAGCTAATATGTGGTTGGCATCTATGCGTGTCAAGTTTATATCTACATCCTCTTTTTTGAGTATAGCTTCATCGGAAACCACTGCATGGTTGTGCCAGAATTTAGTTTACCTTTTCATTTTTGGTGAAATGAAGGGTTTGGTTTTTATTTTTACAAACTCTGTGATGAACATCTTATGTAAATACTAGAGGCCCGGTGCATGAAAGTCGTGCACGGGGGGGGGGGGGGTTGTCCCTCAGCCCAGCCTGCACCCTCTCCAATCTGAGACCCCTTGAAGGGATGTCTGACTGCCCATTTAGGCCCAATCCTAAACGGGCAGTCGGACATCCCTCTCACAATCCAGGACTGCTGGCTCCCAACTGCTGGCCTGCCTGCCTTCCTGATTGCCCCTAACCGCTTCTGCCTGCCAGCCTAATCACCCCCTAACCACTCCCCTGCCAGCCTGATTGATGCCTAACTGCTCTCTGCCAGCCTGTTTGCCCCTAACTGCCCTCCCCTGCAGGTCTGGTCACCCCTAACTGCCCTTCCCTGCAGGCCCAGTTGCCCCCAACTTCCCTCCTCTGCTGGCCAGGTCCCCCCCAACTGCCCTTCCCTGCAGGCCCAGTCGCCCCCAACTGCCCTCCTCTGCAGGCCCGGTAGCGTCCAACTGCCCTCCCCTGCTGGCCATCTTGTGTCCACATGGGGGCAGCCATCTTTGACCACATGGGGGCAGCCATCTTGGGTGTTGGAGTGATGGTCAATTTGCATATTACTCTTTTATTAGATAGGATTTTTATGCACTGGCTTGATCATTTCCTTAGGTTTAGGATAAATGCCAAGAAGTGTGGTTGCTGACTGAGGATACACACATTCTTTGTTTGGATACACGACACCAAACTACCCTCCAGGAAGCCTTCATAATGCACGCTCTTGCCAGCTTGCTAGTGTTCTCACTCCTCTATAATTTTGTCAGTAGCAAACATGATCCATTTTTCCAAAGGATTCCAATCTGAAGAGCACTCTTTTTAAAAAATATATATTACTTTATTGATTTCAGAGAGGAAGGGAGAGGGAGAGATAGAAACATCAATGATGAGAGAGAGAGTCATTGATTGGCTGCCTCCTGCACGCCCTCCAATGGGGTTCGAGCACGCAACCCAAGCATGTGCCCTTGACTGGAATCGAACCCAGGACCCTTCAGTCTGCAGGCCGACCCTCTATCCACTGAGCCAAACCAGCTAGGGCTGAAGAGCACTCGTAACCCTAGCTTTAGCATCAGCTAACATACTGCCTTCCAGTCCGGCAATTATTTTGTCCATCTAATCCAGGGGTCCTCAAACTTTTTAAACAGGGGGCCAGTTCACTGTCCCTCAGACCGTTGGAGGGCCGGACTATAGTTTAAAAAAAAAAAAAAACTATGAACAAATTCCTATGCGCACTGCGGGCCCGGGACGAGTCGGCTGCTAAGCAGGACAGGCAGCGGCACCCGGCGGGCCGGATTAATGTCCTCGGCGGGCCGCATGTGGCCTGCGGGCCGTAGTTTGAGGACCCCTGAATCATTCAAGTCAGAGAGTAAAGAGGATGCAGGCTCTGGGGCCACACAGGTAGAAGACCAAACTGGCAGTGTTTGCCAGTGTGTTGCCTCTTGAATTTCTCTTATCCACATCCACCCAGCTCTCCCTCTATCTTCCTCTCCCTGCTCCACCTTCTTTTCCCTGATGGGATTTTTTAAAAAATATATTTTTTATTGATTTCAGAGAGGGAGAGAGAATCATTGATTGGCTGCCTCCTGCACACCCCACGCTGGGGACCAAGCCTGCAACCCGGGCATGTGCCCTTGACCGGGAATTGAGCCTCCTGGCTCATAGGTCATTGCTCAGCACGGAGCCACGCCGGCAGGGCCCTGCCCGGATTTTTAAAGCCAAATTTTAAAATTATACCAACAACGTGACAGAAACATTAGAATTCTAAACGAGAAAAAAAAATCACCCACAATCAATGGCCCCAACAAATTAAACTGTTTTTATTTGCCTGTGTTCCCCTCCGGTCCTCGTCCAAATGCATGCAGGCTCTGTGCCCAGGACGCTCCTGGCACAGATCTAATTTTGCATTCTGCCCTTTCTGCTTCTCCTCCTGCCATAAGCATTTTTCTGTGTTGTTACATGGTCATCATCTTTTCAGTTAAATTGTTGCACAGTGTTCCAGTGGCTGAATAATTTAATAATTATTACCCTAATGTAAGTCACTTAAGCGGTTCCCCGTTTTCCTCTTATTATAAATAATGCTGCACTGCATGCTTTGATGGAGAGAGCGTCTTTCTTCATCTGAGTTATTTCTTCAGGCCTGTTCCCAAGAACGAGATAGCTAGGCCAAAGGGCATGAATGCTTTAATAATTCTTGATGTGAACCGCAACATTATTTAACAAAGGGTTTTTATTTTTTATTTTTTTTTATTTTCCTGCTCCAAAATAATAATGCTTTTTTTCTCCTTTTCAACCATCTAGAAGAAAGAAAAATTTTACTACCCAGACATTACCATTACTACTACATTTGGATAGCCCTCCCTCCAGAAACCTCTCGGTGCATAGATATACATATAAATGTAGAAATAAAAATAGTTTTCCACAAAAGATACCGTAGTCATGTGCCAGTTTTACAACCTGGTGTTTTGGGTGTTTTTTCCCCCCAGCAACATGTCCTGGGCTTTTCTAATTGGTTCTGCTACCACCAGGGCCTATGTGGTAGCATAATGTATTACATACGGTAATAGCTGTAAGCCAGGCATGTGCCAAGGAGGTTATCTGCATTAGCTCATTTAAGCTCCGCAGCAACCCGGTGAGAGAAGTTCTATTATTATCACGCCCATTTTCGCAGATGCGGAAACAGGCTCAGAGAAATCAATGGACTGCTCAAGGTCACACAGCTAGGAAGTGGTGGGGCTGGCTCTCAGCTTGAGTTCTCTGGGGCTCCAGAACAGGTGCTCATACAAATCATACACAAATGCATTCTTATTGTAAAAAAAAAAAAAAATAAAGATAATAAATGCAAACAATACCACAGCATAGAAAGGAAAGTGTGAAAGTTCCCTTTACACTTCCACAGAGGTTTGATGTGTGCATCGGTTAAGGTTTAACTGCATATGACAAAATCAGAGTAGCGTAAGCTTAAACAAGTCAGTTTAGTTATTTTCCTTCCACATAAAAGAAGTCTGGTCGAAGCATTTCAGGACGAGCATGGTGGACCCATGCTCACGGGTCACGAAGAAACAGGCTCTGTCTTCCTGCTCTGCATCCTCAGTTCATAGCTTCCATCCCTAAGGGCTCCATCTGGGCTCATGTGGTCCCTGGAGCTCCAACCATCACATCTGCATTCCAGGCCCCAAGAAGGAGAAAGGATGGAGGGGCCACAGTGTGTTTTTCCCAGGTGAATCAGCCCCCTCTGAAGAGCTTCTGGGAAGTCCCCCTGCCCCATGACATCCGCTTGCTTCTAATTGGCCACCCTTATACCTAAGGGAGGCTGGGAAATGTAGTTTTAAACTGGGCAATGTTGCTTCTTTCCCCCAGCTCAATCCCCTAGAAGGGCTGGTTAATTAAAAGGGGGAAGAATAGACATGGAGATATAATCAGACAGCCCTGCCACTGTGTATCCTTCCCAATCAATGGACACATATGTACATATAGAAAATATAGTTCAGAAAAAGTCTAATGTGTACATGGTACCTTGTTTCAATTTACATTTTAAAGTTTACCAACCAGATGAAACATTCTCCATTAAATATTTGTTTACTAATAATTGTGTTGTGTGCACATTTAAGCTCTTTGTTTATTTAGCCAATTAAAGCCATGATGATTTCCTAACCGACTTGAGTGAACTAGATGGATAGACAGATGAGAGAGATGTTACAAGTATACTGACTCTATGTCTTATCTGCTGCAAGGATTGCTTCCACTAAGCCAGTGGTCGGCAAACTCATTAGTCAACAGAGCCAAATATCAACAGTACAACGATTGAAATTTCTTTTGAGAGCCCAATTTTTTAAACTTAAACTTCTTCTAACGCCACTTCTTCAAAATAGACTCGCCCAGGCCGTGGTATTTTGTGGAAGAGCCACACTCAAGGGGCCAAAGAGCCGCATGTGGCTCGCGAGCTGCAGTTTGCCGACCACTGCACTATGCTATACTTTTTACCGTTAACGGATTTTTACTTTTTTGGAAGTGAATTTTCTAAAAATTTCAAATGTTTCTATATCGAGTCCATCTTTTGCCTTGTGACTTTTCTTATCAGTTCCAGGCTCCAGAGATTTGGTCAGCTTTCAAGGTGGCTTTCCTTTCCCAGGAGACACAGTCGAACAAAAGGTGGCAGCCAGGCCCAGCTGGCCCGAATCTCCACTCCGCCACTTCCTTCCTGTGTGACTAGAGGCAGGACACTTCCCGCATCCAAGATCTAGTTCCCTTGACTGTTTAGTGAAGGAGTTGGACCAGCCCCAGGTTCTCAAACCTGGCTCTGCATCACAACTAACCACGGCCCCACATAACACGCCCATTCCTGGACATCCCCCTCAGATCTACAGAATCTAAACCTCTGAGCCCAGCAATCTGCATTTGTAATGCTCTCTAACGAGCCCGATGCTCAGCCATGTGCAGAACCTCTGGACCAGCCAGTGTCTGAGACTGCTTCCTGTGGCGGGCTCTGAGTAGTCAGTGAGAGGAGGGAGGTAGCCCTGGGCCACTGTCGTCCGCCAAAGCCAGTTTGCCCTGCCTCTTCCTGCTGGGTCACTGCCCCCATTTCACATCCAGCCTGAGCAGCAGCCCCATCATCCTGCTTCCTTGGGGGTGGGCGGGAGGTGAGATGGTGGTCAGGTTCCTGGGCTATAGCCTGGGGGGTGGTGCCATAGCAATGCCCCTGGAAAGGGGCCATGTCACTTACTAGCTGGGTGACCTTCGTTAAGCCACTCACTCTGCGAGTCTCCATTTTCTCAGCTCTGAAAGCAGGGACTGAGCCTTCTTCAAGGTTATTCTGAGGTTGGCAATGATGGATGGATGGATGGATGGATGGATGGATGGATGGATGGATGGGTGGGTGGGTGGGTGGATGGATGGGTGGATGGGTGGGTGGATGGGTGGGTGGGTGGATGGATGGGTGGATGGATGGGAGGGTGGGTGGGTGGGTGGATGGATGGGTGGGTGGGTAGGTGGATGGATGGATGGGTGGGTGGGTGGATGGGTGGGTGGATGGGTGGATGGATGGATGGATGGATGGATGGGTGGATGGGTGGGTGGATGGATGGGAGGGTGGGTGGGTGGGTGGATGGATGGGTGGGTGGGTGGGTGGGTGGGTGGATGGATGGGTGGGTGGATGAATGGATGGAAAGAGCCTATTGCAGTTCCTGGCACAAAAAGGGCATTTGACAAATGTGGCAGTTATTACTACTAATGTTTTCATTGTGGTGTGCAGTGCCCTGGGCATGCTAGCTCTAAAGAAGGCATGTCCCAAACAGAAATTCCTGGTGCCTGACAAGACAGAAACTTGTTGTTTCTCTGCGATGCTGAAACTTGTCAGAAGGTAACCTGTGGCTCAGGGTAGGACTTGCCACCTCCCAGGTAGCTGGGAGGGTGTGTGCCACAGGCAGACTGACAGCCTCCAGACAGTGGCACCCACCTCAGCAGGTGACTCCTCATACCTCGCTCTCCTTGCTCTCCCCCATCACGTCGGACAGGAATGGCCCCATTCCTCAGGTGGAGGGACCGCCTCCACCTGCCTCCCAGACCCTGACAGCTGGGACACACTCCCAGCAGGTGCCTTTCCTTTGCCCAAACCTCCAGGTTAGGTCTCTCCTGCTGCCTTTGCTCCCCATCCTTCCCTAGTCCTTATGACTCCTCAGCTCCAGTCCTGCTGTCCCGGACTCGGCCCAGGGCTCCCCCCACCCTTGAACCTGACCAACTTACACAGGCCTCACTTGCTTTGCTTCTAGTGATTAAGACCTCAGTAAGGGCCTTAGCAGCACTGATGGGAGACAAGCTGGGCAGAGCTTTAGATCAGTGAGGAACTTGCTGTGGAAACACCCGTCTTCCTGGTCCTCGCGCCACTCTGACCCTTCAAATTCATTTATGAACAATATAAAACACGTTTTAAAAACTGTCACGCAGCCCTGGCCGGGGGGGCCAGTGGAGTGGAGCATCAGTCTGCGCACCAAAAAGGTGCAGGTTCAATTCCTGGTCAGGGCACATACCTACTAGTAGGTTGCAGGTTCGAGCCCAGGTCAGGTGAGTACAAGAGGAAACAGATCAATGCTTCTCTTCACATCGATGCTTCTCTCTCTCCCTCTCTCTCTAAAAACCAATAAAAACATATTTTTTAAAAAAATATATTAAAAAACAACATGTCCTGAGCTATCCTGGTAAGGACAGAAGATTTCATCAACTGAGAAGGAATATTGAAAAAGAGTTTGGAGAATCAGACTTGAAAGTGTTTATATGCCTGTCTATACCTTCCTATTGCTGCCATAACACATTACCACAAACTTAAAACAACACAAATATATAACCTTACAGTTCTGGAGGCCAGAAGTCTGAAATAGCTAAAATCAAGGTGCCAGCAGAGCTGTATTCCTCCTGGGGGCTCCAGGAAAGAATCCACTCGTTGCCTTTTCCAGCTTCGAAAGGCTGCAGCGTTTCTTGGCTCATGGCCACATCACGCCGACCTCTGCTTCCATCGTCTCAGCTCCCTCTCTGACTCTGATCCTCCTGCCTCCCTCTCATAAGGACCCTTGTGATTAGGTTGGGCCCCTCTGGATAATCCAGGATAATCTCCCCATCTCAGAATCCTTAATCACATCTGCAACGTTCTTTTTTGCTGTGTAAGGTAACAAATTCATAGCTTCCAGCAATGAGGATGCAAATATCTTTAGACAGCTATTGCTCTGCCTGCTACACTAAGAGAAATTATCTAGTGGATTTGAGTGTTCTGGGTCTGAACGATAATCCCTTTCATCTGTACAGTTTTCAGAGTACTTACACAACTTTTTTTTTCCTTCTTGCATCGATCCTGGGAAGTCGAAGGCGGAGGTGTTGAGGCCATTCTGTAAGGGAAGTAGATGAGATTGGGGGTGGGGAGAGTACGATGCCTGGGTTATAAAGATAGATGGAGACTAGGGACCGGGGCTTTTAATTCAGCATCTTCCCACCTCATCCCTACCACCCCCAGTTCTCACTGGTGGGACGGGGAAATTTCTCAGGTACCCCCACAATCCAGAGGGAGAAGCCTCCAAGGTAAGCCGGCTCCCTTGGCCCTGATTCTGCCCTAGCAAGCAGCCTTCTCCTGACCAGGACAAGGAGGGAGGGACACAGGCAGAGAGCCTTCCTTTTAATGAAGAGCCTCGGCACAGACCCCAGAACTCAGCATCTATCCATCTCGGTGTGACCTCAGCAGCCCAGGCAGATGGGCCCAGGGTCCGTCCTGAAACTCCTATAACAGAAGGACACTCTGATTCTTTTTTTTTTTTCTTTTTTAAATATATTTTCATTGATTCCAGAAGGGAGAAGGAGAGAGAGATAGAAACATTAATGATGAGAAAGAATCATTGATTGACTGCCTCCTGCACGCCCCCTGCTGGGGCTAGAGCCCACAACCCAGGCATGTGCCCTGACCGGGAATCAAACTGTGACCTGCTGGCTCATAGGTCGATGCTCAACCACTGAGCCACGCTGGCTGGGCGTGATTCTTAGAAAAGTCGTATAGCAAACCTCCCTTGGGTGCTGCACAAAAGGAGCCAGGCTCTCTCCTTGCCCCGAGATATTGTAAGGCAGCTCCATGAGTCCACTGACACTCCTCCAGGCCTCTCTCCATCTCACCCATTATTAATGACCTGTGTGTACCAGCCACTATTCCGGGAACTGGGGTATAGCCGTGAGGCTGACAGGCAAGGCCCCTGCTCCCCCAGAACTTTTGCATTCCTGGGGGGAAGACAGACCATACAGGAATATTATCTAATAAGAGTAATATGCAAATTGACTGTCACTCCAACACACAAGATGGCTGCCCCCATGTGGACACAAGATGGCCAGCAGGGGAGGGCAGTTGGGAGGAACCAGGCCTGCAAGGGAGGGCAGTTGGGGGCAATCAAGCCTGCAGGGGAGGGCAGTTAGGGGTGACCAGGCTGGCAGAGGAGGGAAGTTGGGGGCGACCGGGCCTTCAGGGAAGGGGGCGACCTAGGCCTGCAGGGGAGGGAAGTTAGGGGCAATCAGGCTAGCAGGCAGAAGTAGTTAGGGGCAATCAGGAAGGCAGGCAGGTGAGCAGTTGGGAGCCAGCAGTCCTGGATTGTGAGAGGGATGTCTGACTGCCCGTTTAGGCCTAATCGGGCCTAAACGGGCAGTTGGACATCCCTCGAGGGGTCCCAGATTGGAGAGGGTGCAGGCTGGGCTGAGGGAAACCCCCCACCCTGTGCACGAATTTCGTGCACTGGGCCTCTAGTATGGGATAAAGATGCTAAGCATAGCAAAGCAGGACAAGACAGATGGTGGACGGTGATGGCAACTCTGTGAGATCTTCATTGTGCCACCTCTAAGAACAGGGAGATGGCCTAGGAAGCAGCAATGCTGAGATGCAAACCCACATTTCGCACCAAAGCCCCTTGCTCCTGACCCCCACTCTCTGTGGCCCCCAGGAGGGAATGAGAGCAATTTCATCCCTGAGGCTGAAATCATGTCTTCCTGGAAACAGTGTCCAGCGGTGGCTGGACTCCAGGGCCAAGAAGAACCAAGATTCCTGCTCCATGGTAGCTGAGCAAGTGTCTGGTAAAGAGGGTAATGGTGTGATGGGTTGTTTAACAGGGATAGTGGCCCGGCAGGTGTGGCTCAGTGGCTGAGCATCAACCTATGAACCAGGAGGTCGCGGTTTGATTCCCAGTCAGGGCACATGCTAGGGTTGTGGACTCAATCCCCAGTGGGGGGCATGCAGGAGGCAGCCGATGGATGACCCTCTCTCATCATTGATGTTTCTCTCTCTCTCCCTCTCCCTTCCTCTCTGAAATCAATATGAATTTATATATATAAAGAGGGCCTCTCTTCCACGGCAGCCCCTGGGCTGGCAACAGTTCCCCTACCCCCGCGCCCACTCCCACCTACCGACCCCTCAAGGCAGTGCTCCAGTCCTCACGTCCTGTGTACCTCGGCACCTATAAGCCTCCCACACACGCCCCCCCCCCCAACTCTGCGACCCCGAGCGTCTTTGTGCAGTGTCCCACCAACCTGCCCTCTGTCCTCTCGGAGGCAAGGTCAATGAGAAAGTAAAACACACGTCGTTTTGCTGCTTTACCGGTGTTGTTTGAAATCGAGAGAAGAGATTGAAATGAATGACTGAAACAAGATAGCTTTGTCTTCTCTTCCTGGTAACATATCACACAGAATCTAAAATGGCCAGGACTACCAAATTCAAATCCAGAGTTGTGGTTTAAGCTCCTCTGCTTTGCACATTGGGTGAAGTCAGAATGAGCTATCTAATGATCTGACACACAGAATACCCACAGTGTGCTAAGTTCAAAGATTATTTTAATAAAAGGAATAAAAATAGGCAAAAAAAAAAAAAGAAAGAAAGAAAAAGGGATGGTGGCTGAATTGAGGGGAATGACCCCGATGTGGAGAGTGAGCCAGGTGTATGGGGGGGATGGGGGTGGCCAGATGTAGGGTGTGGGATGCAGACGATAGGAGAGAGGGCCAGGTGTGCATGTGGAGGTGAGGCAGAAGTGACAGGATGAACGGGAGGAGGGAGACAGGTGTGAAGGGGATGAGCTAGCTGTGAGGGGTTTGAGAACAGACCGCCCCAGCCTGGGGCTTTAGAGGGTGTCTGTCTGTCCCTGGAAAGGGATGATGCAGCCAGTGCAGGAAACACTCCGGGCTCCGGGTTGCTCATTGTTGTCAAGCCGGGAGGAGGCGGCTAAAGCATGCTTCCCCCTCCCCCGAACTTGAACTTGTGTCTTATCCCCTCTGGGCCTTGGTTCCTGCTGTGTCCTCACCTGGAATGCCTGCCACCCTACCTCCTGCTGAACTGTTTAGTGGCTCACCTCAAATGCTCCTCCTCTGAGAAGGCTCCCCTAATATCCACTCTGTCTTTCCCCAGTTGTGATTAATCACGAGGCCCTGAGCACACGCATTAGAGTTATCTGTGGGTTAAACTTTGGGTTGGGGTGGCAACAAGGGACAGGCTTCCCTGCTCGTATGGAGCTCACATTCTCAGAACAAGCTTGACAACAGGCAATCACATAAACAAAATAATTCCAGAATGCGTTAAGGCTCCGGGGAAAATGAATTGGGTGCAGCCATAAAGTTGAGATAATAGAGGGGCTGTTTTAAAATTGGGGGTCAAGAACTGAAACCAGCAGTATGTGAAGGCCTACGCTGGGGGGGCGGGGCGGGGTGAGGGGACCTTGGTTGATTTGGGAAGTGGTGGAAGGCCCGAGTGGCTGCAGCGAGAGCGGGCGGAGGGAGGTCACCAGGTGAAAACCCAAGGGGAGCCCTCCATGGGTTTTGGCACGGGCGAAAGGAATGATCTAGTCTTGGTTGTGCAAGGGCAGAGCGAAGGCAGAAGCGGGGCAGGTGGGGAAGGGGCTGGCAGCCGCAACACCCAGATGGGCGGGGCGGGTCACGAGCCCCTACCCCCCAGCTCCCGGGGCCTCGCCCCACTCCGCCCCACCTCGCCCCATCTGGCTGGTGATGTCAAGACGCCACTTGTGACGTCACGGCGGGCCCCGAGGGGTTCCACGCCAGGGTCCGCGCTGAGCAGGAGCGGCCTTTGGCTGCACGTGAAGCTGATCCGATGAAACCGGTAGTCTCCAAGTCGTCTCCGCCCAAGTTGTTCGGTGCGTGCGCGCCCCCGCGCGGGGCGCTGGTTGCTATGGACGCGGCGGCGGCCGCTGGGCCGGCGCGCAGGGTCGAGGGGTCGAGGGGTCGCGGGGTCGCGGGGTTGCGGGGACTGCTGCTCGGCCACCTTTATCCAGGGTTCCCGCGGGGTAGGACCAAGCTCTCAGGCCGGCAGACACTATGAAGTCTCTAAAGAAGGATTCCCGCCTCAAGATCACTCCCAACAAATTCTTGGAGGCTGCAGAGAGCTTGAAAGGTTGGCGCTGGCTGCCTTGGGCGCTCAGGAGGCCCCGGCAGGGGCAGGGGTGATTGGATGGGATTCACGACACGGGGCCTGGAGGATGGGGGTGACACCAGGATGGAGGTAAAGATCTCTGGGGAATGGGATATGGGGCAAGGTGTACTCCGTACCTTAAGAGATGGTGAACAAGGCGGAGAACCCCTCCCGCCCCCAAGGGAGAGAGCACAGGGCACTGGGGCTTTGGGATGGGGACATAGGAAGTGGGGGACTGGCTGAGGCCTCAGGGATCAGTTGTTGGGGAGATGGCCTTGGGCAGGAAGGCATAGGAGACCCCTACCTGGAACCATATCTTAGGATGGGATGCAAAAGGGAGAATCTGGGTGGGGGGACGGGGAAGAGGAAAGCCAGGGAAGTTTAAGACAAGGAGAGACAGGACATGGGGTCCTTGGGGGAAGAAATGCTGGGAGGAATGCAAGAACCATGTTGAGGTGGGCAAACAACCAACCTCAGTGGGATTCTTTGCAGGGCGGGGGGGGGGGGGGTGTCACCTAAAAGTCCTGCTGGAAAACAACCAAGAAATGCTAACTTGGCTAGTTCTATTTCTGACTACCTTTTCCCACCACCTACTTGCCTTTTTCGGCTGGGTGACACCTGTCCTGCTTGTTGAACCTGGAGGCAGTCACTAGACATGACAGCTTCCTGGCCTCTGCAGCTACCCTCTGGGAGCCGGTGGGAGAGCCCCAGGGTGCCTGACAGCAGACTGATCCCCAAGGACATGTTCCCACTTGCAACTCACCCTCCCTTCCATCTTTTTTTGCGGTTTCCATTTATGAAGGGCCTGATGTATGTGGGCACTGTGCTGGGCAACAAAGGTATTGGTATTAACTGTGTGGCCCCAGCCCTCAAGAAATTAATTCTAGTGAACTCCCAGAGGAGTAACCAGACACTATAAATCAGGCGTCCTCAAACTATGGCCTGCGGGCCACATGCGGCCCGCCGAGGACATTTATCCGGCCCGCCGGGTGCCGCTGCCTGTCCTGCTTGGCAGCTGACTCGTCCCGGGCCCGCAGTGCGCATAGGAATTTGTTCATAGTTTTTTTTTTTAAACTATAGTCTGGCCCTCCAACGGTCTGAGGAACAGTGAACTGGCCCCCTGTTTAAAAAGTTTGAGGACCCCTGCTATAAATGCTGCAGTACAGGCACCTGTAGGCATTAAGGGGGCTCAGAGCACCTGATCCAGTCCTCCGATGGTAGATTTAGGAGGGAAGGTTTTTTGAAGAAGGTGACATTTCTGGCCAACCAAAAACAAAATAAAAAGGAGCACTTTACTTCTCCAGGTCCAGGGCGCAGCGTGAGCTGAGGCATGGAACTGTGAACATGTATGACCTTGGTGGCCAGGGCAGAGGTGGCCAGTGTGGAGGAGAGGGAAGGGAGCCAGAGGGGCCTGCACAGGTGGGTCAGACCATGAAAGGGTCAGACCGCGAAAGCCCGCTGTGAGGAGAGGGGTCGGTCGGCTTGGAGTCAAACTAACAGGAGCTTAGCTGATTTTCAGCCTGGCTTTCTTTAATGCTTCTTCATAGTATGAAAGCCCCATGTGGGCTACATTGAGATGCTGTTTCACAATACGATTTTTTCTTGTGTTAATCCTCACCCGAGGATATTTTTCCATTGATTTTTCAAAGAGAGTGGGGAGAGACGGAGAGAGAGAAACATCGATGTGAGAGAGACACAGCAATTGGTTGCCTCCTGCAGGCGGCCCTGGCAGGAGCCCCAACCAGGGCCGGGGAGGAGCCTGCAGCCGAGGCACTTGCCCTTGACCGGAATCGAACCCAAGACCCTTCAGTCCACAGGCCAAAACTCTATCCACTTTAAAAAGGCACGATGCACTTTTTAACAGTTCAGGGAGGAAGAGAGAAGAATAGCTGGTCTCCTTTCCCAAGGGCAGTCAAGGGCTTTCCTAGCTACTACTTACCTAGTCTCTGGAGATCTTATCAGATTTGAATAAATCAAGGAAAGATTTTTCACTGCATATTTTTAATAAGGGGAAATTGAGTTTATTAAATAGCCCTCGAGTTAATAACATGCACCAGGATGAGGAGGAAAAACAACCAGTGTTCAGTTCCTCTAAATATCTCAGGGGAAGCCTCTAACTATGGCCCCCTCCCCCCATTAGAATACAGCTAACCGAGTGTAATCTTGTACTAGGTTACTCCAAGGTCTCTGAATTATAAGCGAAAAGCAAGCAAATTTTGCGACTGTAAACACTTTTCAGGTCTTGTTGCTAAGGCACAGGGGACTCTCCCAGGTCCCCCTCTCCCATCAAGTAAAGCTCTGCTGCGGTAGGGACAGCCCCTCCCTGGGTTCCCCAGCACAACCCCGAGGTCAGAATTCCCTGAAGACTGTAATCAACACACACACAAAAAATAACATTTAGATAAAACAAGAAGCCGAAAAACTGAGACCCGGTTTCTCCTCCCGCTGCAGCTATCCTCTCCCTACCCACTCCTTCCCTACCCCACCTGAACACCTTGCTTCCGGCTGCCTGGTCTAGCCAGCAGAGGTATATCACCTGACTGCCCCACTCAAGGGGGCTGACGTCAGGATCAGCTGTGTGACTCAGCAGGAGCCCCACTCAGCTTGGGTTTCCAGACCAGAGAAAAGGAAATAGCTAGACCTCTAGTCTACACAGTCAGTAGCGAGACACACTTGGACCCTTCAGCATCTTCCTGCAGGTCCTAAAGTGACCGTAGTCCCCCTGGCTTACCCTCACCGGATGAATCACTCTGAAATGCTGCTTTCATTTCATTCTCCTGGACCAAACCTCCTTGCTGCCGACAGAGGATGAGCAGCTGCTTCCGCTTTGCTTTACAAAAGTCACCATGTCCCCAGTCTCACTCCCACCTCCTCCACAAGCCGCTGTGTCACCATGCCTCACAAATGCCGTACTCCGCCCCGCCTCCACCTTTGCTCCAACTGTGACCCCACCTGGAACACCTCTGTCTGCTGCTCCACCTGCAAAGCCTTCCTGTCCTTCAAGGCCGAACTTGGCCTGTGAAGCTCCCTCTGACCCCTGCAACTGCTCTCCTGAACCTCTGGCTAGAGCCCTACACTGCATGAGCCACATCCATCTGTTCCTGCTTTGACATGGAACCAAACCTATTATCATCTGTGCCACTAATTTTAGGCCCTTATGCTATGATTCGTGTGTGCGAGTGTCTGGTGTCTTTTTCAGTTCCTCAGCAGAAGGAGCCGTATTTTAAACTTTTTTTTTTTTTTTTTTTTACCATCTTCTCCATACTGTATAGTACCTAGAAGGTACTTGGTAAATATTTTCCAGGGTGAGTGAAAGTTTAAAATGTACGTATGATTTGGAATATTTTGTGTAACTAGAACACACCATTTCCTGGCTGTATATTAAGAGAACTTTCTCAGATAAACCTCTGACCAGAGTTCCACTATTTCAGAAATCTGTGTTTTGTTTTTTAATTATTCTTTATTGTTTAAAGTATTACATAAGTCTCCTTTTTCCCCCATTGACCTCTCCCCGGCTGCCCCCCCCCCCCATATTTCAGAAATCTTCAACAATGGTGAAGTTTTATACATTCAAACATAATCATCAGACACCCACCAGTAAAAAGCACAGAGCTGGAGATGTTTAATCCCTTGGGAAGGCATAGAACCAGCCAAGGTGGTGGACAGAGGAAGCAGATGTCCTGGAAAAGAGAAATAACACCATCACATTTATAAAAGCAGACCTTCCCTTGGTACCACTTCTCTCTCGGGCTGCCACAACCTTTGGTGACTGTATAGGTTTTGTAAATCAAAACCTGAGGCTGCACCTTCACACGTGGCAGCGGGTGGGACCACAGCCATGCGGTTTAGCTGACGATGTTCCCGAGTTTCCGCTGACCCCAGGGCCGAGGAGATGGACGCTGGCCCGGAGGCAGAACTTAAGAGTTATGTTTAGAATGATTCTGGCTTGGGTTTTCTTGTATGTGTGCTTCTTTGTCACCAATTATGTGGGCATTTCCTAAAGAAAAGAGAATCTGGCTTTGGTAACCAGAACACTGGCCAAAACCTAGGTATGTGCCCCCAATGATTCTGGCTTTGATGTTTCAGCGAGATGGCCTTTTAAAAAAAGGCGAGTACTTTGGTTCCGTGTCAAAGCAGGACAAAACCCTGAGGTCGGGACTCGGGTTTTCTTTCGATTATTTTTCGTAGGCCTTCCATCAAACCATTCTAAACCAGAGGGCAGCAGACAGGAGGACCCAGCCGGAGAAACGAGGTGCATGTGAAATGTTAGCCCACCTCTCTGGGAGGAAGGCAGGGAGGGCGTCCTCTTTGGAGAATGAATGGCTTCGGACATGCGTTCTCCCTGCCGGGCTCCGGCATGGCCCATGAGAGAAAGAGGCTCAGAGCTCTCCAGCTCCACGAGCCGCTGGCGTCATCAACCGCTTCGTGACTGCAGTAGACCCCTAAATAATCTCGTCCTCGGTTTTGCACCCCCTGATCCATTCCTTGCTACGTCATGACCCCCCGGGGTGAAGTGCTTTACACGGCTCACTAAGCTCTTCGTGATATGGCTCCTATGTCCCTCTCCAGGCACGCCTTCCACCCTCCCGCCTCGATACCCTCCAGTGATTTTAAAAACATGCTTTGCGTTCCAGGGGTGCTCCATTCTCTCTGGCCTCTGGGCCTCTTTCTGCTAGTCCCTTTAGACTGCCTGGTCCCCAAACCCTTCCCCAGGTCTATGTTCTCTTCATCCTCCAGTTCTCCATTTAAACATCACCTCATTAGGAAGCCCTCCTTGACTACCCCCAAAATTGGGCGGGGACCCCCCCTCCCCTTGGCTGCTCCCATAGTTCAGCCTGACAGCCTTGTCTTCATGGGTGTGTACTCTTTGAAGCCTTATATTCCCAGAGCCTGGCACATAGAAAATACTTAAACAGTATGTATTAAATGGTCAGCCATGGGTGTTCTGTTTCCCCCCCAGAGCATCGGTATTTTAACCAATGTCTTAAGAAAGCTGATGCCGCCCTCGCCGGTTTGGCTCAGTGGATAGCGTGTCTGCCTGTGGACTGAAGGGTCCTGGATTTGATTCCGGTCAAGGGCACAAACCTCGGTTGCAGACTCCTCCCCGGCCCAGGTCCTGGTCGGGGCCCGTGTAGGAGGCAACTAATCGATGTGTTTCTCTCACATCAGTATTTCTCTCTGTCTTTCCCTCTCTCTTCCGCTCTCTCTCTAAAAATCAATGGAAGCCCTGGCCAGTTTGGCTCAGTGGATAGAGCGTTGGCCTGTGGACTGAAGGGTCCCGGGTTCAATTCCAGTCAAGAGCACATGCCTGGGATGTGGGCTCGATCCCCAGTGGGGGCCGTGCAGGAGGCAGCCAATCAATGATTCTCATCATTGATGTTTCTATCTCCCTCTCCCTCTCCCTTCCTCTCTGAAATCAATAAAAAATATATTTTAAAAAATAAATAAATAAAATAAAAATCAATGGAAAAATATCCTCGGGTGAGAATTTAAAAAAGAAAGCTGATGCCTTCACCCATGAGAATGGAGCAGGGCTAGCAATGGAGGAGGCTGAGAAAGCATCTAGCCCAGGTGTCCCAAACCACGGTGCATCCGAACCACCTGCGGAGTTTTATAGAACCAGCTCCCCAGGCCCTGGCTCCACGCAGGAGCCAGGAAGCTGTAGTTGTAAAACTCTCCTGAGGATTCGGAGGAAGACACTGGACTAATATTTGGGAACCACTGATTCAGTCCAGCTTCCTCTTTCTACAGAAAGGAAGACTCGAGGACAAGAGAGGTTAAGTGATGTACCCAAGGTTGTCCAGCTTATAAGTAGCACAGCCTGGGGGGAGGGAGGAGACATCTTTCCATGTCAACTCCAGCTAAGAAGCCTCAGTCAGTGAGGCAGGCCAAGGGCCACGGGCAGGGGAGCCTTCGAGAAAGACCTCCCGCTGCCCCAGGCAAGTGCAGCTCAGTCTCCCTGGCAGCCTCTGCTGCCTGTGGCCAGGTCTGCCTCCCCACTTTGGGCCTAATATATATATATATATATATATATATATATATATATATATATATATATATATATCTAGAAGCACTTGTCACCTTCTGTTTCTCTTCAGAAAAGAAGCGGGCTAAGATCCCTGAACTGTCCACACCCCCCATTCAGGAGGAACCCGAGCCTGTTAGCAATGTCCTGCAAGGAGATGACATTCTGGCCTTGGCCATTAAGACGGAAAACTTGAAGAAGGTAAGGGCGAAATCCAGGGATCCCTTCCTGCAGGAGCTTTTCTCTCCCAGCCTGTGTGTTCTAAAACATCAACCACGTCCACCATCTCTGCCGCCTCCCTCCTCTAGGGCGTGTCTGATCCCATGGAAAAACCCATTGGACGCAAATACTTTTCACTTCTGCAGCTAAAGGAATGTACTGTGTTTATTTGAGCATTCCTGAGATTCATACAGGACCACAGGGGAACGAGAGAATGAGGTGTCTTGCTCCCCGTGGAGCCAAGAGCATTCATCCCCATTTCACAGACGGGAAAATGCGTTTAAGAAGCAAAGTCACAAACCGGTAAACCTGCTGCTCCTTAACCCCAGGCTTTACCTGAAAGCATCAGGCACTTCTCACCTGAACTGTCTGGAGGCACAAAACGTTTTTTTTATTATTATTATTAAATCTTAACCAGAGGATTTGTTTATTGATTTATTTTTATTTTTTTAGAGAGAGAAGAAGGGAGAGAGCGAGAGAGAAACATCGATTGGTTGCTTTTCCTACATGTCCCGATGGGCATCGAACCTGAAACCTAGGTATGTGCCCTGACCTGGAATTGAACCCACAACCTTTAGGTGTACGGGACAACGCTCAACCAACTGAGCCACCCAGCCAGGGCATAAAATGTTATTTTTCCCCCTCGAAGACATTATTAAGTCTCTTGTCTGTTGCAGAGGCGTTTTCCTTGACAGAGCATATGGGCAGAGCTGGAGAAACAGATTTGTCAGCCTTCAGGAATTCCACAAAGACTTCGGACAGAGGCAACGGTGGTGTGTCTCCTCCTCCAGATCTCAAGTGGAATTCTCCTTTGTTTTGTTTCTTTATAGCAACACATTCCTCGCTTTATTGAAACAGCAGATAAATCTGACATTACCCAGAAATTTCTCATCCGTAAAGTCAAACCCAAGGATCCTGGGAGGAAGGTCTGCCACTTTGTAGCACATCCTGCCACTCCAGATGCCACCACGAGGCCCCTGGACTACTCCGGTATGTCCAGCCCCGGCCCCGGCACCGCTGGCCTCTGAATTCATGGGTCAGCCTGGAAAGAAAGCGGGGTATCCATCAGAAAGTAGACCCCGGGAATCATTGACATTCACCAGTCGCTGCAGCTTGTCTCCCCCCCTCTCTTTCCCCAGGTCCCCGTGACAGTTTCTATAGCGGTAACCAGATCCTGCCCCACCACATCTTGGGGAGTCTCCATGACTTCAGGAGAATTGCAGTTGCTCAAGGGAACATCGAGGTTCGTTTGTACAGAGCTGCCTGGACTGGACAAGTCACCGAAGTCCTTCCAGTCTCACACCTGGCAGAGCCAGGCAGGCCTGGGGTTAAAAGGACAGTCTAGTCTCTGGGCCCCAGAGTCTGAAGTGACAAGGGACCCTCGCCCCGAAACAGTGACGCCCGCTTCAGCAAGCTTCAGCCCAAGTCAGGAAGTCACTCTAAGGATGCAGAGGTGCCTCGGGGAACACAAAGGCAATAGCGTGTCTGGCTGGGTTAGACTGAACCCAGAAAGGCATCAGGGTTCCGGGCCTGTGCCCCCTAATCGCTTCTGCTCCTCTGTGCACGGTCTCCGTTTTCCCATCTCCAAAAACCGGCCTGCTCTCCCCGGTCCACAGCTCCAGGGCCGCACAAAGGGCCTGCGTGTCTCCGACTTTCCCACCATGCGGTGCTGCTCACTGTCTCGGTTCCTTCGCTTCCCTGGCTCCAGACTAAGAATCTCATTGGTCAGGGGCTAGCCTGGGGTCATCTAAAAATGACCCAGTCACCCTGCAGGGGAAGGTGTCCGTGAACATCGTCGGAGGACAGACACAGGGAAGGATTTGGAACACAGCCTCAACACAGAGGTCCCCAATCTGGGGGAGAGGAGACTGGCGGCGGTTTCCATGGGCCCCTGATTCTGGGACCTGTTTTCGGTCACTCACCACCTTCGGGTCCTGAAGAGGAGGGATCCCCAGCAGAGTGGGCGGACAGCAGGGATTTAGGCCTAGAGAAGTCTCAGCTCGGCCCCAGCTCAGCGCCTCTCACCACCCTCCACACACACCCTGTGCTTTTCAGCTGGCTGAGCTGATCCACACCCCACCCTGTGTGATGACCCTCGCCCCAGCTGCAGAAGAGCCGAAGCAGGAAGCCCCCAAGGAAGAGAAGCCACCTCCCTGGGCCCCACCTCCTCAGCACAACTTTATAAAAAACTGGCAGCGCAACCTAGACCTGTGGAAGAGGCAGCAGGAGGCCCTCAGCAGTGAGCAGAGAGGATGGGCGCCCGCCTGCACCCCCCCTCCCCGCCCCCCGGCACCCAGGCCCTGCTGCTGGGTGTGTTCTCTCCCTGCACCTGTCCAGTGATGGGCTCAGGCTGAGCGTGTGGTGCCGTTCATGCACCCCCCAGTGTTTCTCCCTTGCCGGGTCCTGAGATCAGTCCAGGGATGGGGCTGACCGGTGCTGAGTGCTGGGCCCCTGTTGGCTCCGATTGGGTGGAGGGGCTGCATTCTCGGCTCTTCTCTCTAGAACGCCTGAAGAAACCTGTCGGCGAGCTGCTGATGCACATCGGGGAGACCTACAGACAGATCCAGGAGGAACGGGCGGTCATTGACCGAATCTTGCCCACGCAGCATGATGGGAAGGTAAGGACAGCGTTCCCACGTGCCCTGTGCGGAGGAGGTCTGGACACAGGGACGGCTGCCTCGGTGTGCACAGCGGGGGACATAACAAATCTATCCATTGCAAAGCAGTGTTAAGCCCTCAAAGCCTTTATTAAAATGACATTATTGGTCCTATTATTGGGCGTTCAGGGACTGGTCAGTTATGTAATTCAGCCTGTGGTGGTCAGTGGTGGTCAGTGTTGGTGAATGTGAGGAGGAAGACAGCATGGGTCCTGAGTTATCAGAACAGTCCTAGTGTTCTCTCTTAAAGGCCGAGGCCCCAGCTTTTGGACGACCCAGGGTAGCCTGTTGAGTCTGGTGTGTGAGCGCAGTGTCCGCGCCAACCACACCGTCTGGGGCCAGGGAAAGGCTATCGGAGGGCGTCCCGAGAACAAGAACGTACTTGCTTCTCTCCTGCTCTCCTGGCTGCAGCGAATCCCCCCCCAGAGCAAGCGTCTGTTGTCCACGGTGCTCTTGTCTCCCAGGCCCCCCACCCCCCCGCCAGCCCCTCTCCAAGGTGTCCAGGTGATCTGACTTGTCTGCCCATCCTTGCCAGTGCTCTGAGGAGTCCAGTGGGTTCTGGAGTCGACTGGAATACTTGGGAGATGAAATGACGGGTCTGGTCATAACGAAGACAAAAAGTCAGCGTGGCCTCCTGGAGCCAATCGCTCGCATCAGGAAGCCGTACTCCATCCAGGAGGAGATGGGTGAGGAGCAGGGTACCCTGGGGGAGAGGGGGAGGGGGCGGACAGTGTGGCCCTGGTATGGGACCGACCAGGGATCAAGTCCCCTAACCCTCTGGAGGTCCAGTCCCCACTTCAGTTAGACAGTGATAGATGGAAGAGGGGGCAGAAGGGAGTGCGATGAAGGGCTGTGCAGCGGCGCAGCAGCCATGAACCACTGGCCACTGAACACCTGGAATGTGTGGCTAGGCTGGTCTGAATGAGATGTAAGTGTAAACGATGCACTGATTCGTACGCGAAATATCTTATTAATAACTTTATACTGATTACATGTTGAAATGAAAGTATTTTTGATGCATTGGGTTAAACTAAAACGAATTCCCCTGTTTCTTTTGACCTTTTCCAACCATCTAGGCCAGTGGTCGGCAAACTCATTAGTCAACAGAGCGGCAAACCGCGGCTCGAGAGCCGCAGTTTGCCGACCACTGATCTAGGCAGTTTTAAATTACGTGCCTCACAGTTGTGGTTTGCGTGCCGTTTCTATCGGGCGGCACTGCTTTAAGGGCTGCCAGGGCCCCTGCGGTCAGAGCAAGTTATTTGGCCTCCCTGGCCCCCAGTGTCCACATCTGTAAAACACTGACGGGGTTGTGAGAGGGTGAGATGAAGCATGGTGTGTATTAAGAGGTCTGCCCCCTGCTAAACACTCAGTAAAAGTAGCTGCTATTGTTTTTACGCATTATCATCCAAAGATGCGGTGGTTTGGAAGCTAATTTTGCAGGAGTCCTGTGTAGGGTGGCCAAGGCGCAGGAATGGGCAGGAGACCTGGAGCCCAGCTGCACAGGGAAGCCGTATCCGCCCCCCGTCCCCCCCAACCCCCTTTCCCAGAAATGGTGCTGGGATGGGTGTGTTAGAGCTCTTGAGAGTGAGGGGAAGGGGACATGGCAGCGGCCTGTACTGAGGGCCCTCGGACCCTGCGGTAGGACTGCTGGCCCGGAAGGATGCGCGGTACCGCTACACCTGGGATCGGAGTCTGTTTCTGATCTACCGGCGCAAGGAGCTGCAGCGCATCATGGCGAAGCTGGGTTTCAGCCAGCAGGTTGGTCATGTCTCCGTGCCCTGTCCGAAGCCCCTTAGGGTGGCACCTGTCTTCAGTCAGCTCATCTTTCCTTTCTTGGTCTCTCTGAGGATATTGATGGCCTGGAGGTGGTGGGCAGAGGGCAGCCTTTCTCAACCGTTACAGTGAAAGACTTTTTAGTGTTTGAAAAGAGCCAGAGAAGTTCCTCTGGAGACATAATAAATGCGTGAGTCGGCCTGAGCCCTAGGGAGAGAGGTTGGGGGGTGGGGCTTCCCTCCCCCCCATGCTGCCGCCCCCTCCTTTAGCCCATTCCAACACCTGTGCTCACTTCCCCGTGGCCATCTGCTCCCTCCTAGCAACCAGCTCCTAATGGGGATTTCCCAGACATTCCTTCGCTGGTAAGGGGGCACTCCAGGCTGTGTACACGGAGTGCCTCCTCTGTAAGAAGCAGCACTGTGTGTGTCCAAGGATCTCCTGCCTACAGGAAGGGAGCCGGACAAGGCCGAGCTCCAGGGGAGCTGATGATGCTCCGTGGGAGGGCAGAGCTGGCAGCCACTGCTGGGGGCTCCACGTGGCAAGACGATGGCAGCTTTAGGGGAAAGACGCCATTGGTTTTCCTTACAGCGATTTATTGATCGACTACCCTGAGGCGACCCCCATGCCTATTCTTGGCCCCTCTCTGCTGTTCTGTGGGAAGCCGGCCTGCTGGATCCGAGGCAGTAACCCCCAGGACAAGGTAAACCTGCCTTCGCCCTCGCCCTCACCCATCTGCCAGATGGGCCCCCCTTGGGTGCAGTCTCAAGGAGACTGGCCGTCACAAGGAGCCTGCCGCTTCCTGCTTGCATTTTTACCTGGCCTTGCATTCAGCATGTCTGAAAATGGTAACAGCAATGCCAGCTCGACCCAGAATAAAATCACAAGGCCGAAAGGAGAGAGTCACAAGCCACCCCGTTTGTACCCAGTCCCCAAGAGTGTATGTAAGCAAACTTCTCCCATTGGGCGTGGCTCTAAGAAGGTTGTACAATATTCTTTGGATGCTAAGGAGCAAAAATGTTCATCAGGTATAAAATCTGTTTTGTTTTCTCTTCTTCCTGTTGATGGCACCTCAGGGACAGCCGCTATCGGGGTATGACACCCCTCCGTCTGAGAGCAGCCAGGCCCTGGAGGCCCGGGACAAGGGGACATCAGTGCCAAACCCAGAAAAGTCCCTGGCAAACTGGGATGAGTTGATCCTCCCAGGCCAGGGCCTCCCTCAAAGACATGTCTCATGCCTCCTCCTCCCGCAGAAGCAGATTGGCATCGCTGTCCGCCTGACCTTTGAAACCGTAGAAAGGCAGAAGACATCTTCGGAGCTGACCGTGGTCAACAACGGCACAGTGGCCATTTGGTATGACTGGCGGCGGCAGTTCCAGCCGGACGCTTTCCAAGACCTGAAGAGAAACAGGACACAGCAGTTTTACTTTAACAACCGGGAAGGTACCTAGGAGACTCGGCCCTGCGCACCTTGATGTCCAGAAGCTGACATCTAGCGAGTGCCCAGCTCCTGAAAGTTCAAGCCCCTTTTCCCTGCCTCCTCCCCTCTATTTCCTCCGTGACGCGTGTCATCTCCTAACTGTTCATGTCTGCTGGGGGCAGGGAGGTGAGCCCCGGGGGAGCAGGAGCATTTAGGGGTTCAGTTACATTGCACAGACCCGAGGCTGGGATGACCAGCTGCGCCTGTTTCCGGGGACTTTCCCATTTCAGCACCAAAAGTCACCCAACCCAGGAAAGCCCTCCTTCCCGGGCAAACCAGGACAGGGTCACCCTGCCTAGGGCTAGGTTAAATGTATCCCCAGAGGCTTAGGACTCAGCTACCTGCGGGCATGCAGGCGTGGGGCTCCGTGAGCTCCTCCTCCGTGCAAACCTCTGTCTCTGCCCCCTCAGGTGTGATTCTGCCTGGAGAAACGAAAACCTTCACCTTCTTCTTCAAGTCTGTGAATGCTGGGATCTTCAGGGAATTCTGGGAGTTTGGAACTCACCCCACCCTGTTAGGGGGTGCTGTCCTGCAGGTCAATCTCCACGCAGTCTCCCTGGCCCAGGACATTTATAGGGATGAGAGGAACCTCCTGGAGGTAAGGAAGGGAGCCCGGACCTCGGCCCCGTGTGGACGTCAGATAGGTCACTCCAGTGTCCTTCCTAGCCCTGCCTGCAGGGCTCTTGTTTCTCTCGGCTAGTCTTGCTCAGCAAACCACCTCCCAGGACTTTGTGAGGTAAAAGGTGGGTGGGCAGGCCAGAGCGGGGCAGTTTTGAGCCTCACCCTGCCTGGCTCCCACCGCCAGGAAGGGATGAGACTGGGCCTTCAGGGCAGCCGGGACTGGGAAGTACGTGAGCACAAACCCAAGGAACAGTACCTGCACCCGGGTACGGTATCTGTTCACTGCTGTTTGGTACCCTCCAGTGGAGTTGCCTTTAAAACCACAGAGAGCAATTTTTTTAAAAATATGTTTTATTGATTTTTACAGACAGGAAGGGAGAGGGAAAGAAAGTTAGAAACATCAATGAGAGAGAAACATCGATCAGCCGCCTCCTGCACACCCCCCTACTGGGGATGTGCCTGCAACCAAGGTACATGCCCTTGACTGGAATCGAACCTGGGACCCTTCAGTCCGCAGGCCAACGCTCTATCCACTGAGCCAAACCAGCTAGAGCCACAGAAAGCAATTTAACCAGGGGGGCCGGCACCCCGGAGTGAGTGTGAGGTGGGGACTGGGCATCTGCGGGGCCCCCACCGGGTCCATCGCCTGTCCGCCTGGCGTTGCCCTTCGTGGGATTCCGTGGAAAGCTGTGCTTTTCTGTCCACTGCGGTCCCCAAACACGAACCAGCTGCTTCGGCTGAGGCTCAGCCTGCGGCCAGCAGAGATGATTTTGACACGTGCAATGTGTTTTATTTGCTAGTCTAGGACTGGCCTCTCTCTCGAGATGACCCTGTTTCTGTGATACTGACTGTGTGGCCAAGTCACATGCTCGGCAAGGCGGGAACCGTGCTGCCCCTGGCCCTGGCCTTCCTAATCTATGGGAAATGCTGCCGGACCTCCTGGCCCCGCGAGGAGGCAACTTCTCTGGAACTGGTTCCTCCTCAGGATCCTTCCAGCCTCTGTTAGGGAGCAAGGATGTTTGGGGAGACCCAAGGAGTTTTGAGTCTGGGAGTAGTTGTGTGTGTGTGTGTGTGTGTGTGTGTGTGTGTGTGTGTGTGAGAGAGAGAGAGAGAGAGAGAGAGAGAGAGAGAGAGAGAGAGAGAGAGACAATGGCAGGAACTCAACCCCTCGGAAGGCACAGAGCCCTGAGGGACCTGGCTCCCGTCCGGGATGCAGCAGGGGTTTCGAAGGCCTGACCTGTCTTCTCCTGCCACCTTCCCTTCCCCAGAAGGAGCTGGCTTCCCACGAGGCGGTCACCATCGCGCAGAGCATGCTGCAGGAGCTGCTGGGCGGCATCCTGACCCCCGAGCGGGTGCCGTCGCCCGTGGACGCCTATCTCACGGAGGAGGACTTGTTCTACCACAGGAACCCCCAGGTACAGCCCGGCACTGGCCCCCGCCCCTGTGGGAGGAATAGCAAACCCTCCGATGCGCCAGGACCTCTTCTGAGCGTCTTCCATGAGTAACTCACTTCGCTTCCCAGCAGCCCTGTGAGATGGGCACTACTTCTTTTTTCTAAAAAAAAAAAAAAAAAAAAAAAAATCTTTATTGTTGAGAGTATTACATATGTCCCCCGTCCCCCCTCACCATTGTCCCTGTCCACCCAGTTCCTGCCCCGCCCCAGGCCTTCACCACCCTATAGTCTGTGCCCCTAGGTAATGCATATGTGCATGTAAGATCTTTAGTTCATCTCTTCCCGCCCCCACCCCCCTTCCCTCTGAGATTGGTCAGTCCGTTCCATGTTCCCATGGAGATGGGCACTATTGCTATCCGCACGCTACCTGGGGGAACTGTGGCTGAGCGAGGTTAAGTAATTTGCCCAAGATCACGTGGCTCCTAAGTGGATGCTTGGTGAGAACAGTGTCACCAACTCCTTCCTTCAAACCCAACGTTACTTGGATGCTCACACACACACAAAAAAAAAAACACGCTTGAAGTTGGAGATGCTCAGGTTGAAGGGGAAGTGGGGATATCCTCTGGCCAGAGCCACTCCTGCTGGTCCCTTCCCTGCCTCCTCCATCAGTGCTCTTCAGGGATGGGGAAACTGGCCCAGGTCCACTGGCTCTGGGCCGCACGCCCCCCCCCCCGCCCCGCCTCCCCATCACGTGTCTTCCCTTGCCTCTGCTGCAGCTGCATTACCAGCACCAAGTAGTGCAGAACCTGCATAGACTGTGGTACCAGTACATGGTCCTGCCCTACAAGGCTGAGGAAGGCAGGCCGAACGACGAGGAGCACACAGCCCCCCGGGCCTGGGCGGCCCAGACCCAGTCAGGCTATTTGGACAAGACCCCGTTGCAGGGCGACTCTTTGGCATACCCGAAGGGCCCCGCCTTGGAACCCCAGCAGGAGAACGCATACTTCAAGGAATCCCAAGATGCGTTCAGGCCCCAGAGGGTCAGAGCAGGGACCAAGACTTCTCCGCGGAAGAGCATCATGGAGGAGATCCTGGTGGAGGGCAGCCGGGACTGGGACAGCACCAAGAGCCCCTGGGAGCAGGCGGGCGTTCCGCCGCCCGAGTGGGACCTCTGCCTGGAGGACTTCAGGGAGGTGGGGCCCTGACCCTGAAGGCGTGGGTGGGGAAAACAGCTCTGGCACAGGGGGGTGAGGGAGGGCCCCAGCGGTGCCTCTTGCCCCCATGGGCCAAGACATAAACCCCCCTGAGGGCCCGGAAAGAGCTGTCTCTGGGGTCATTTCTGTCTGTCCCAGGTGGCTAGGCCCCTATGGTGCCGGAGGGGCTCCCTCTGTGATCCTGGCAGACCTTGCAAAAGGGATTCATGGGAACAGGTTTCTGAAGGAGGTCCCAGGCTCCCACAAAAGGCACCCCAGACAGGTTCCCCGTGGCTATATCTCCTCCCGCACACCTGTCCTCACAGCACCACCCCCATCACTAGAGGACACAGGGACCCTTGGTGTCCTGGGCACAAGGGTTGCTCATGGTACCTGTGACCCTGCCAGACAGCGATGATACTCCCTGAGGAGAACCAGAGAGAAGATGCCCTCATCAGGCTCAACAAAGCAGCCCTGGAGCTGTGCCAGGGACAGAGGCCACTGCAGTCTGACTTCCTGTACCAGATGTGGTAGGTGCCCCACCTCATCTCCTCCCCTTTGTGGCATCGGGCCAGGGTGCTAAGCAAGCAGTCCCAGCACGCAAGGGTGCGCAGCTCCCCTGAGCTCAGGTCCCCGAAAGATGCTACCACCGTCCATGCTCGGCACCTGCCGCAGCTGCTCCTGCAGCCACCTGCTGCTCCCTGCGGGGCCGTCACAGCGGAGGAAGCGCCTGGACCTTCGTTTTCCCCTCATCCTTTGTTCCTTCTCAACGAGCAGAGGAACGAACGGAGGAGAAGCCAGAGGGCGGTGAGAAGAGGGGCGTAGTCCACAGAAAGCCTCACTTCTCGGTGGTCGGCCTTCCTGTTGCCGGTTTGGAACTTGCGTGGAGAGGCTTGGGGGGAGGGGTTTTCGCAAGGCCCTCAGGACACACCCCTGGGAGCCTGCAGCTGGGAATCTCGAGCAAGGTCCAGCCATGGTTTCCAACGCCCAGGTGCTGGTGAGGATGCTGGCTGGACTACATGGCATGTCCCTGGCAGCTCCTGGCACCAGTGTCTTGGAAGGGAAGGATCCAAATCTCTGCAGGTTCCAGGGCAAATGAAAGGTGATGGCTGGTCTCCAGTGTGTCTTGTCCTCTAGTTTTCAGCTGTGGCGGGACGTGATTGACAGCCTGGTGAGCTACTCCCTGTGGCTGAGGGCTCTGCTGGGCCTGCCTGAGAAGGAGACCACGTATCTGGACATGCCAGAAGAGCTAGGTCAGACTCTGCCTGCACGCAGCCTTCCCCGTCCCGTTGCCTCCGCCTTGCACACCCTCTGGGGGAACCTCTGTTGATCCATGGAGTAGGCCCCTGCTACCCTTTTATCTGTTGCCAAGGTTTGGAACCCAGAAGTGACCTTAGTATCACCTGGGTTCACGTCCCTCGTTTTGCAGATGGAATCTCAGGAGGATTAAAGGGTTTGCCCGTGCCATACATGGGGGAGTGGCGGAGCTGGGACTAGAAGCAGGCCCCTGGCCCCTGCCCCACAGGGCCATCCATCCCACCCTGAACCCGGGGCTCTGCTCCTCGTCTGCGGGAATTCTCTCAGGGCTGCTGAGAGCACTTGGCTTTTCCTGACTCCCGCCTGTGGGCGCAGCGAGGCCGCAGTCCACACTGTCTTCCATTCGCCCCCCTCAGATCGAAAAACGCCTTCTGTCATAGAGACGAAGGTGACTCCTGGAAGAGCTGGGAAGGAGGACCGCAAAGGGGCAGCCCAGGAAAGGAAGCAGTTGGGAATCAAAGATAAAGAAGATAAAAAAGGAGCCAAGACGCAAGGGAAAGAGGCATGCTCTGGGACGCGGCCTGGCCTGGGGCGGGGCTGGGATGACGCGGGACTGTCGGTGAGCTGTTCTCGAGAAGGCCCTGGACCGCCCTCAGGAGCTAGTGAAGGCGATGCGTGTCTCATCTCTCCGAGCAGGACCGTTTGAACAGCAAGAAGCAAAAGGCAAAGGACGACAAGAAACCGGCGAAATCTTTAAGCCGGGACAGGCTTTACGTGGAAGACCCTGTCCCTGACATCACCATCACTTCTCAGGAACCCATCGATCCCCTGGTCATGGAGAAATACACCCAGAGGATGTACACGGAGGTGAGGGCACAGCCCAGGGCTCAGCCCTCCTCTCCCTCACACCTGTGCTACGCGCTTCCCTCCACTCCCTCATGCATCCCGTTCATTCTACAAATGATAAGTGCCTGCTGCATCCACAGTGGGAGCAGCGCTGCCCTTGTGAGGGCCATCCTCTTGTGTGAGACAGACGTCGTGAATAAGTAACACATCTGGTATGGCGATGAGCCCTAAGGAAGAGAGAAACAGACCAGAGCCAGGGGGACGACAAAGGCCCAGGGGGAGCGGCGGGGGGGGGGGGGGGGGCACGGGGGGGGTCATTGAAAAGGTGACATCGAACAGACTTGAAGGGAGGTGGGGGTGGCCCTGTGGACCCCTGAGGAGCAGTGCCCTAGGGAGAGGAAGCAACAAATGCCAGGGGAGGGAGGAGCCAGGAGGACAGAGGGCAGAGGGGCCACCAAGAGGGGGCAGGCCATGTGGGGCTTTGTAGGCTATGTGAGGACTCAGGGTTTTTCCGAGTGAAACGAGAAACCAAACAAGGATTTGAATAGAAGAGTGACATGGTCTGACTTTGGGAGATAGACCCAGCGTGTCGGGGGCATCTTGGCCGGCGTGTTCCTAGGGGGAACACCATGCTGAGTGGATTTCTAGCAAGCATAAGGGTTTTGAAACACCAGAGAGACTTCATGGCAATGCATTCTTAAGCAGTAGGTCCTGAGAAACTCATCGTGTGGTTTGTTGGGTTCACAGTTACGGTTGCTGTTTGTTTCGGGGGCGGGGGCGGGGGGCGGGGGCGTCCACAAAGCCACGTTCAATCTGCCCGTCTAATGGTGAGGCTTTGTCTTCCTCTGGTGTGGACAGCTGGGTGGCTGGGATTACTCTGCACTGTGGGGACACCCTGGATCTCATTTGATCGGAAGCTCCAGTTGCTGCTGGTGACATCCCTGAGACTTCTGAAGGCTGATGGAAGCAAGTTACCTTAGGTCTCCGAGGACCCGTGTGGTGGACTCTCCCAGCTTTCTGAGATTAAGAATCAGCTTGCTGAGGCGTGTGTGGTCCAGCCCCACTTAGGGAACAGTTTTGGAAACGTTTCAGGATGTGGGTCTGTGATCTTACAGGAAGGAAAGTTGGCGCCTGTGAGGCCAGAGTAGGATTGGGCCATCCCAAGGGAGTAAAATGGGCACTGCTCCCTGAACCCCAAGAATTGCCCCTTTAACCATACTGGGCCCCAATGTCCCCATACATGCCAGGGCCCAGACTGGTTTGAAAAATGCAGCTATTTGTAGAAACGAAAGTTCTACAGAAATTCTCACCACTTTGGTCTTATCCCCTCTCTAGCTGTTCTCAATGTGGAGTGAGCGTGCCCACCCTCATAGCACAGTGGGTGCTCCCTGGTGGAGGTGTTTTCCACAGAGCAAGCCGTTGCCTGTGACGTTTGTCCTGTTCTTCCAGGTCTATGGGCTGCTGGACACCATGGTGACGAACCTCATGGTTCTGGCTGACGAGCTCAACCCCCAAAGGGACGTTGAGGAGCATTTGCGTCCTTGCACTTGACGCATGTGCCCAAGCAGCCTTCTGGGCAACTGGTTAACACACAAATCAATAAAGAACCTTTAAGTTCCTACCACTTCCATCAGGCTTCATGTCTTGAATGCCGCCTCTTGATGAGATCAGCTCATGGCCCAGGTCCTCCCAGGTCCCACCTGCCTCCAGGTTTACCCCACCCCACCCTGTCTCCCGGAGTCATCCAACAGGCAGAGAGAGAAACGCACCGGGAGAGGTGATGTGTGGGATGCTGAACCTCAGAGCAGGTTGGTAGCAGGACGAGGAATGAAGTGGAGGGTAGGACAGATAGCATCACCCCTCCCAGTTCCTGCTCCCGGCCTTCCTTGCCCCACACGTTCGGGGTAGTGCTTCCCGGAGCCAGGTCTTCCCCAAGTGTCATCACCAAGTATGACAGCGGATGAGACTAGGAAAACTAGACACCCTGGGACCTGGCTCCCTGAGACCCTCCCACTTCAGCCGGGGCCAAGGGCCCTGTCCCAGTGTCCGAGGTCACGCTCACCATACTCTTCACCCCTAGCGGCTGGATCCCTCTGTCCTCAGCCAGAGGTTACTATTCTGGATTTCAGCGTGTGATCCTATGGGAAGGAAAGCTGGCACCTGCTAGAGCCTCTGGCCTCCTTGAGCCACTTTTCTACCTTAAAACCAGCCTCTGGACTTTATCTCCCGCCCCTCGCTCAGAGAAGTGTGAAGTGGGCAAGAGATGGCTCTTGGGAAGAAAGGTGCTGTTAGCTCGGGCTCAGTGCCGTCCTTGTTCTCTGGCCAGGCTTCCCGTGCGGAGTGGGCGCCAGGCTCCCCGAGCTTGACACACGACGTTGCTCATGGTGGGCTTGTTGCCTGAAGGGCCGATGGAGCAGAGGTGGGAGTGGGAGACCAAGGGGGTGGCCACAGTCTCCCACCCGCTTGGTTTTGCATTTGGTGCTTCTGATAAGGAAGGACCTCGTGGGGCCTCGCGCATCCTTCCGTTGAGGCAGAGGAAGAGGTTCAGAGAGAGCACTTCCTATTATGGAGGCTGTGCCTGGAGTCCTGATGCCCCTGTCAGGATGGCCAAGAGGGCCAGCTGGGGGCCCACAGTGGGCATTAACTACAAAAATGCCAGCCCCGGGGAAAGGTCCTTCTGGGGAGTAGAGGGGGGTTGGGGCCCCCTGGCCGTCTCCTATTGAGGAGGCAGGGGAAGGGTTAACTCGCTGCAGGGTGGGAGTGGGCCACCAGCACAGGCTCTCCATCAGCACCTCCGGGGCACTGGCAGCTGGCAAGCCTCCCACCCACCTCGGAAGGTGCGGCCGCCGGGCCAGCAGGAAGGGGTTAACTTGCCTGCGCTGCCTCCTGTGTCCTGTTACTGCTGAGGCAGACCTGCCCGGCCAGCTGAGCAACTTTCCTTCGGAGTGCTGCCTGCCGGCCGGCGGTCATCCAGGAGACCAGCGGACAAGAGGCAGAGCTGCAGCCAATTCTGGGGACCCTGCTGCGCCCTGCCCTTCCGAGGGGTCTGCGCCTCCTGGGAGAGGGTGGGTCTCCCGGACAAGGGTCCGTGGTGGATGGCTCTGGGGACGCTCCTGAAGCTGTGCCGTCCCCCTGCCCTGCAGGTTGGAGGGTCATTGCAGAGGCTGCTTGTGGTCCCGGGGCAGGGACCAACAGAGCCTGCACCAGAGGTAAGCGGGCCCCTCCCTGGCAGTGGCGGGGCCCTAATAGGAGGTGTGGGGCTTAGTCTCCCTCCCAGGTTGCGGGGAAAGGGGTGAGGAGGGCAGGGCGGTGGAGTGGGCCTCCAGTGGCTCTCCTGCCTGCAGCCCCTCCCTCCCTGCTGCCCCCAGGAAGGAGGACAGGGGGCTTGCTCCTCATCCTGGGACTAGCATCTTTGGTGGCATTCCCCATAGATTCCTGCTCCTCTCTACCAACCCCTTCTCCTCAGCCCCGGTGCACCTTTAGGCTCAGGGCATCCCCTACCCAGCTCCAGTGCCCCCAGTACCTAAGCTCAGAGCCAGAGGGCACTACCCTGTCCCTCCAGCACCAAGAGTTAGGGCACTGCCACTCCCCCCACTGTGCCTGCTGGAGCTGATGGGGGCCGGGGCCAGAGTTTGCCTTAGCAGAGGATGGGAGGGGGTGTGCACGGGGGGCATCCACACACTTTGGAAAAATTCTACACATCTGGGTTCTTTCCATCTCTCTGAACCCTCACTCTGGGGATGCCACCTGGTCCCCAGTCCTGACAGGTCCCCCAGTCCTCTGGGCCCTGGGAACAGCAGCCCCCTCCCCCCTATAACATTCTCCTTGGGACCCTAATATAGGTGAGAGCTGACACCTGCCCCCTTCCCCACGCTGGTCCCACCCCCTGCTGGCCCTTGGTGCCCCTGACCTCCCCCCTCAGTGGATTCTTCCCTCCTCCCCTGCCCTCCTGCCCCTCCTGCCCTCTCCCCCATCTCTGAATTGGCCTCTCAGGCCCTGCCTTCTCAGTGTCCTTCCCTCCACCTGACAGGGTCTGGCTCAAGGTCACTGCAGTAATTCCATACCGGGCTGCCCGCCGCCACTGCCGCCGCCGCTGCCGCCTTATCGGCTGCTGGTTTCTGTTTCACTCCCTTTTATTTCTGGGCATATTGTGTTCGATAAAACCCTTCGCTTGTAACACCGCTGGCAGAGCTCCCAGCCGCTCCCTCCGCGTTCCTTCCTCTCCTCCGCCCTCCCCTCCACGCTCCTTGGGCCTCACCCTGCCCCCTTCTTCCTCCCTACCTGGTTCCCTTCGGACTCCAGGTGTTTCTGACCCCTCCCTCCCCCCAGCTCGGGCAGAGGTGTGCAGAGAAGGCTCCGCCGTGCCCACCTCCCCGGAGAAAAGTCCAGGCAGGGCTGCAGGGCCCACACCGAGGGCCCCTCCCACTACCCCTGGCGGCTGGAGGGCCAGGCACAGCTCCCACTGGAGTCAGGATGCCTGACTGGTTCTGCTGGTTTCGGCGGCCAGCTCCGGGAGGGGCATGCACTCAGGGCGGGCTTTGGGGCACAATTATTTCTCATCCTGACTCTTGGCACCTGCCAGCCCACCGGTTAGAGAGGTAAAGACAGCTCTGAGTCACTAGTGAGGGGGAGGGCAGGAGTTAAACAAGTGTTGGCCAGTGGCATCCCCTCAGAAGGCCGGCTGGACAGAAAGACAGCAGACAGAAGGTAGGCAGTGCTTTCATGAAGAGCTCTCCATCCCTCCGGGTCCCCCGTGGGACCCCGGCATTTGGGTGAAGCTCTCCTAGGCCCCTGGGCCCTGAAGCAAACTACGGAGGCCCGCGGGCCCCTTTGAAATGAGCCCAGTGTTGGCAGGACTGGGCTGGAGGGAGAGCTGAATTTAGGGGTGAGGGAGGGTAGAACAAACTCCTTCTGACTCCCGCTGAGTCCCAAGGCAGAGCTGAGAGGTGCAGCCTCTGTGGGTGCTGGTGCTGGTGGGGTTCATTGGTGAAGTGGAGGCCCTGCAGGTCCAGGCAGCGCGCGCGCGTGTGTGTGTGTGTGTGTGTGTGTGTGTGTGTATGTGTGTGTGCGCGCGTGTGCGCCCATGCCCGTGTGTACCCATACAGAGTAATGGTGATGGCAGGAGGACTCTGGTTTGGGGTCTGGTAGGGCCGTGGGAGAACATTTGTCTGACTTGGGCCTGTGTTTGCTCTCACCAAATGGCCTGCTCTCGTGGCCGCGGGGAGGGCATAGGCTGGCCCTGATTCCCCTGCGGCTGGGGTATCAGAGTTCTGCCCTGGCCCTGGGCCCTGGGCCCTTGGGGAGCCCAGACTGGCCTTGACTTCAGGGAGCTTACTTTCTGGCTGAGAAGGTGGGGCTGAGACAGTGGAGCAATCCTATGAATTAATTACAAAAGTGGTGACACAATAAACGTTGGAATAGTCTTCTGGAGACCTCGGTGTTAGTGCAGCTCTGCCACCTACATGCTGTGTGGCTGTGGGCAGGCCATGTCCCCGCTCTGGCTTCAGTGCTCTTGTGTGTACAGCGTGGGTGGTGGCGGCTAAATCTCTCTGAGAGGCAGCCTCTCCCAATACTCCTTCCTCCCTCACGTGGCCCAGCTCACAGTTTTCCCTCTGAGCCGCCCCTCCCCCGCTCCCACCTTGCTGGCTCACTCTTCCTCTCCCTTGGCTTCAGATCTCTGGTCTCAGCTCGATCGTCACCTCCTCTGGGGAGTCTCCCCGGATTTTCCTGTGCTCCTCTGCACTCCCACACTGGGCTGTGATTGTCTGTAGCCTCTCAATTGGGCTTCGGTGCACCAGGACTTGAGCCCTGTGTCTAGCTCAGAAGGCCCCAGGAAATAGTATTAAGTGAATCAAGCTACAAAATTAACAATATGAGGAGAGAAAAGTGAGGACTGAGAAGTTGGAAAGGATAGGTCTTAAGCTAGATCCTGGCAGAAAGGGGAGAGGGACCCAAGCAGAAGCTAGGCGAGTAGGCATTCCTGAGGGGGTCATTGTCATGTCCCCCAAGAAGGGTAAGGACTGGGGTGTGTCTGCCGGGCTTTATCCTAACTCCCCACTTATGAGCTCTGTGATCTTGGACAAGTCAATTAATCCGCTCGAAGCCTCATTTCTCCCCTCTGTGAATGGAGATAATAATAATAGCATCTTGTAGTGTGATGGTGAGGATAAATGCGCGTGCAAAGCTAGAAGTGCCTGCTAAATCATAACTAAAATAAGAAACATAACAAAGGCCTGCTAAAGGCTGTTCCTGGCAGCGGGGACACCCTGCACAGGCCTTCAGGGGGTGACTGTGTGGCCAGCGGGTTGGGCCACTGCCCCTGAGTTGCAAACCCTCTCTTCCTCAGACCCATGTGGAACCCAAGGACGCAGCCGCCCTGCTGAGAGCACGGCGGCCCCTCCTTGGAAACCGTGACCTCGCGACGACGGTGGCCCTCGGCCCTCCACCCCCGGCTGGGGCGGGGGGCGCCCATCTCCAAGTCCCCAGCCATGACGACGTCAGCGCTGCGGCGCCAGGTGAAGAACATCGTGCACAACTACTCAGAGGCGGAGATCAAGGTGCGCGAGGCCACCAGCAATGACCCCTGGGGCCCGCCCAGCTCGCTCATGTCCGAGATTGCGGACCTGACCTTCAACACGGTGGCCTTCGCTGAGGTCATGGGCATGCTGTGGCGGCGGCTCAATGACAGCGGCAAGAATTGGAGGCACGTGTACAAGGCGCTGACGCTGCTGGACTACCTGCTCAAGACGGGCTCGGAGCGGGTGGCCCACCAGTGCCGAGAGAACCTCTTCACCATCCAGACACTGAAGGACTTCCAGTACATCGACCGCGACGGCAAAGACCAGGGCGTCAACGTGCGCGAGAAGGTCAAGCAGGTGATGGCCCTGCTCAAAGACGAGGAGCGCCTCCGGCAGGAGCGGACCCACGCCCTCAAGACCAAGGAGCGCATGGCACTGGAGGGCATGGCCATGGGCAGCGGGCAGCTGGGCTTCAGCCGCCGCCAGGGCGAGGACTACGGCCGCTCTAGGGGCTCTCCGTCTTCCTACAATTGTGAGTGGGCCTCGGGTGCACGGCTGGGGACAGAGAGGGGTCTGAGTTCCAGTCCTGGCCCTGGGACCTCAGAGGGATGTCATGAGGATTCAGTGAGATAAGGAGAGTAAAGTGTGAGGCAAAATGCCCTGCAAATAGTCATGCTCAACAAGCGAGGGTAAACAGTAACATTGGTATGCATTTGTTATTGTTGGTGGTGGCTCACTGTCTGGTAGGACGGTGTGGGGTAGAAGCACGGGCTCTGGAGTCCAGTAGCATCCCTTCCCCTGCCCCTTCCAGGCTGTGTGGTCTGGACAACCAGTTCTCTGAACCTCAGCGACCTCGTCCATTAAATAGGGGCCATCTTATCTACCTCAATTGTTCGATGCGTGAATGAATGAGACCAGGCCCAGGAAAGTCCTCAGCCCTTTACCCAGACACATGGCACACCGTGCTCCATTGGTGGCATTCCCCACCCCCCACCCCCCACCCCCCATCAACTCAAGGGCCCTGTCCATGAAAATGGTGGTGGCCGATGAGCCGCTCCTGACCCTCCTCTCCCTCGTGGTGCGGGCTTCCCTGGCCTGAGATTTACTCAGAATGGCCCTCCTTTCAGAAAGCCCCTGGCACTGTGCTGTGGGCTCTGAGAGATGTGACCTTGGTTGGAGTATCTCACCCTCCCACCCCACTTGACCTCAGGCTGGATGGGGCCCAACTGGAAGAGTCGGGGGACCTGGGTTCAAGTCTTGCTGCAAGATTCTGACCGCCTGGGGGGTCAGAGCTGTTGGGGGTCTGTAAAGGAGGGACTGGAATCTTTATGGGGTGGGTAGGAAACCTTACAGAAAGGGCCAAGCACACAGGCTGGCCCCCTGGGGCCCTGGGATGCCTGCTCTTCTCTCCCCGCCCCCCCCCCATTTCCCTCTCTGAGCCTTCATCTCTGGACGGGAAGGGGTGTGGGAGCCCATGGGCACCTGTGTGGTCACAGAAGCCATGACGGTCATTGCAGCTTCCTCCTCATCCCCCCGCTACACCTCAGACCTGGAGCAGGCCCGGCCCCAGACATCGGGAGAAGAGGAGCTGCAGCTGCAGCTGGCCCTGGCCATGAGCCGCGAGGAGGCAGAGAAGGTGAGGCCCCCTCCCAGGCAGCCCAGGGGTCCCTACAGCTGGACTAGGGGTGGCATGGGGAGGGAGCTGGAGGAGGAAGGAGAGGTGCCTGCATCCCCACACCCTGACTCTTGGGCTACCCTACTCTGGGCCCCAAAGCCCTAGTCCTGCTCCCAAGGACAGCACGGGGCCTGTCTGTCCCTGGGGTTGTCCCTGCAGGGACCACCTTCCAGCTCCCAGTCCCCTCTGCTGGGCCTGGAAAGGATGGTGAGTGTGTCGTGGGCTGGGAGTGGGTGAGTGTGGTACGGGCCTGAGGCCGCCTCACAGAAGGGAAGGGGATGCGTTTGCTGACACACATTCCCAGGAGACACGGAGACATGCTACCACCACCACTACCCCCGCCAGCAGCTATCCTTTGGCGGGCGGGGTGGGGGGGGGGCGGGCAGGGACAACCTCTATGCTGCCTTCCTCTCTGCCATCACCTCTGTGGATCCAGGTAGACCAGACAGGAGCAGGGCCCGCAGAGACTCAGGGGACCCAGGAAAAAAGGAATGAGCTTTCTCAACGTGGGGAAGGCCACACCACATTGCTGCCTGGGGTGGGCATTTCTCTCCCTCCCCTGCCCTGTGCGGACCTATGTTGCCTGTGGGCCCAGGAGTAGGAGGGCTGGGCCAAGTTCACTTTTTTCTTCCTCCCTGGCAGCCAGTCCCCCCAACCTCCCTCAGGGACGAGGACCTGCAGCTGCAGCTGGCTCTTCGCCTGAGCCGGCAGGAGCACCAGAAGGTAGTGGGCTGAGCCTCCTGTGCTGGTGCCGGTGCTGGTGGAGGTGCTAAGGGGCACTAACCAGGCTCCTCCCGCTTCACCTGGTGGTCCCAGGTGCCTAACCTCTCAGCTGCCTCCCACCCTGCACTTTTCTCGACTCAGCTTGGGTCCCCTCACGGCCAGCCTGGGCTGCCCACGCTCTCCTCACTCCTTCTGTGCCTTCTGCAGGAGGTGAGGTCCTGTCGGAGAGAGGACTCCCCCATGGCCAATGGTGCTGGGGCTGCAGCCCACCGTTGGAGGGAAAGAGAGCCGGAGAGAGAAGAGAGAAAGGAGGAAGAGAAGCTGAAAACCAGCCAGGTAGGGAGGGTGCTGGGGTGCGTGGGCTGGCAAGAGCCTGGGAGATAAACTGAGTTCATATCTGCAAAGATTACAGAGCAGTGCTGGGTATACAGTAAGCACTACCTAAGTGTTTATTCAATGAAATGGGGGTGGAGGGGGTGCCGCATTCCTGGGTCAGGTCCCATAATGCATAAGCTGGTGACCAAACTGTTGGCAAAGGGATGCAAAGACCCTGATCAGAGACCCCGTGAGCTGGATTTGTTGCCACTTTATGACTGGGGCACGTTGTTGTCTTGGCCTCAGTTTCCTCCTCTATATAGTGGGCTTGTTGGATAGTTCCAGCTCTGACATGCTAGGATGATGTGAGGTGTGGATCAAGACTGGGGGCGGACTCCGGCATATGAGCTCATGTGCATATTTTTCAAGAGGAGGAAGTGGGTAGCTGCTGGAAACAAGGCCACCCTCCGAAGCTGTCCATGCTACCCCTGGGGTGTGTCTGCCCCTTTTCTGCTGGCTCTGCATGTTCACTGTGGCCAGTCCCTCTTGGACACTTAGGGAGGTGAGCTAGTCATATGACCAGTCTTACTACTGATGGGCTGAGGAGCAGAACAGTTGAGGAAGGGTCAGACAGGCCTGGGTTCTAGCCCAGCTCTGTCTCTCCCTGGCTGTGTGACTTCAGACAAATTGTTCCCCCTCTCTGGGGCTCAGCCAGCACATCGGTAAAATGGGCACAGCACCCCCTTCCGTACCTATTGCACAAGGTTGTTAGGGAAATCAGGCACTAAATGGATGAGGAAACAAACTGGGAAGCACTGTGCAGAGGCAAGGGATCATTACTCGGTGTTTACGGAATGGATGGAGAGGATGAGCTGGAGTCAGAATGACAGGTCAGGGCCTGCCTTCCTGTGGGCCCGCCCTCCTCTGAGCCACGGCTGCCTCTCCTCTCCACAGTCCTCCATCCTGGACTTGGCGGACATCTTCGCACCCACCCCTGCCCCGCCTTCCACACACTGCTCCGCCGACCCATGGGACATCCCAGGTGGGCATGCAGGCTGGCCCCAGAGAGCCCCTTCCTTCCCGGCCACTTGCTGGCACCCCCTTTCCCACAGCTGAGGGCCACCCATGTCTCTGAACCTCAGCTTCCTCGGTGGCATGGTGTCATAGTGAGGAAGGGGGAGCACGTCTGAAGAACCCAGCTCATGGGAAATGATCTCAGGAATGTGCTCTTGTTGCCCGTCACCCGGGCTTTCCTGTCCCAGCCAGTCCCTGACTGGGACGTGGCCTGAGCTGCCCACGCCCGGAGTCCAGGCGCCTGGGATAGCTTACTAGATTTGGGCTCCAGCTTGCTGGGTGGTTCTGAGTCAGCACCCCGAATCTGTGAAATGGATCCCTTAGCCTCGAAACTTGGCCTGGGTAACTGGGAAGGCCCAGGGGGAGCCTGGGATCATGTCTATGCTGTTCCCATTTCAGGTCTCAGGTCCAACACAGAGCCCAGCGGCTCCTCCTGGGGGCCTTCTGCAGACCCCTGGTCTCCAGTCCCCTCAGGGAGCATCCTGTCCCGAAGCCAGCCATGGGACCTGCCCCCTACGCTTTCCTCCTCTGAACCCTGGGGCCGGACCCCAGTGCTGCCTGCTGGAGCCCCCACTACAGACCCCTGGACACAAAATTCCTCCCCCAACAAACTCCCCAACACTGGGGCTGACCCCTGGGGGGCCTTGGTGGAAACGTCCAACACACCTGGTAAGTGAAGGGCCAGAGGGTAGGGGGGAGAGGCTGGAGGACTTCTGGGTCCCCTTCTCTCCAGGGCCAAGGGGCAGCAGATCCTGTGTGTTAGGAGGGGTGATTGCCTGGAAAGAGGTCAGTCTAATGCCTGCTCTTTTTGCCAACCCATCTTATCTCCCTTTTCTTTCTGAGCTAGCTCTAGGTGGCGCCTCGACCTTTGATCCATTTGCCAAACCTCCAGTATCCACAGAGACCAAGGAGGGGCTGGAGGGTGCCCAGGCCCTGCCCTCGGGGAAACCCAGCAGTCCTGTGGGTGAGCAGGAGGCAGGGATGACACAGCTCCGGGGAATGAGGGGCCTGCCTACAGCTGGCCTCTGCCCTCTTCCTCCTGCAGAGTGAGCAGCCCCTCTCCCGACCATTTGTATTCCAGAGCTGGACCTGTTTGGAGACCCCATCCCCAGTTCCAAGCAAAATGGTACCAAGGAGCCAGATGCCTTTGACCTGGGTATTGTGGGGGAAGCCCTAACCCAGCCCAGCAAGGAGGCCCGAGCTCGCACACCTGAGTCCTTCCTGGGCCCCTCAGCATCCTCGTTGGTCAACCTTGACTCCTTAGTCAAGACACCCCAGGCTGCAAAGACCCGGAACCCCTTCCTGACAGGTAGAACACTCCTGCCCCCTGCAAGGTTTCAACACTGCTCCCCTCCCTCCGCACCTCCTTCCAGAGCCCAGCCCTTGCCCTAGAATCTCACTCTTCTTCCTTATTTCTAAAACCCTAGATCTTGTCCCCCTCCTATTTTAGGGCTATGCCCCAAGCCCACTCCAAACCTTCCCTCCCTTCTCGTTCTGCAGATCTCAGCGCTCCATCCCCCACCAACCCGTTTGGCGCAGGCGAGCCGGGCAGGCCAACCCTGAACCAGATGCGCACCGGGTCGCCGGCGCTGGGCCTTGCGGCAGGCAGGCCCTTCGGGGCGCCCTTGAGCTCCATGACCTACAGCACCTCCCTGCCCCTCCCCCTCAGCAGCGTGCCGGCCGGCGTGACCCTCCCCGCCTCCGTCAGTGTCTTCCCGCGGGCCGGAGCCTTCACGCCGCCGCCTGCGAGCCTGCCGCCACCGCTGCTACCTTCATTGGACTCAGCCGGGCCGCTCCACCCCGCCCCGCAGGCCGGCACCAACCCCTTCCTCTGAGCACCGGCCACCGGCTTGCGGGTGAGGCCCCGCCCCCCGACCCGGACCGCCGTCCTGCTCCCCAGATTTTGGGGCGTGGCTAGGATCTGCTGGGGAAGCCCGGGATGGCTGAGACTCCACCCCGAGGCCAGGGCGACCCAGATCCTTGGGAGGTCCTGGAGCTAGAGACTGACGACTGCTCCGGCCGAGACCACGTCCCCGCAATAAAGACTGGAACCCAGGGTCTCGGCTCTCACCAAGTGGACTCTTTGCGGGACGTGGCGGCCAGGTCTGGACCACACCGCAAATCACCGGCTGCTATGGAAATCGCTCCACAACGTGGGCCACAAACATGCTCCCCCGTCCCGCACAGCCCCCTCAGCCTGGCACTTTCGCTCCCACATGCTCCCTAAGCGCTCACTCATTTGATCATTTTCATTCATTTGTCACACATAGGCGTTGGGGTGATCGAACAGCAAGGAACCCATTTACTACACACTTAGGAGCTAAGCACTTTATTAGACAGATTACTTTAATTCTTGCAACCGCCCCCTGAAGTAGGTAACATGACTCCCATTCAGAACTAGCTACGTGATTTGTGGGGCCCAGCTCAAAAAGAAAATGCAGGGCCCCTTGCTCAGAATTGGGTTAAGAATGTCAAAATGAGGACAGCAGAGCATTAAACCAAGTGCAAAACCCATTTTATAGAGGAGGAGACTGAGGCTCAACATCAGAACGCCAGCACAGAGTGGGGCTGGGAACCCAGCGTCAGACAGTTTGGCTCCACTGGCTTTGAGGTCCCAGGCTGCACAGTGGGTTTAATTGGCAGATATTGACGGACTGTCGTGAACCAAGTGCTGGCTTGACTGTGGAGAAACCACTAAGCAACACTAAGCCCACAGCCTCCCGGAGCCCAGAACTCAGTGGGGCAGGCCAGCCAGGTACAGGAGCCCCAAGCTCCTTGGTTATACTGAGTCACTTTCAATCTGGCGCTACCCTCCCCTCCTTTCCCAGGGCTGGCAATAAACTCAATCTCAGCCATGCAGAGGGAGCCTGAAGGCTTACGTGGGATCTGGGAAACCAAGCCGGGGGAGGGAGGGGCTGTTACCTCATCCTGGGGAGCACCCTGGTCACCCTCCCTCCCTTTCTACTCAATGCTCTCCAACCACTGGACCACCAGGCACTGATGCGTCCTTAGTGCTCAGGGTCTGGCCCTGCAGGCAACCTGCTGCCAGCCCCACCCACTTTGGGGTGCAGGGAGAAAATAGCCTTCCATAGGCCGGAAACACCAAAGTTGGGGTTTCGGGAGACACACAGTGCTGCTCTCCTTCCTAAGGCTGGGGTGGGGAAAGGAGCTGTTTTTTGTTTTACAGGGAGTCCCACCTTGGCTGTGAAAGGCAACATGGACAAGAGCACCTACTTAGGAGTCAGAATGACAAGAGTTCAAAACTCTGCTCCGAGATTTGCACATAGTAATACTAATACTATAATCACTTAGTAATAAGTGGTTATGCTCCCTGGCCTTGAGTAAATTACGTAACCTCTCTCTGACTCTGCCTCCGTTTCCTTGTCAAATGGGAACGAGAGTTCCTTCCTTATGAGGTTGCTATGTGGCTCCTCCGAGGTCACTGTCCATTTGGCCCGGGGTTCACCCTCTTCAGAGGCTAACCAGGCGGATTAACCTGCCATCCCCCTCATTCCTGGTTTGCCAGGCAGTGCAAATCCAGCCCCCATCTGTCTTCTGCCCCTCCCCCCACACACACACATAGATAGTCTCCATCCTTGGTCACTGACCACCCTTCACCCCTCCCCTACTCGGGCTCTTTTCAACTGGCTGCCGTGGGAACAATGCTTCCCTGACCCTCTTCCCCCCAGGGGTGCTGTTTTGAGCTGCTTCCAGACCATCTTCCTCCTGGAAGACCCCTCCTTCCTTGAAGGTTGGGAACACTGGGCTGTCCCTGCCTCCTCCTGCCACCACCCCAAGGGCCAAGTTCCACCTCATTCTTGCCATGCTTCAGTCTTGGCTCACAGCCTTCTACTCACCAGGTCTTGCTAAATCCAGGTGACTCTGTTGTCCAAGAGGATGACCTGGCATCTCCATGCCATCTCAGCAACCCTCACCAATGGTCACACTTTGGAGGTGGATGTCACCCCGGATTCTTCCACATTCACGGCAGGCTCCCTGTTCTCTGATCTTGCCCTCATGTCTCCCAGGGAGCACCCATGAGACTTTCCAGCTTGCCAACCCTGTTGTCATTCCAGAGATTCCTCTCCTCCATATCATCAACTGCCTTCTCTAAACTGAATCCTTCCCCTTGGTATTGGTCATAACTAGCCTCATCCATCTTGAAAGTGTCTTTCCTCTCACATCACATGTCCGTACTCTCTGCGTCCCCTTCCTTTCCCCTGCCCCCTCAACCCACTCCACCAGCCTCTGCTGTTGGCCTCACTTCACTGGAACAGCGTCTGCCAGGCCCGCCAATGACCAAGTTGCTAAAGCTCGCAGACCTTTTTGTGTCCCATCCCAGTTGGCTTCTCTGGAGTCTGACCACATAGACCCCCTCTCCTTGCAGCTCTCTGTCCTGGGGTGCCACCCTGTCCTGGTTTGCCCTTGACATTGTGGCCATTTCCTCTCTTGTCTTTCATGGATGCACTCCTGAGTTCCCCAGCCAGACCCAAGGCCGCTTCCCTTCTCTCAGGACAGTCTGCCTGGATGATCTCTCCTGTGCCCGCACTGTCTCCACACTGAACACCCAGATTCCTCTAGCCCACCCACCTCTCCTCTGCATTCTGGAGCCTTGTCATGTCTACCTGTGTGTCTCAAAGGCTCCTCAAGCCAACATGTTCAGAATTGACCTCATGAATCCTCACCGAAGCCTCTCCCTGTACCGCCTCATCAGCACATGGACCCAGCACAAGCCCCACTCTGCAAAGCACTCCTACATCCCCTTCTGTCTCCACCTCCACCTGGTGCAGACCTGCACCATCTCCTCTGGTCCTGCGCGTGCCTCCTAACCACTCCTGCTGCTCTTGCCTCTTTCCAGGCCGTTCTTCCTTGGGAAGTCAGAGGGAGCTTTCCAAAACGCAGGGTCACTCCCCTGACCAAAGCCCTTCAACAGCTTTCTTCTGCTCTCAACAACAAAATTCCCTCTCCCAGTTCAGGAGTCCCTCAAAGACTTGGGCCCTCCCTTCCCCCAAACCTCAATCTCATCTACTGCCTCTCTTCCCTGTGCTCTGGACTGCTGCCAGGCTGGCCTCCTGCAGTTCCTCAGCCTTGACTCACACTGCCCTGCCCCAGGGCCTTTGCATATCTCCTCTTCCTGCGTCCCCAGTACTCCCCACCTGCTGTCTCCAGATTCCATCCTCTTGTTCTCTGATGGCTGCTACACAAACACAATTTCCTCAGGGAAGCCTTCCCTCCTTGCCTCTCCCACCTGACCAGGTTCCTTGTTATACTTAGTCAGGGTCCTTCTCGCGGTGGGTGGTTGTACCTTCATTTGTATGGCTTTCAGATTAGCTTCTACCTCCTTCATCAGACTGTGCGCAACACAAGGGCAGGTGCCTGGTCTCTCTCTGCCACGGTTGTAACTAGCAGTGTCTGGTAGGCAGTGGGGTGGGGGTGGGGGGCACTTAATAAATATTGGCAGAATGTAGCAAATGAGACAAGTGTGTAAAGTATATGATGGGACATAAAGTGGGTTCGTCATTATTGGTCAGGGAAGGCTTCCTGGAGTGGGTGCGATTTGAGCTGGACCTTGATATGGAGAGGCGGCACAGAGGTAAAGCTCACTGGCTGGATGGGCCCAGACAAACCATATCTTCTGCTCCGGCCTCCTTTCTCATTTGTAAAATGGGCAAGGGTTGACAAAATAAGCCAAGGCTCTGGCATTCCACGGCCTTGGCATCCTCACAGTCCTCCATGTTCTCAGGAGGGTGATCCTCCCTGAGACAGCTGATTTAGGTCTAAGTCCACCCAATTTTGCGCGCAAACCCAGGTGATCCCAATCCCAGGTTGTCCTGTATGGAATCCCGCGCTCGGCCACCAGGAGGCGCTCTGAGACCAGTCACCGGCCCGGAGTGTTGTTAGGTCGCTGCCGGGGCCCGCCCCTTGCGGCCTCCCTCCCTTCCTCCCTCCCTCCCTCCCTGTCCGCAGCGCACCGGCCCAAGACCTGGAGCAGCCATGCTGCGCACGCGAACTTGGTTGTACAGCGGCCTCCTGCTGCTGCGCGCCAGACCCTGCCTCGCCTCAAGCCGCAGGTACAGGCGGGCGAGTGGGTCGCTACTGCGTGCCCTGTGCCTGCTGGGCCCCAGTTCCAGGCATCCCGGGCGGGTGGGCGCTGGTACTCAGTGCATGCTTGGCCAGCCCCTCACGCCTGACCCCTACCCCCTCTGCACGCCCCAGTTGGCGCCCCGGGTCCTGGCCCTGGCAGGAGCGTCCTCCTGCCCTCTTCCCCTCCAAGCCCCTGCCCTCCAGCTGCAGGGCTAATTCCCCTAGGACTCCGTTCTGACCCCTCCTCCAGGAAGCCTTCCTTGAACCCCAATGCTTGGCCAGGGTCCTTGTCTAACAGCATCCTGGGCTGGCCTATCACAGCTCTTATTGGTGCAGAGGCCTGTCATTAATTAGGTTACCCTACAGCACCGCCCTCCCAGACTGAGCCCCCTGAAATCAGGGTCAGTTTCTGATTTACCAGGGGTCCTGGCAGACCCATACAGGACCTGGCCCCACAGAAGTGCCAAGTGAGTCGATGTGGAGTGGGGGAGTTCTCTCTTGATTTTCCTCTCATAGCCCCTAACCTGTTCCAGTCCCAGACTCGACTCTTCTCACCCCGCCCGTCCAGCCACCGGCAACGGGCGGCCTTTCCGCCCAGATCCCACGCCAGGCATGCCAGAGAGACGCCTCCAGAACCATCATCCTGGGGAGGGGGCCCGGCTAGGGGGAGAGAATGGAGCCTGAACAACCATTCTGCCCATTGTGACTTGCCCTGACCTCACAGTCATCATCCTTCCCACCGCCAGGCCGAGAAGTTGGGGTTAAATGCTGAGAAGTTGGGGGAGACTAACCTGGCAGGGAGCCCCCAATGAGCCACCTTTCTTCATCCCCCCCAAAACATAAGGGGGAGCACAAAGGCCACAGTCTCCCCCGTGGTTCAGAAAGGTGGGTTGGGCTGGGAGCAGGGTGGGGTGGAGTGGGCCTCTGGAGTGGTGGAGGGAGACCCCTGGCCTGACCCACCTGCTCGTGCAGGGGTGGCTCCTCCCGGGACAAGGACCGCAGCGTGTCGGTCAGCAGTTCAGTGTCCATGCCTGCTGGAGGGAAGGGCAGCCGCACCAACTGCGCCCAGTCCACGCCCCAGAAGGTCCCCAACCGTCTCATCAGTGAGAAGTCACCGTACCTCCTGCAACATGCCTACAACCCTGTGGACTGGTGAGTGCCTTTCCCATGCCCTTCCTGGGGCGGCCGGCTCTCAGCTCCTCCTCCACCCGGGGCTAGTGAGTGACGCCTCACTCCACCGGGCCTAGGTACCCCTGGGGACAGGAAGCCTTCGACAAGGCCAGGAAAGAAAACAAGCCCATTTTCCTTTCAGGTAATGCAACTGCCTCCCCGGGGATGGGGGGAGCAGAGTGGTGGTGGATAGGGGGAGAGGACCTCCCAGAAACCAGAGGTCAGGGTTTCTACAGTCCAGTTGGGCCCCGTTGGCTGGCACCCCTCCAACCAGTCACTGGTCCCCACGGTGGCCCCACGGCCCCATTCCAGTGGGGTACTCCACCTGCCACTGGTGCCACATGATGGAGGAGGAGTCCTTCCGGAATGAGGAGATTGGCCGCCTGCTCAATGAGGACTTTGTTAGTGTAAAGGTGGACCGGGAGGAGCGGCCAGATGTGGACAAAGTGTATATGACCTTCGTGCAGGTGTGTGGTCTTCCCATGGGGGGACTGTGCATGCACGGCGGGCCATCCCCCTCACCCTTGCCCTCTCTCCACCAGGCCACCAGCAGTGGTGGGGGCTGGCCCATGAGTGTGTGGTTGACTCCCAACCTTCAGCCCTTTGTGGGGGGCACCTATTTCCCCCCTGAGGATGGCTTGACCCGAGTTGGCTTCCGTACAGTGTTGCTAAGAATACGGGATCAGGTGGGTGTGAATGGGGGTGGTGGTGGCAGGGGTCAAGGGCGAGGGAACAAGGGACCCCCACCCAAGCTGACCTCCAGGTCTGCTCCTGCCTTGCACAGTGGAAGCAGAATAAGAATGCCCTGCTGGAGAACAGCCAGCGTGTCACCACAGCCCTGCTGGCCCGGTCGGAGATCAGCACGGGGGACCGCCAGCTGCCACCCTCTGCTGCCACCATGAACAGTCGCTGCTTCCAGCAGCTGGATGAGGGCTATGATGAGGAGTATGGCGGCTTCGCTGAGGCCCCCAAGTTCCCCACGCCAGGTCAGTGCCCCCCGCCGCCCCATGCTCGCCTCACCCCAGCCTGGCCTTCTGATGCCTGTCCTGGTCAATGGCTTGGTCATTATCCTCCCGTTCTCCATATTCCCATCCTGTCAGTAGCTATCTAATCAAGACCTGACTTAAGACCTTAGCAGTGACCCTGACACTGACCTGAATATAGACATTCTGTGCTCTGGGTTGACCACTGACCCCCTGACCCCAACCTTGTCAGAGAGACTGCCTTGTATGAAATCCTAACCCCAGCCTGGCCAGAGGCCTGCGGACCACCCAGATCTGCACCCTCTGTCCCCGCCATTCTCTCTCCCACGTCCTCTTGGTGCCCGCAGTGATCCTGAGCTTCCTGTTCTCCTACTGGCTCAGCCACCGGCTCACCCAGGATGGCTCCCGGGCCCAGCAGATGGCCTTGCACACCCTGAAAATGATGGCCAATGGAGGCATCCGAGACCACATAGGGCAGGTGAGGGGGCTAGATGCTCCCTAGAGGGGGCAGCAGGAGGCCGTGGGGTGGAGGCAGAGGCTGGGGTCGGCCTCCAGACCAGGGGTCCTCAAACTTTGTAAACAGGGGGCCAGTTCACTGTCCCTCAGACCGTTGGAGGGCCGGACTATAGTTTAAAAAAAAACTATGAACAAATTCCTATGCGCACTGCTGGCCCGGGATGAGTCGGCTGCTAAGCAGGACAGGCAGCGGCACCCGGCGGGCCGGATAAATGTCCTCGGCGGGCCACATGTGGCCCGCGGGCCGTAGTTTGAGGACCCCTGCTTCAGACCCATGTCCCGCCTGTACAGGGCTTTCACCGCTACTCCACGGACCGCCAGTGGCACGTCCCCCACTTTGAGAAGATGCTGTATGATCAGGGGCAGCTTGCCATGGCCTATTCACAGGCCTTCCAGGTGACCCCTGACCCCAGCCCATCTACCTACTCCTGGCTGCTCCTCCCAGGGTCTTTCTGGTAACTTGTGGCTCCCCCTTGACCCCACTCCTAATCCCCTTCCATAAGGCCAGTACCCAGGCCCCCTCCTCACCCTCCTGGGAGGATGTTGCCTGCCCCCCTGTGCCTAGGCTGCCCGGGGACCTCTGTTGACAGCCTCCTTCCTCCCCTCAGATCTCTGGTGATGAGTTCTATTCCGACGTTGCCAAAGGCATCCTGCAGTATGTGGCTCGGAACCTGAGTCACCGGGTGTGTGTCCACTGAGGCAGGCGGGCCTGGCTGCGGGGAGGGCTCGGGGCCTCCGCTGCGCCGAAGGCTGGGGCCAGCAACTCTCCCCTCCCCACAGTCCGGAGGCTTCTACAGCGCAGAGGATGCGGATTCGCCTCCGGAGCGGGGCATGCCGCCCAAAGAGGGCGCCTTCTATGTGTGGACGATCAAAGAGGTCCAGCAGCTGCTCCCAGAGCCCGTGCTGGGTGCCACGGAGCCGCTGACCTCCGGCCAGCTCCTCATGAAGCACTACGGGCTCACGGAGGCCGGCAACATCAGCCCCAGTCAGGTGAGGGCTCCTGGGAGCCTGGGAGGGGCAGGAAGCTGGGCAGGAGGACAGGCTCGGGACTCTCTCGGACAAGAGCTATTCTCCGCAGGACCCCAAGGGGGAGCTGCAGGGCCAGAACGTGCTGACCGTCCGGTATTCCCTGGAGCTGACCGCTGCCCGCTTTGGCCTGGAGGTGGAGGTTGTCCGGACCTTGCTCAATACAGGGCTGGAGAAGCTCTTCCAGGCCCGGAAACGTCGGCCGAAGCCACACCTGGACAGCAAAATGCTGGCCGCCTGGAACGGTGGGGCGGCCGTGTCTGAAGCCCGACCCGTTCATAGAATTACCCTTCACAAGGCCCCTTCCGTGTGTCCGATACCTGCCGTGTATTCATTTTTCCCTAATCAGGTTTATTATCTCTGGACTAAGTAACTCAGCCAAGGTCATGAACAGGGGCCAGGAGCCCAGCCCTGCCTGGTGTTGGAGCCCAAGTCCTACCCCCTCACTGAGTGGCTCCAGAGCGGCATCAGGGCTTGGGGGGGATAAGGGGAGGGGACATACCTGGAGGGCCCCGGACAGCTTCTCACGACCACTGGTGTCACCCCCCTCTAGGACTGATGGTATCTGGCTACGCTGTGACCGGAGCTGTCCTGGGTATGGAGAGGCTGGTCAACTACGCCACCAATGGTGCCAAGTTCCTGAAGCGACACATGTTTGACGTGGCCAGCAGCCGTCTGATGCGGACCTGCTACGCAGGATCTGGGGGGACCGTGGAGCACAGGTGGGGGTGGGCAAGCAGCTGAGGAAGGCCTGTCTCCCTGGGCACCCAGGCCTAGCTCTGCTCCTATCCTCCCCTCTGGGTAGACTCCAATCCTGGCTCTGCCATCTGCCGGCTGGGCCTACTTGCTCATCCGGGAAATGGGCTAACGGTACCCACAGGAGAGGTAGATTTTTTCGTGTTAAATGAAAGAATGCACAAAAAGGGCCGCTTCTGTGAAAGCCTCTCTCCCCTCCCCATGCCTGTCTTCTCAGCAACCCGCCCTGCTGGGGCTTCTTGGAGGACTACGCCTTCGTGGTGCGGGGCCTGCTGGACCTGTACGAGGCCTCGCTGGAGAGTGCATGGCTCGAGTGGGCTCTGAGGCTGCAGGATACGCAAGACAGGCTCTTCTGGGACTCTCGTGGTGGCGGCTACTTCTGCAGTGAGGCTGAGCTGGGGGCTGGCTTGCCCCTGCGTCTGAAGGATGGTCAGTGAGGGGTTGCAGAGCCGGCCTGGTTTCCTGGACCCAACGGGGGCTTGGTTTACCCTGCAGGCGGCGTAATCTGGGTGGGTGGTGAAGAGCCAGCGAGGGCAGGGGCCAGGCCCTCCTGGGTACACATCTCCATCACTTACTCACCGAGTGACGTTGGCCTGGTCTCATTCTATTTCAGTCTCATTTTCTTAATATGCCAAGTGGAGTTAACACTGGTGCTACCTTACAGGGTTGACGCAAAGATGAACTGTTCTGTGAATATGCTTAGCACAGTAACTGGCATGCCTGGATTCATATACTGGACAAGGCCGACTTGCTTCCTCCCCTCACGAAGCTTACAGTGTAGTAGGGGAGACAACTTAATACTTAATGCAAAAATGCACGCACAAATGCATAGTTAAAATTGTGAGTGCCATGAGGAAGTATGAGGCCTTCATTCTGCATCCTGTCCCCTAAATTTCCTCAGTAGCGCTTACCATCACCTCATGTGTCTGGTCTGTTAATGGTCCCCCCCCCCGCCCCTCCCCTGGTCTTGAAAGCAGGACTCTGTCACTGCTGCATCCCCAGGGTCTAGCACAGGCCTGGCACATAGTAGGTGCTCAAGAAACATTAGTTGAATGAATAAAAGGCACTGAGAGCGAGAACAACAGTGGAACAGAACTCAGCTGGAGGGAGGTCAGATTAAACCAGTGACAAGTTCATTTAAGCAAGGGTCGGAGGACAAGATGGGGCCCTGTGGTCATGAGGAGTTGTGGGGGTGGAGGGGGGATTTCAAGCAGAGGGAACAGCCTCTGAGAGGCCTGGAAAGGGCAGCCTGAGCCATGGAGGATGGAGGCAGAGATCAGCTTGTGAGAGAGAGTGCCCAGGTGAGGAGGGGGCTGGCTCCCTGCAGGTCTTGTAGGTGTGGCAAGGAGTCCAAGGCTCTGAGGGGTTTTAAGTGGCCTGTGACCTGCTCTGATTAGCTCTAAGAATGTCACTCTGACTGATGGTGGAGAAGGGATGGGGGCAGGGGAAGCAGGGAGATAGGTTAGGAGGCTGTTGGTTAATGGCATTCAGTTCAGGCGAGCGCTGGCAAAGGCCTGGACCAGGGAGAAGTGTGAGATGGGAGACGTAGAGGATTTGGGTCTATTCTGGCTACAGACCCAGCCGTGTCGTGGAGAAATTAGAAGTGGGAGGTGAGAGAAAGGGAGGGACAAGGAGAATGCCACCCTGGATGGCAGCTGGGTGGTTGAACGAAGGTGTCATCAGTGGGATGGGGGAACCAGGGAACCAACAGTTCATCTAGGGCAGTGGTCGGCAAGGCTCGCGAGCCACATGCGGCTCGCGAGCCGTGGTTTGCCGCTCTGTTGGCTAATGAGTTTGCCGACCACTGCTAAGGAAAAACACTTAAAAAACATTTTAATAATGTACTAATGTCTTTAACCTGAAGTCCAAACTTCTGGGTAAGGGTAATGCCTTACCGTTCTAGGGCAAGGGAGGTGAGTATGCATGTGGGAGAGCAACAGCACCATCATGGCTGTGCTGGCGTTCCACTCAGACCTGGGCCAGGGTGGGTGGGCAGGGCTCCCCTCCTCCATCCCTCTAGCTGCCCTGGCCTCAGTCCTGGGGCAGGGTCCTGGAGTCCAGGGACCCTCCCTTATGGCTCTGCCCCCATGCTCCCTGCAGACCAGGATGGGGCAGAGCCCAGCGCCAACTCCGTGTCAGCCCACAACCTGCTTCGGCTGCACGGCTTCACGGGCCACAAGGACTGGATAGACAAGTGTGTGTGCCTGCTGACGGCCTTCTCTGAGCGCATGCGTCGTGTCCCCGTTGCATTGCCCGAGATGGTCCGAGCCCTTTCGGCCCACCAGCAGACTCTCAAGCAGGTGGAGTGCTGAGGACACTTGGGCTGGGAGCCTGGGTCGGAGGGAAGCTAGTGCCACAGTGGGGGGATGGGGACGTAGGACCGTCCCCCAGAGCTCAGGCCCATGAGTGTGTGGCCACCTAGGAGTGTCTGTGCGCAGGTGTCTCGGCGGGAACAGCCGTTAGGGCCACTCTGTGCAGGTGGAGGAGTCTGTGTGAGTGTGCGTCTGAGACAGGCCTCTGGCACAGGCAGGTGCCTCTGTGAGTGCCTGTGACTGGGCTCTCAGCGCCGGGGCCAGGAGGCAGGGGCCCTATGGGTGGTGGGCACTGGGGCCGATGAAGTGTTTCTCTGTATGTCTCCGTGTACCGTGTAGTTGGGTCTGCTGGTGTGTGTGCAGGTATATGTTGTACGTTTGCATATTTACCTGTATATTTCTCCCTGTGTGTGTGTGTGTGTGTGTGTGTGTGTGTGTGTGTGTGTGTGTCGTTGCTTGTATATGTGGTATCTGCCTCCATGTGGGCATATGTGATGACTCTGCCTCTCTGTGTATGGGTCTCTGTGTGTTTGTACCGTGTGAGTGTGTGTGTGTGTGTGTGTGCATGTGCAGGTGTCTCTGCCCATGTGTGTGTGTCCCCACTACCACTAGGCATGACACCTTGCGTGTTTTCATGCACATGTACGTGTGTGTGGGGGGGTGGGGGGTGAGTATGTGTCCTTACTTGCCCATCAGTGAATCTGAGGCGGCCTCCTGGTGGCTGGTCTGGGGAATGCTGAGCAGCGTCCCGTTCTTCTTAAGGATATGTGGGAGTGAAGGGACGATGGGGAAGCCCTGGTAGGTCTGGGTCCAGCCCCCTGCACCTGACACTGGAGAGTGCCCGAGTGAGGGGGGCTGGGGCCCCTATGGTTGATGGGTCCCTGAGTTCCCTTCCTGTTGTGCCCAGATCGTCATCTGTGGAGACCCCCAGGCCAAGGACACCAAGGCTCTGGTGCAGTGTGTCCACTCCATCTACATCCCTAACAAGGTGTGCGCTGTGAACCTGGCCCTGCCCTCTCCTCCTCAGCTCCCCAGCATCTCCTCCTCTGCAGGCCTGGGGAGAGGAAACCCTTCAGTGGGCCCTGCCAGTGTCCCAGCAGCCCCAGGTGACCCCCTTTCTCCTGCCACCACCCAGGTGCTGATTCTGGCCGATGGGGACCCCTCTAGCTTCCTGTCCCGCCAGCTGCCCTTTCTGAGTACCCTGCGACGGCTAGAAGACCGGGCCACCGCCTACGTGTGTGAGAATCAAGCCTGCTCCATGCCTATCACTGAGCCCAGTGAACTGCGAAAATTGCTGCATCATTGACTGCCTGGCCCCCTTGGGCTGGGACTGGAGCAGGAGGCGGAGCTCCCCAACCCACCAGAGAATGAGCCCTGTAGGGCCCCGCAGAGCCTGCGGCCAACCCTGGACACCCTGTCACCAGGTGACCTGGCCATCCACACTGACCGCATGGGCACCCACTCACCTTGAAATAAACCTAAGTCCCGCGGTAACCCGGGGCCTTGTCCTTGCTTGTGAGAGAGGGGCCTCAGACTCCAGCCCAGGCCTAGCAGCCAGGCCCCCTCCTTCTGGGAGCCCCTAACTGACCCCTCTGCCTTCTCAAATTCCTCCTTCACCTTCAGAGGTCATCCTGCCCCTGGCCACGGTCATTGTGGTCTGGATAAAATTGAGGTCAGGGGACCAGTAATGACCAGTGGGAGTGGGGTGGAGTGTGGACTTGCCCAGGAGGGGAAAGGCCAATTCTTGCCCTTAGGTGGGGTTGAGCAAGGAGCCTGTCCGCCGCTTCCCATCATCCCCTCCTGTTTTAAGCTGGTGAAGGGGCAGGAAGATGCTTTATACTAACTTTTATTTTCCATGAAATGACAACATTTGCATATGGCACATTGTGGGAGCTGCTGTTAGCAGGACCAAGGATATTTCTTTTGGGGTGTCCATCCAGCCCTCAGCCTCACCAGGATGGAGCCAAGCCTTCCTGCAGGATGTCATATTGTCCATCCCGCTGCTTTCACACCTCCAGGCCAGGGACAGAGTTCCTCTCACTTGGAACATCTATTGAGTTGGAAGCCCTTCTCCAAATCGGAGTCCTTCCTGCTGCAGGGAAAGCTGGTGCCTTCCCATGACCTCCTCCTGTCCCCTCAATGTTGGCAGATCCTCACAAGTCTCATTCTTGGCCCCAACCCCTTCACGGGCCCCAGAAACCCCATCTAGCTCCCACCATGTGGAGGGCACTAGGAATTGTGCTTTGGGAAGGGCAGGCATAGGGTGAAGGGGCTGACAGGTGGGGAGGAGGAGACGGGGCTGTCCCCCTACCCTGACCTTCAGGAGTCTGCTGAGCCTTGTAGCCTCAGAGCCAACAGCACAGATAGCCGGGAGGAGCTGCTGGACACCAGACCCGAGTGTGGCCACTGCTTGTGGGGATGCCAGCAGTGGGAGGGGTGGGACATGAAGGAGCTGGAGACTGGACTGAGTCACTCCAAGGTCTGCTGAGGACCCTGGCCACCCCCTGGGCACGGTCACACACAGTCACACATGGTCACTGGAAACAGGGTTTATCTGGGCAGCTGGGCCCTCTGTGCAAGCCACCGGCCCATCTGGAGGGGATTAAGGCTCCGGCCAACAAGGTCAGCTGTCCCTTTTCTGGCTGGAGCCTGCCCAGCCTGGCCAGGAAATCTGAGGGCTGGGCAAAGAGAGCCTGGTCTGGGGACAGTGAGGAAGGAGGTGGAGCATTGTGAAGCACAGGTGGCCGTTTTGGCATCCCCAGCCTTGGCTTTGGAAAGGTCTAGCAGTTTGCAAAGTCCTCTTGTCTCAGTCATCCCATTGACCCTCCTGAATGAGGTGGCAAGGTGAGTACTTTTGGTCTACGGATAAAGATATTCAAGGCCCAGAGAGGCTAAGAGATTGGCCTGAGATGGTTCTTTCTCGGGCCTTCAGGATACAATAAAGACCACTCAGACCCAGCTGTGAGGGAGGGTGCATTTGGTGTCTCCTGTCCCTCCTTCCAGTCTCCTTCTGTTCTGTGTGTCGGCTTTTCCTTCCTCTGGCACCAGGCAGGCACCTGGATTCTGTAAATGGGTTCAGAGGAAGGCGCTGGGGCCTTAAAGGGCTAGTTCTCTGGGAGTGCTTGCATTTTCTAAAGAGGGCAAGGCTGAACATACGTATGGTTCAGATCTGGGATTTTAAGTCTGCACCCCCTCTCCCTCATGCTGGTCCCTCTTGGCTATGCTCCTTGCTCTGTGGGCAGGACTGTCCTGGAGGAGCTGTGGGCCAGGGCCATTGGAGACAGGGCCTCGTGGTTTGGGCAGTGGCTTAAGTTAATTTCATCTCTCTGAGCCTCGGTTTCTTTACGTAAAAAATGGGACAACCACCACCCAACTCCCAAGGCTGCGAGGTGACTAAATGGGACAGTGTATCATTGCTGAGCAGAGAGCATCACAGATGGGGAGATTATCTGGGGTTCCTGAGGAAGCGGCCAGGCTGTGAGGGAGGCGGAAAGGGGTGGGGCTGGAGGGGCCACTGGCAGAGCAGTGCCTGTATGGGGGTGCTCCCTCAAACTCAGAAGAAAGCTTAGGTAACACTTAGGCCTATCTTCTTTGTTGGGAAACTGAAGCCCCCCCAAAAAGGAATTTCTTGTCCCTCTCATTCCCTCTCCCTGCCTGAGAGTCACTCGTTCATCTAACATAATAGATACTAAGTACCTATTTATCTGCCAAACATTAGATTAGGCCCCGGCTAGTAAAATGGACATGGCCCCTGCCCTCAGGGAACATAGAGCCTAGAGGGAGAGACAATCATTTCATTACTACAAACATAGCCATGTAACTGCAGCCTGGACCAAGTGCCGCGGGTTCAGACTCCTTCCAGCTCAGCGCTGTGTCCTCTGCACCTTGGCACTTAGGCACTGCACAGCTGCTGAGAGAAGGCCACTCTGAGGAGGTGATGTCAGAGATGAGGCATGGACCGTGGGAGTTCAAGATGGTTTCAAGGTTTCCTTTGCCTTTTCTATGGGTTTTTCCTCTCCTCTCCTCTCACTCACTCAGGCTAACAGGGAGCATCCCTGAGGGGGGTGTCAGAGCACCCTGGTGCCATGAACAGAGACCAGGATGCCTTCGGTGGCAGGTCACCCCAGGCCCCTAGCTCAGGGAAGTAAATGTGGGTCTCGATTTGTTCGGATGGTGCCTGGGTCTACCCTCTTTGTGCTCTGCATATGTTCTAGAACAGAGTTCAGCCCAGAGACAGGGGGTGGCTGGGATGGTGGATGAAAGGGTTGAGCTTGCTGACCACCAGGAAACACAGCCAAACCTCTCTGGCCTCATTTTCCCCTTTGCAAAGAGGGGCTGTTTAGAGTCACTGCCTTCCCTAGGCCTCTTGACCCAGTCGGTCCGGCGCAAAGGGCAGGCAGACCTGGCAGACTGCGGACCGGCGGGAGGAAAGAAGGTGTCAGACACGTGGAGCCAACCATAAATAGGCCCCTCTCCCAGAAGACCGCTGCGAGTTCAAGACTCTGGCTCAGCACACGCAGAATGAGAGCAGAGACTCCCGCCAGGAGAGAGAGGCACTTAAGGGATCTGCTCATTAGCATGAAATGCAAATGAGCCCGGCCTCATTTGCACAACTCGGTGAGGGGATTCGGAGAAAGGGCAAACAGGGTGGCGAAGGCGCAGCAGCCGCTTGGCCTTCCCCACCGCACTCAGCGTAACCCGCCCGGGACGGAGCTGAGACACCCACCCGACACGGCGGGAGGCGCGCGAGGGCTGCGCGAGTGGCGCAGCCTTGAGGGAGCACAGAACGCCGGGGTGTGGGGGAGGGGGAGAGGCGGGAGCGGGAGGTCATCTGGTCCATTCCTCTGCCACTCCGCAGTGGTGTACGCATCCCGAAGGCTTGGGAGACCCTGACCTGCTCTGTTCCTCCCGGTCTACCTTTAGCACAAGTGGGGAAGCGATTCCCTACCGCTAATCCTCGGTGCTCTCCCCGCCCCACGTCACCCAGAACCCAGCACCCAGCACTCCCGCGGCGCTCTGCTCACGGGTACCCACAGACTTTTGAGTTGGCGGTGAGCAGGCTAGGGCTGCCTGAGCTCGGGCAGGTGAATCGGGAAGGTGAGGCCAGGTGGGGGCTGGGGGCCGCACGTGAGTGGACCTGCTCCTGGTAGGTTGGAGATGTGCGAGGAGAGCAGCCCCACGAAGCTCTTGTCCTGCGTGCAGTCTCCCCATAAACCATATTGTAACTTGAGAGGGAGAAACTGAGGCACGGAGTGGCGGGTTGGTGAAACTTTGCAGTTTAAGAGTCAGCAAAGCCCAGCTCTGGGCTTCCACACTTGAGCCTCCCCCGCCCCAGGTCCCTTTGCAAGAGCCTATCTCTGCTTCGCAGCTGCTTTTGGGGATAGGCTCTGGGTCCAGCACGATCTGCCTGGGGCCACGTGTTCCAGTGCAAAGCTCCCGCGTGGAATGCACACCCTCCACAGGATCCCTGGGGGCAGAGGGAATGAAGCTCAAGCGTGTCAATGTGAGGTCAGGGTCAGCGGGTGAAGGTTAGGAGATCAGGGTCAAAGTGGACTGGGACTAGAATAAGTCCAAGAGGTTGGTAGAGGCCACGCCCAGACTTTGCCCACCCCAGCCTTTCCTTGGATCCGCCGGTTTTCCCAAGACTGGCTCCCTCCAGCCTGAAGCCCTACGCCCGGGACAACCTGTTCCACTCTTCTCCTTCCTCAGTCCCGCTCAGGCTCTACTCCAGGGTGGGCGATTAATCCGGTGGATACCTAGATTTCGGTCTGGGATCCTGGTCACGCCCCACACCCCGGGTCGCCTGCCTCCCTTTTTCTCCAGGCCCGCCCAGAGCTGAGCCCCGCCCTCCGGCTATAGTCCAATTAAAGGGTCTTGGACAAAGAATGCGGTGGGGGCGGGGGCGCTATCCCAGGACCCCGCGCCGAATACTCCGATTTCCCGGGGCTTCCTCCAGGGGAGTCCCAGAGACCCCAGCGGCCAATAGGAAAGTGGGTTCGGTCTAGGTAGCAGTCTAATTGGCTCCGGCCTTCAGGAACGGACCCAGGGCCAAGAGGAGGAGAGAGGGGCGGTCCTGGGCTTTGGGGTGGGAACCGGATTCCAGCTGTGGTTCTCTCCCGGGGCGCCCCCGCCCGCACTGCCACGGCGGCCGGCCAATGGGCAGACGGCTCGGTGTCGACGGCGCGCGGCGATTGGCTGCGAGGCTGGCTGGGGAGAGGCGGGGCCGAGGCTTGAAGTTGGAGTGAGGGATCCAGCTGTGGTGTGCGCCGCGCTCCTCGCCGCCGCTTTCGCTCGCTCGCTCCGCGTCTCGGCCGGAGGAGGCGGCTGTGGCGCCGGCGAAAGCTACGGCAGCGGCAGCCACCGCGGCGGTTGCGGCGGCGGCATCTCCGCCTCCACCCCCGCCAGGGACTGCCCCCCGCGGTCTCCCCGCCTCTCACCGACCGTGAGCCCGCCGCGGGGTGGAGGAAGAAGCCGGCCCCCACCCCCTCCAAACCCACCCCCAAAGAGATCCCTCCTCCCCTCCCCCCGCCGTCTCTGGCGCGGAGCCGGGACGATGCTGACCCCTTAGATCCTGCTCCAGCCGCGGCGCGGGAAGAGGGGGCGCCCCTCACCGGACCCCCCCGCCCTCCGCCCCCCTTCTCTTTTCCTCTATCGGGGCCGCTTCGCCGAAGGTAAAGCCAAATCGGGCGACTGGAGCCTAGGCGCGAAGCGAAGAAGCCGGAACAAAGTGAGGGGGAGCCGGCCGGCTGGCCCAGGGGGGGCCCGAGGGGCCCTGGGGTAGCGGAACTCGCGCCGGGCGGGGCTTCCCAGCGACCCGGCGCCCCGCGGGCAGCATGCCCCTGCGGGCAGGGGGAGCTGGGCTGAACTGGCCCTTCCGGGGGCTCAGCCTGCGCCCTAGAGCCCCCCAGATGCGCCCCCTCCGGGGCCCCCCGGTTGCGTGAGGACACCTCCTCTGAGGGGCGCCGCTCGCCCCTCTCGAGACCGCCCGGGGCCCCGGTTGGCCAGAGGATGGACGAGGAGGAGGATGGAGCGGGCGCCGAGGAGTCAGGACAGCCCCGAAGCTTCCTGCGGCTCAACGACCTGTCGGGGGCCGGGGGCCGGCCGGGGCCGGGGTCGGCGGAGAAGGACCCGGGCAGCGCGGACTCCGAGGCGGAGGGGCTGCCGTACCCCGCGCTGGCCCCGGTGGTCTTCTTCTACTTGAGCCAGGACAGCCGTCCGCGGAGCTGGTGTCTCCGCACGGTCTGTAACCCATATCCTCCGGCCACGACGGCCAGGCTGGGGGGTCCGCAGGGGGGCGGGCCGCGCCGCTGGAGGGGACCCAAAGCCAGGTGAGTCGGAATAATGAGCCTGGAAGGTGGTCAGATGAAAGGGGGGCTGCTGAGAAGGGGAGGGGGCGTCCGAGGGGAGCGGAGGCTCGAGCAGGTTTGGCAGATACCCTGGCGAGCCCCACCTCAGTGCACACACCTCAGACCTCCTTGGGGGGTTGGGATTCAGGCCAGGAAAAGAGAGGAGACGTGCCCCGCGGGTTTGCAGCTGGATGCTCTCCAGATGTGGGCAGGGGAGGGTCGTCATCCTCCAGATGTGGGAATCTTCGGGAGCCTGGGAGCTCTACTCCGCCCGCCGCCGGTTAGCGAGCTGGGTTCGGTTTCCGAGTTCGGGGGGTGGGGTGGGGAGGAAGCTGCGGGGACGGGGGAGGGGGGGCCGCAATCTCCTAGGTTTCCCTTCTGACCCCCGCTCCAAAGTTTGCAGTTCATTCTAGGGTCTGATCCCCACCCCACCCCCAACCTGGTCGTTGAGGCTTTTTACTGACCCAGAAGGAAATGGGGGGGGGGGGCGGGGACCAGGTCCTAACCCCCCCCACCCCCACCCCGCGGGTTGGAGGCACAACAAGGAGATTCCGGCGGCGGCTGATGTCAGGGGCGCAGAATGAGAACAAGATGTGGTGGAGGGGAAGCTGTCTGCCCCCAGAGCCAGAGCAGAGACCCTTCCGCGGGCGCCCGTGCCCCGGGGCCGCCCTGCCCCACAGCCCTTATTCAGTGCGGGGTGCTTACGGCTGGTTGGGTTGGGAGTTTTGTGCTAGATTTTTTCTTGTGGAGGGAAAGACTGTGGCAAGAGCTTTGGCAAGCGGGGGATGGGATGAAGCCAGTTTAAGTTATCCATTCCCTTTCGCTAATAACGAGTGCTCCCGCTGGATCGCAGAGCAGGCATGGGCGACCACAGCCCTTCAAGAAAGTGTTGGGGTGCGGGTGGAGGACTGAGACCGTAGGCCAGTTCACTAGGAGACTCGGGTCCACCACCCCAGCGTCTACTCCTTGGATGGGTTTGCGGAATGCAAGCCCCGCATTCCAGGGGGACAGTTTAGCACTGCCCCCTACCTATCCTCTTCCCAGTCTGAAGTGGTATGGGAGACCCCAGCCCCCCCTCATCCCCACGGCCTCTCTTCCTGAGCCCCTGGCACAAAGTGCCGCTTGACTAATGCCAGGCTCCCGGCTCCCGGGTGGGTCCCACCACTACCGGAAGGAGAGGGGAGAGAGTGCGCTGCCATCCCACATCTTGACAGCTTCTCCCTGCTCCTTCCTTCCAGCTCAGGGGCTCTTTTGGACCCAGGGCGGGAGACTGCGGGTCTCCCCGTAACCCCTGAGAGCCCAAGCAGGACTCTGCTTTGGGGAAGTCAGGGGTGGGAGGTGGAGGGGAAGCTTGGTGCCGCCCTCGCTCTCTGCAGCTCTGCTGCCTCTAGTGCGCAAAGCCGGGATGTGAGCTTGGGTCTCCCCCAACCCCCATCCTGTACACCCCAGGGGTTTTTAGGAAGCTCCCCTTATCACACCCCTTTTCCATTCCCTGCCTCTTCTACCGTCCTCTCTGAGCTGCAGGAAGAGAGAGGTGGGGGCCTCAGAGGTCTGTGAACCTGCTGAGTAGGCGCGTCTTGGGCGCTTGACTCTCCCCCGCCCCCACCCCCTGTCCCCAGGCCCCTTTCCCTGCGCAGAGATGGAAATGTCCCTGAGGAGGATGGGCTCTGGGCATCCTTCCTCTCCACCCTTAACTACCCACACTCCTCGTGAACGAGAGGAAGCACCAGCCCCAGCCCCCTCTTCTCAGGGGTCCGGGGGAGGTAGATCTTTCCCCTTGCCCCCCCCTCCACAAAAACCAAACCTCTTGGCTGGCATCTCCCCACCTGCCCTATCTCCAGGTGCTAGTGGATGGGGGGGGGAGGGGGAAGATTCCTTCCTTGAGGGGTTCTGGGAGGGGGCAAGTGGGGAGGACTGGAATGAGAAGAGAGGTAGGAGCTTGGGGGGTGAGGGAGCAAGCTTTCCTCTGGGGCGGTGGGTGTCCAGGGGGTGCAGCATGGCATCACTAGGTCTGGACAAGCCGCTTTGGCTAGATTGGCTGGGGATGGGGTCGAGGACAACTTCTTGGCAAGTGGGCTGCCTAAGTGTGCCCCCACCACTCCCATTGCACCCAAGCGCCAAGGGAAACCAGAGGCGCTCTGGACGGGCTCTGGGCCTCAGCGGTTCCCTTTCTGTCTCTGGTTTCTGTGAAGCTTCCCTGGACTCCACTAGGTTTCTCTCTGCACCTCTGAACCTGAGGGACCCGAGGACACCTTCCCCCAAGTCACCGAAGCTAGTGAGACTCTTCCAGGCATTCTCAGTCCCCTGCTCTCTTGGCCTCTTTCAGAGACCTGGTTTCCTAGAGAGGAGATCTAGACCCAGGTAGAAGGGTGTGTGTGTGTGTGTGTGTGTGTGTGTGTGTGTGTGTGTGTGTGTTGGGGAGGGAGGGCAGCAGGAGGAAGAGAGGCTGGGAAGTTCATGTTTTGGTATTGGGGAGGCCAGGGGTGCTTCCAGACAGTCAGTTCAGAGTCAGAAAGGCCCCCCTCCTCCCAGGTTACAGGGGAGTGTGGTGGACTTTCCAGTATGTGTTTCTTCAAGTGTGAGGGAGTGCGCTTTCCCCTCCCGGGAAGGAGATCCTGAGCATTCCCTCTCCGGCTGTTGTGTCACATCTGGAAGTTTGTGTAGGAGTTTCTCCAAGCTCAGAGCCCAGCACAGCTTTTTCTCATTTGGAAATCACAGGCTGGCATTTGGGATGCTGAGAGGGGGAGGGGGGCCCGAGGGGGAGAGGGGAGCCTGCCAGGAGTGGGGGGAGGAGAAGGGGGAGGCCTGGACGGGCAGGAACCCTAATGGCTTCCAGAAGTGAGTGTGAGTGTGTGACTGCGTCACTGTGTGTGCGTCTGGAGTGGAGGGGGCGCCCGGAATTTCTGGAGCTTTCCTTGCCACTGTCCCAGTGCCCCAAGTTTGCCTGTTTCTCCTACCTGGAGAGAAATCTCCATTTTGGTCCTCAGAGCAAATGGGAGAGGGGTGTTCTTTCTGTCTCTTCACTAATGCCATCCTCCCATTTTCAAACCCAAGGTTCTCCATAGGGGTTCTGGGGAGAAGGGCTGGGGTTAAGGAATTGAATAGGACGGGGCGGTGGGGGGGGGGGCAGAGCCTCTTTTTGTCCCAGGCACACCTTCCTTCTGGGTCACACACCCTCTCTGCTCCACAGAACTGTTGGGGGACTCCCCATCACCCACAGTGCCAGTTGGAGCCATTCCTGGGATTAACCCCACCACACAGCCCCCCTTACCCCTCGCCTGCTCTCACCCCACCCTGCCTGCCTCAGCCAGGATGGCGACAGACACAACTGCTCACACACACACACACACACACACACACACACACACACACAGTCACAGACATTTGAATCGGATTTCTGGCCTATTTCCTCTCCAAAGATTCCAGCAGGCCGGCTCTCTTGTGTCTCTGCCTCACGTCTCTGTCTCTGGGTGGGGCCGGCTGCCTTTCTTCAGGCTTCAGTTTTCAGTTCGGCTCTCTCCCCACACACCCACATGCTGGAGCCGGTGGCGGGGAGACCACTGGGAAGCAGGCGTGTGGGAGTGGGGGCTCGGCGGGGGAATCCCCCTGTCTGCCTTCCTAGCAGGAGCCTTGCTGCTGAGCCCCTTTATCCCACCCCAACCTGGAGAACGCTGAATCCCATAGACACCAGCCTCTCCGTGGAGTGGCTGAGAACAGCACCCCACCTTCCTACCAACTTCTAGGAGGCCAGGATTCCTGGGTCCAGGCCGGCTCCTCATTGCTTCTCCGTTTCAGATTTCCAGGTTCCTAGTGGGGAATGGGCAGCTGGTGGGCCTGCTCCCCTTCTCAGTCACGCCCTGTTTAGACCCCCCTGGGCCTCTGGAGGTGCCCCAGCCCCCTCCCTCCTCTCCCACCTCCCTCTCCCTTACAGCTGCCAGGCTACAAGGGCTCCAGACAAAGCCCCACAGAGAGGACTCAGTTGTGCAGATAACATGCTCTAGTTCTCTCTCCTGGAGGGAGAAGAGGAGGAGCCATGGAACTGGGGTCCCTCACCCTGCCATTTCCTTTTTCTCTGCTTTTGATGGTGGGTTGTGAGGAGAAGAAAGATCCTCCCCTCTCCTACCCACTTCTCCCTTTGGGATCCACTCCAGCCCGGACAGTCACCATAGCAACAGTAGACATGTGACTGCACAGGTCTCTCATAGTCACTATAGCAACCAGTGTCCCCCGTTCTCTTGGTTGCTATGGAGATTTGTCACATGGTTTCCCCCCAAGTTGATAACCTGTGGGTCTCCCTGCTTCTCCTTCCCTGCTCGAGGACTAGACAGCAGCCTAGGTAAGGGGAGTTCATGTGTGAGGGGGTCCTTTTAATTACCATGGCAACAAATCCACACCACCTGGTGACACATCCTCCTGTTGTTATGGCAACAGAGGAACATCACACAGTGACATACGGCTATATTCCCAAGGAAACAAGCCCTACTTTGAGAAAGGTGAAAGACACCCCCCCACCCCCATTAATTATTCCTTAATTCAGATTGTCCCACATTTTTCTGTGCCTTGGTGTCTTCCCTGTCCATTTATGTTTATCTGTAGGGAGAGGAGAGAAGTAGAGAGAGAGCAGGATGTCCCTGGGAATAAGCTGAATTGCTAAGGGGGCCCTTGAGAAGGGGTTTCTGTGGTTAAGAGCTGGAGATGGGATTATTTGGAGGCAGACTCTGGCTACAAGAGACCCCAGTGTGAGCATGTATAAAGCAGGGACAGGAGGGACGGCTTCCCGATGGTACCTATGCCCTCTCCACCCCACCTACCACCTTGGTTATCAAGGCAAGTAAGGCAGGAAAACATGAATGGGGAAATACATCTAGCTTCTAGGCAGGGACATTGATTGACCAGTTGATTGACTCATTCATTCATTGATTCATTCATTTCTTCTTTCCATGTATTGATCATCTGCTATATGACAGGCATTACGCTAAGCTTTGTAGGGTATATAAAGATGTATCAGAGCGCCCCAGCCTTGGCAAGGGAGATGAGATAGGTGAAGAGAATGACAGGGTGGAGCCACTGCCATTAGAGGAGTTCAAACAGGTGTCCCAGGAGCCACTCTTCCCAGAACTACCTACCTTCCCCCATGCAGAGATATCTGCTCACATGGGTCCCTTCCCTGCAGAGGAGAGGAGAGGGGGCTAGCTTGGGGAAAGCAGACCAATTCTTGAGAGTAAGTGTGTCTTTGCTTTTCCTGGTGATAGCCCCAGGGGAGCTCCCTTTCTGTCCCCCTTTTTCCAGGGTGACCCCTGGCTGACCCCTATTCTGGAGAGAGACACATTGGGCTCCAGCTCCACTCAGGAAAACAGCTCCATGGAAACAGAACACTTTTTATTTCCCACTTCCATCTACTTACCCCAGAAACCTAGAACTTTTTTTTTTCTAACTTTTATTCTTGTGAGGAGGTGGAGGGTAGGGAAATGGCAGTGTCTGGGGACAAGTTGGGTATCTGATGGAGGGAAGTGATGTCTGAGAGAAGAGGGCCTGGATGACAGAGGAGGGGAGGAGGGCTATGGAGGGATTGAGGGAGTCATGGGCTCCTGGTGAGGGGGCATGGTCAGGTTCAGGACAGAGATGGGGTGTGGCTAGGATCAGCTGGGAAGAGAGTCATTGGGTCTTGGTCAAAGGCTTCTCACTCTAGAAGTGGAGTGACAACAGGAAGGTCCTGTCTCTTCTGGGCCCTCTCTACCCCACTGCTTCTGGCGTGGCGGGTCATATGCTGGGAGCAGACCCTCCCTCCCTCCATCCCTTGGACCCCAACCTCTGCTTGTTTCCAACCTCTTTGCTCTTCCCCCCTCCTCTCATATTTTCCTTGGGAAAAATAGGCTGCTTGTCACTGAGCTGTGAGTCTGGTGTCCAGAACCTTCTAAGGTCCAGAGACTATTTCATGCATCTCTTGCTGATGGGCTGGAGATGAGCCCCTTAATGAAATACACGATGTGGAAAGAAGCAGGTTTTAGAAAGACTCCTCTCTCCCCATTCCTGCAAAGCAGGGTCTGTTTTAGTTGGTCGGGGCTAGAGCTTTGCTGGAAGCCACCAGGAGGTGTGATGGCGGCCTGGTCTGTGTGTGCAGGGTACTGTCCCTCTGCACAGGCTGGGGGCTTGTGTCCAGCACAGGGCATGGTGTGTCGTGGGTGCTCATGATTTAACGCATGACTGTGTCTAGAGGCCATCAGGTCTTTGAGAGGCCGGGGGGCTGGTGGTGGAAGAGGCAGCCGTGGGCTCTGGTGCTGTGGCGAAGCTGTGGACCCTCTGCCTGTCTGTCTGGTGCCAGTGTGGCCATGACAGCCCTTGCCCTGCGTGCTTGAACCTGTCTCATGCTGGCTCTTCTTGTGACCTTGAGCACAGGACTTTGGCTCTCTGAGCCTCAGTTTCCTTGGGTTCTGGGGAAGAAAACGACTTACCCCAGACACCTCATGGGGAGCTGTGAGCACCACATGTGGCATGGTGTGAGAGTGCTTGGTAAACTGTAAGGCAGACAGAATCTGACTTTAGGTTTGTGTCACACATTCACATACATTATCTCATTTGCTTCTCACATCTTCCCTGGGAGGTAGGGAGAATAGGATTCAGATTCAGCAGCAAACTCTTGGTGTCTGGCATTTCCATAAGTGTGATCGATTTTATTCCCCAAATGGCTTGTGTAAATAGTCAGGGTATTTATGGCTTTTCTGCCTTTGCAGATGAGGAAGGCTGGGTCCAGAGGGGTGAGATGGCCAAGGTGGGACAGGGCCAGGGCCTTCCCATTGCACCTGTCAGATGGGGTTGGGAGGTCAAGAAGCAGGAGGCACTAGGGTGGGGGGTGGGGGCATGGGCTCCGTTCCAGCCCTGGCCTGCTGTTTCCTTGACCATCTGTTTACCTGGTTTGAGCGTATCAGCATGTTGGTCATCCTTCTCAACTGTGTGACTCTGGGCATGTTCCGGCCGTGTGAGGACATGGCCTGTGACTCCCAGCGCTGCCGGATCCTGCAGGTGAGTGTGTGTGCGGTGTGTGTGTGGCGGTGGGGGGGGGGGCTCCTAATAACCCTGACCCCTTCTCAGCAAGAGGCCCTGACCCCACTGATGGGGTGGGGGTGGGGCATATTCCCCCACCCCCTTCTCAGTTTCAGCAGCCTCTCATCCCCACACCAGGCCTTCGATGACTTCATCTTTGCCTTCTTTGCCGTGGAGATGGTGGTGAAGATGGTGGCCTTGGGCATCTTTGGGAAAAAGTGTTACCTGGGAGACACTTGGAACCGGCTGGACTTTTTCATCGTTATTGCAGGGTGAGATCCTGGGCTGGGTGTGGGCAAGAAATGGATTAGATCAGTCCCATCCCTAGGGCCAGAGTCCTAGGCCTGCCCCCCCCCCCCCCGCCCCAGCCCGCCTACAGTGCTGCTCTCCCCCTCCCGCCCCCGCCCCGTTCACTAAGGGTCCGAGGCTGTCCAGCCTGTACTCTGAATCCGTGACCTCTGCAGGGTCCCCGGGTGGAGGAGGGGAGGGGTCGGAGTTTGTGCTGCACCTCTGCAGCAGGATTCCTCATTGACCTCTTTTGACCCCCATGGCGGCCTCAGACTCAAAGGGCCTCCCTTTGGGCCCCTCCCTGCAGGATGCTGGAGTATTCGCTGGACCTGCAGAACGTCAGCTTCTCAGCTGTCAGGACAGTCCGTGTGCTGCGACCGCTCAGGGCCATTAACCGGGTGCCCAGTGAGTGACCCCTCGGCCCTCAGCCCCTGGACCGAGAGCCCCAAGAGGAAATAGGGACATCTCAGACCCCACCCCTACCTCCTGACCACTCACAGGTCATATCAAGGAAGGGCTTAGTGGGGAGCTGGGGTCACTGAAGCCAAAAGGAGCCCCTCCCCCTGGCTGTGGCTCTGTAAGAATTACCTGGAAAGACCCTCCCCCCTCATTTTAGCCTGATTTGGGGTCAGAGTCTCAGAAGTGTCTCCGATGACTCCTTCCCTGGGATAGGGGTGGTGAGAACGAGGTAAAGAGGATGGCAGGCCGGGAGTGGGTGCCTCGGCCTTTTCTAGCCAGAAGTCTCTCATGCATTGGGGGTCTCATTGGTGAGACCACAATGGTCACGCTGAGCCTGACCTCTCTCAAGACAAGGCCAATCCGTGCCTCACCCTCCCACCTGTATCCCCTTCTTCATTCTCACCCCCTTCCAACTCATCATAGCAACTGACTGCCGGGACCATTATCTAAATTAAACCGCATTGGTTCCCCGAGCCAACGAAGCTTTGGCAGTTCTAGCTCCCTATACATCCTGCCCCCCACCCTTGCTCAGGCCCCCTTCACAACTCCCTAACCTACACAAGCTGCAGATGGTCTTTGCTGAAATCCCTGGAGTGGGGTGGGTTGCGGGAGCTGGTTTCTGGGAGTCATGTGGCGGCAGCCCCCTTTGCTGTGTGTGTGCATGTGTGCATGCGTGTGCATGCATCCTGTGTGTGTGATGAGCTGCCTCTGGGTGGACAGTGATTCCTCCAGGTGCCGTGCTGTGCTGGTAACAGGAGCTCTGGGCGAGGCCTGCCTTCGCCTCCTCTCCCGCCCAGGTGATGGCTGGCAGATTTATAGGCTGGTGTCTAACCACCGGTGTAATTCCCTTAATGCAAACCCTGAGGAATTGATCTCAGCTGGAGCACTGAGGAGCTGAAGGGGGATGGGGCTGAGGAGAGGGAGAGGCACGAAGTGAGGACACGGGGCTGCTAGGGGGCGGCGACAGGGCAGCTGCAGTCACCAAGCCTGTTAATTAGCTGCTGCTTAGAAGCTTTCCCCTGGAGGGAGCAGGGGGCTGGAAGCAGCACTTTGGGAGTCAGAACCAGCCACGAAAGGTCCGTGTGTCTGACAGGGGCTTGGAGGCTGGAGGCTGGTCCAGACCTTGCGGGTAGGTTGGTCCTGGACCTGCCGCGGTAAGGGAGAGTGGGGCAGTGGTGGCTCTTCCCTGGGAGGATGTTGCTGATTGATGGCCACCTGAGAAGATAGCTTTGTGTGCCCGTCAGGTCCTGGGGTGGCGATCTGGACCACACAGAGAGTAGACTGGGGGCCGGGGGCTGGGAACCGCGGTGGAGCACAGGACGACTCAGCCCCGACTGAGGGCCTGGTTCTCAGAGTCAGAGTCCTGCCTGCTAACTTCCCTCCTGGAGTTCTCTGCCTCAGTTTCCCCAGTGACTGTGGTGGCAGTAACAGAAAACGGTCAGCTGACTGTGGAGAGAGTGTGTGTGTGTGTGTGTGTGTGTGTGTGTGTAATGGGATTCGGAAGCAGGGCCTGGTTGAAGTCCCGGCACCTACAATTACCAGCCCTGGACCAGTCATGTCAGTTTTCTGGAACTCGACCCTCCTCTGTAAATTGGGCCGGATATTCACGCCGTGATGATGTTAGGTGGGATGCGGTGCAGGAGGGTGCTTTGGGAAGGGCGGTTACTCTGGCTCACCCTTGGTGGTCCCGCACACTGATTAATGTGGGGGGCCAAGCGGGGTTGCTGGTAGAGTTAGCAGCTGCAAAGGGCTGCCTGCGGAGTTAGGGGTGTCTGTCGGTCGGTTGGTCTCAGCCTCAGAGGCCCCGGTGGGCCCCCTCTGGGAGTGCTGCCAGGCCCGTGGCAGCCAGCCTGGCGCCCCCAGCGTGGCTTCTGCCCCCCACAGGCATGCGCATCCTTGTCACGCTGCTGCTGGACACGCTGCCCATGCTGGGCAACGTCCTGCTGCTCTGCTTCTTCGTCTTCTTCATCTTTGGCATCGTGGGCGTCCAGCTGTGGGCAGGGCTGCTGCGGAACCGATGCTTCCTGCCCGAGAATTTCAGCCTGTGAGTGTCACAGGGGCTGGGGGTGACCTGCGAGGGGTGTGGAGGGCTGGGACCGCCCTCAGTCCCTGTTGCTATTGACATATCTGCTCTCATATCCGTGACATGTCTGGTTCTCAAACTCCCACATTAGAGTCACTTGGGGAGCTTAAGAAATTCTTGAGGCCTGGGTCCCACCCCCACAGATTCTGATTTCATTGGTCTGGGGGTCAGCCTAGGCCTGGGGAGTTTTATAAGCTCCTCAGGGAGCCTGAGATGCAGCCTCATGGGACAGACCTCCCAAGATCCGACTCTGGAGTTTCCGGCTCAGTCCTCACACTCCCTATCCACACTCACCAATCTCCACGCCAGCCCGGTGCTTGCCCCGATTCTGGTCCTTTCCCTGCTCACCCCGCTGGCCTCGGTGCACACGTGCGGTTCTCCCTTCTGGGGCCTTCCCCCGGGGAACCCGCCCCCAGCCTCATCCCTTTCCCCTCCACAGCCCCCTGAGCGTGGACCTGGAGCCCTATTACCAGACGGAGAACGAGGACGAGAACCCCTTCATCTGCTCGCAGCCCCGGGAGAACGGCATGCGCTCCTGCAGGAGCGTGCCCACCCTGCGTGGGGAGGGCGGGGGCGGCTCCCCCTGTGGCCTGGACTACGAGGCCTACAACAGCTCCAGCAACACCACCTGCGTCAACTGGAACCAGTACTACACCAACTGCTCCGCCGGGGAGCACAACCCCTTCAAGGGCGCCATCAACTTCGACAACATCGGCTACGCCTGGATCGCCATCTTCCAGGTGGGGCAGCCTGGGGGCCGGGAGGTTCCGCAGGCCGGGCTGGAGCGGTCATGCTCTGCGTGGGGGTGGGGTCAGGGCCTCTGGAGGAGATTGCAGGAGGCTTTAGGGGGCCTGGAGTCAGCCTGCCCCTCTGCCACCTCCCCAGGTCATCACGCTGGAGGGCTGGGTCGACATCATGTACTTTGTGATGGATGCTCATTCCTTCTACAACTTCATCTACTTCATCCTCCTCATCATCGTGAGTGATTCCTCAGGCCCCCGAGGGGATGGGGGATCCTAGGGAAACGGGTCGGGGAAGTTCAGAGAGGGGAAAGCTTGCTTGGTCTGAAGTTCTAGCTCTCAGGACAAGTCCCACTGAGACGCAGACAGAGAGGGCACCTGTCAGGAGCACTCAGGGGAAATGCAAGGTCAAGGCCTGACTCTATCACTTACCACCACTTACAACTTAGGGCGAGTCATTCCCACCAGGCCCCCAGCCCCACCCCAGACCTCTGTTTCTGTAAAATGGGTGGTTCTCAGCCCAGGGTGATACCACCTCCGGAAGTGGCAAAGGGTGGTCCTGGTTTTCCACCAGGACTGGCAGAGCACTATTGGCACTTCGTTGGGGAGCAGGCAGGAGGTGGTAAACATTCTGCAAAATGATTTGTTCTACCCCAAATTCCCATCATTTGCTATTAAGAAACACTGCATGGTCTCCTGTTCCTTCCAGCTCAGAAGTTCCAAGTCTTAATGAGGGCAGAAGACAGAGGCAAAAGTAGCAGTATTTAAATTTTAAGTCACTACCATTCATCGTTTAACAATTTAATTGCTACTACTTAGAGCTAATATTTATTGAGCACTTACAAGGTGTACCGGTTAATAATGCGGATTTTGCCTTACACCCTGCACAAAATCCACATTGTTAACTGGTACACCTGGTACTATGCTCCAGGCCCTGCTCTAAGCACTTTTTATGTGCTGGTGCATTTATTTTTATTTTTATTTTTTAAATATATTTTATTGATTTTTCACAGAGAGGAAGGGAGAGGGATAGAGAGTTAGAAACATCGATGAGAGAGAGACATCGACCAGCTGCCTCTTGCACACCCCCCACTGGGGATGTGCCCGCAACCAAGGTACATGCCCTTGACCGGAATCGAACCCAGGACCCCTCAGTCCCCAGGCCGACGCTCAGCCACTGAGCCAAATCGGATAGGGCTGTGCTGGTGCATTTAATTCTCATCAGGATCCTGTTATCATTTCCACTGAACAGATGAGGAGACCAGTGTGTCCTCCTTGGTCTGACCTCAGCGTGGGCTTGGCATGTGCTGTGGATTAATCTTGCTGGGTGGGGCGTTGATGCTGTTGTGCACTGAAACAGCTGCTGCCTGCTGAGTTTTCATAGTCTCTAGGGAAGGGGGTTCAGAGAATGGGGCCCCAGCTCCTAAATGAGAACTCTGAGCTTCAGAGGGCTTGGTCACCGGGCTAAGTGGCCGGAGCCGAGAAATCAACCCCAGGCTGTCGACTCCAAGTCCAGCCCTTTTCCCATGTCACCAAGAGGCCAATGACAGAGCCAGCAGAGGGACAGATAGGAGAGGAAGAGATTAAAAATCTACACAGAATTTAGGGCAAGCTTCAGAGAGAGGTGGAGACAGAATAAGGCAATGAGAGACAGTGGATAGGCCCTGAGAAAGAACAAGTCCTCCAGGCCCTCCCCTCCTGCCCCTGCAGCAGTCCCTCGTGCGAAAGAGCGGCCAGGCTGGGGGCCTGTTCCCATCCCCCATGAGGACCTGAGGTGGCGTCCCCCATCAGTGCCTTGTGGAAGCCTGTTCTTTCCCTCTGCTGTTCTCTCTGGACTTGGGTGAGGGGGAAGGAAGTAGACGGGGAGGTAAGGGGCCCAGTTTCCACCCTCCCACACACCCCCTGAGAAATCTTTCCAAACAGCTCTCTGGACTCACACTAGTGAAGCTAATTATCATAATTACTAGGACACAATTCAGAAAAACAAAACTGCTTTGTCACCATAAATATTCATTTCCTTCCTTCTGGATTATTGTCCAAGCAATGGCCATCCCAGAACTCTAGGGAAACTGAGGCATGGGGAGGGGGACAGGGAAGTGTGGACAAGTCAGAGTGACAGCTTGGCTAGTCCGCAGGGTTCAGGGTTCAGCCCATCACCTGTCTGGGCGAGGGGGTAAGCATGGGGAAAAGGGATACAGGCAAAGCCCATGGTCATGAGCATGCTGAGGACCCAAGGTTAAGACTCTCTCACTCAAGGTCACACAGCTAGAACTGGGACTGGAAGCAGGCGTCTTGTGAACAAGGTTTTTGCCAACATCTCAAAGGCTCAATCCAGTGTGAAAACCCCATGTCCCCAAGACTGGCTTCATTTCCCCAGCCTTCTCTACTCCTGATGGGCACTGGGGAGGGATGTCCAGAATCTGTGCACAGGCACGTTTAGGGGCAGGGAGCTCGGGAGACATCCTTGCAGGGCAGCACCGGAGTCCACAGCAATGCCTTAGAATCCCGGCGAGCTTGGTTCCGTCCTTAGCTGTGCCCTACATTAGCTGAAGGATCTTGGGCAGATTCCTCAGACCCTCTGAGCCTCAGTTTCCTCACCGTCAAATGAAGATAATAGAAGTCTCACCTCTTGAGACTGTCAAGAGGATGAAATGAGATAGCGCTTGGACAGTGGCCGAGCCCAGCGCCTGGCCATAGGAAGTGCTCCGTACTCGGTGGCTGGCATTGTGATTCCCTTTTCTTCAGGACATCTCCTCTTGCTGTCCCCACCCCAACAGGTGGGCTCCTTCTTCATGATCAACCTGTGCCTGGTGGTGATTGCCACGCAGTTCTCAGAGACCAAGCAGCGCGAGAGCCAGCTGATGCGGGAGCAGCGCGTGCGGTTCCTATCCAACGCCAGTACCCTGGCCAGCTTCTCGGAGCCGGGCAGCTGCTACGAAGAGCTGCTCAAATACCTGGTGTACATCCTCCGCAAAGCAGCCCGCAGGCTGGCCCAGGTTTCTCGGGCAGTGGGCGTACGGGCCGGGCTGCTCAACCCGGCGACCCTTGGGGTCCAGGAGCCCCAGCCCAGTGGCAGCTGCTCACGCTCCCATCGCCGTCCATCTGTCCATCACCTGGTGCACCACCACCACCACCACCACCATCACTACCACCTGGGTAACGGGACGCTGCGGGGCCCCCGGGCCAGCCCAGAGATCCAGGATAGGGATGCCAATGGGTCCCGCCGGCTCATGCTGCCACCACCCTCGACACCTGCCCTCTCCGGGGGTCCTCCTCGGGGCGGAGAGGCTGTGCACAGCTTCTACCATGCTGACTGCCACTTGGAGCCAGTCCGCTGCCAGGCACCCGCTCCCAGGTCGCCATCCGAGGCATCAGGCAGGACTGTGAGCAGCGGGAAGGTGTACCCCACTGTGCACGCCAGCCCTCCACCAGAGATGCTGAAGGAGAAGGCACTTGTGGAGGTGGCCCCCACTTCCGGACCTCCCACCCTCACCAGCCTCAATATCCCACCTGAGCGCTACAGCTCCATGCACAAGCTGCTAGAGACGCAGAGTACAGGTGAGAACTCGGCTGGGGGCATGTTGCTGCCTCTCATCCTGGGGCCAGGTGGTGGCCCAAGGGGGTCTGGGGGTCTGGAGTCCGAAGGACTGGGCTCGGATCCCCATTCTGCCACTCACAGCCTTGGGGACCTTCAACCAGTCACATGACTTCTTTGAGCCCTATTTTCTCACCTGTTAAAATGGGAATTATAGTTCCCACATTGTCATAATAGCAATAACCATCATGTTATAAGCACCTGCTTGCTACATGCTGTGCGCTGTTTGCTATAATACCTATGGTTGTTGGCCAATTGCTACATGCCTGTCACATGCCTTGCAGGCAAAATCCTGTTGGCTCCTCCAGTTTAAACGAAAAGCTTTCTCTTTGACCCCATTTTACAGATGAGAAAAAGGAGGCTCGCAGAGGTTGCAGGTCTCGGTCCAAGGTTGTGCCATTAGTGAGGGGTGGACGGAGGACCATCGGACTCTGAGGCCCATGCTCTATGCTAAGATGCCCTTGTTGCAAGGGTTGGAGGAGAAATGGTGTGTGACTGTGGCCAGCACCATGCTCTCCTGGGCATGCGTTTTAGTCCCTCCCCACAGGGAGACAGGGGGCCTGGACCAGCAAGCCCTCAGGGGGCTGTTATTCTGATGAGAGGAGGACCCACTGTCAGGAGGAGTGCGATGCTCGCTGCCTGTGGGTGTCCCCTAGTCAGGCAGGGGCGGCGGGCCCTCTTCCACAGACAGACTCACTGTCAGCACAGCCCAGGGCCTGTATTTCAGGAAGGATTTGGCACGTGGCAGAAGTGGTGTATTTGTGGGAATGTGGGCTGGGATAGGAAGGTGTTATCACAGAACGCAGTGCGAAGGGTTCTGGTGCCAACTCTTCCACTACCCGCCACGTGACGCGAGCCGTTGCATGCACACGCGCTGGCACATTTCAGTTCCCTGCTCTGTAGAGGCAGGGCTGGGACAGCATGGTCGGGGGATGCTTAGGGACATCGTCCTGTGTGCAGGAGGAAGGGGAAACAGTGTTGGGTGCCTACTAGGGGCTGGGCTCTTAGCCTGGTGCCTGCGTACCTGCTTTCCCTGGGCGGTTCCTCAGGCTCCTTTCAGCTCCCATATGTTATGGTCAAAGTGGGGTTTAAACGGACATTTATGTCTTAGGACAGGTCACTGTGTGTGCGCGCGCAGTCTAGTGTGTGTGTGTGTGTGTGTGTGTGTGTGTGTGTGTGTTTGTGTTTGTATGTGTGCATGTGTCTGGTGTTTGTGTGTGTATGCGTGCATACGTATCTGATGTTGTAGGTGCATGTGTGCGCACACAGGAGTAATGCTCCTGTCTGGTGTGTATGCATGCCCATGTGTGCACGTGCCTGTTACATGTGCATTGTGTGATTTGCATGTGTCTGTGTGCACATGTGTTTGGCTGTGCATTTGTGTTATGCAAAAAATATGTGTGTATATAGTACATGTGTTTATGCACATGGAGTGTCTATCGTGCACATGTGTCTCGTGCGTACATGAGCACACATGTGAGGGCATGTGATTTAAGAGTCCTTTGGAAAATACTGCTCAGAGCAGTGTTGGTGTAGGGCTGGCGTCCCTGGAATGTAGAGATGACCTAAACTCCATGCTGAAGGCTCCTAGGACCTCACATAAGAGCTTCCCAGGACCTCAGAGGACATCAAGGCCACCTGCCTGACCCTAGGACACCCTGCAGTGACTGTCAGAAGGATGCTATTGGCATTCGGGAGCATTCTGTTGCTCAGAACTGCTCACATTGTAGGGCATTCAGCACCCTGGCCCACACACACGAACACCAGACACATGCACACGTACAGCACCCCATCATGGTTAACAACCCCATGCTCCCCACTCATTTTATCCACTCTCTGAGGGAAGGGCCACCCCAACTAAGAAACCCTGGAGCCTCTAACCTCTACCCTCCTGTCTCAGGCACCTGCCAAAGCTCTTGCAAGATCTCCAGCCCTTGCTTGAAGGCAGACCGTGGAGCCTGTGGCCCAGACAGCTGCCCCTACTGTGCCCGGGCTGGGGCAGGGGAGGTGGAGCTCGCCGGCCACGAGATGCCTGACTCAGACAGCGAGGCGGTTTATGAGTTCACACAGGACGTCCCACACGGCGAACTCCGGGACCCCCCGAGTCGACGGCGACGAAGCCTGGGGCTGGATGTGGAGCCCAGCTCCGTGCTGGCCTTCTGGAGGCTGATCTGTGACACCTTCCGGAAGATTGTGGACAGCAAGTACTTTGGTCGGGGTATCATGATTGCCATCCTGGTCAACACGCTCAGCATGGGCATCGAGTACCACGAGCAGGTAGGGCAAGGGCCCGATGGTCCCTGGCGCTGGGGACCCTCTGCCTTCCTCCCCTCCCACCTGCTGTGTTCAGCTGCCTCTCTGTGCTGCTAGCCTGCGTGGCAGGAAGGACGGGGGAGACGCAGCAGCGCGTGGGGACGCGTTGGAGGGTGAAAACCAGTGAATGTCACGCAGTGTCTGAGTCTGGGAGTTGCTGGGGCAGGGTCTGAGCTGGGTGTGTTCTTCCTGGGACAGCTTCCCAGAGGAGTCAGGCTTTGAAGGATGTGAGTGCGTGACGAGCATCAGCTGTGGGCAAGGCCTCTTTGGAGCGACAAGTCACTGGAAGAGATTTGGGTCTTTGGAGAAGATATGGGGGGAGGGGAGGTGTTGGGGGATCCCCCTAGCATTCACCTGACTCACAATTAGGATCACGATTGACTAGAAGCAGAAAGAAAGCTGTGTAGGTAGGGGAGAGGGGTGGAGGGTTGGTGGCTGCGCCTGGATGGAGCCGAGGCCGCCGGGGCCTGGCCTCTGTTCTGGGAGCCTTGCTGTGAGCGGGGTGCTGTGTGGATGAGAGTACCTAGCGTGGTGAGGGGACTTGAAACCGTCGCGGTTTGCGGAATCATTCTAAGAACCGGGATGTTGAAGTCGGGAGAAAAGGAGGCTCAGCAGGGGCAGGCGAGCTGTCTTCAGATGTCTGAAGGGCCATCGTGTGGAAGAGGGAGCAGGCTTGTTTTGTGGGGCGATGGCTGCAAGCAGAGGAATCTGGGCTGAGGGGAGGAGGCTGCCCTTGCTCTCAGAGCTGTGCAAGGGCAGAAAGAGTGGCCTGGGGGACCCCAGACCCCCACCTCTCACGCTTCCTGGGGGTGGGAGTAGGCACCAGGGGGCCTCACAACCAGGTCTGGCTGCCTCCCCCACAAGGTTCCTTCCAGAAAGCCGTCCTTGCCCCAGGTGGCCTTCCAGGTCACCCCCTTGGCTGGTTCTTCTGAAAGGAGGAGGCAGCCAGGGGTGCTGCCGTCCATAGGCCCTGCTGCGCTCTTCTCCCCTGGGTGTTTCTTGCCTTCCTGGGGCTCAGGGAGGGAACTGGGTCACCAGGACCTGACTGTCCCTGGTGTGGCACCAAGGCCGTGCACTTGCTCACCCCCCCTAGTTGTGGGTAAGGGCATGTAGGGGCCAGAGGTGTGGACAGGGCATCAGTGGGAAGGGGAAGGAGTAGGGCAACTCTGAGTCAGGGTCTGGGTCTGGCTTGCCAGCGTCCACAGGGGAGGGAGGAAGTAGGGGTCTCGGATATGGCTGGGGAGCATAGGTCCAAGCTGGGGCTGGGAAAACATGAGGTGTTCATTTTCCAGGAGATTGGAAGCCACCTCCCTCACCCCACTGACCTCTGAGTGTTGTGAGCACTCAGCTCTTACCCCAGTCACCCTGTCCAGCCAGGTGTGCCCAACCCCCAACATCCCTCCCATCACCATCACACACCTTGGCATCCCTTCTGCTTGCCTCAGCGCCCCCCACCCCAGCCGGCTCTGCTGGATCCCTTCCCTGCGGAGGAGAGAGGCAGAGCGGGCAGGAAGGACACCGGCTGCAGTGCCAGCAGGAGGGGAGTGTGGCACCGTGGTGGGCGTGTAGCGTCTGGGCGCACGGGGCATGCGGTGTGGGCACTTGCCTGCCCGAGGAGAGCTGCTCTGCTATTCCAGGCTGGTGGGGGCAGCATCTTCTGCTGCTGGGCCCCAGGTGGTGGCAGCTCCTGACCTCCCTTTACCCCAGCTCCCGGAGCCTGAACCTCAACCTCCTCTCCCTCCACCCCCAGGGGTCACCTCCTCCGTGCTTTCCTTGGGGGCAGTGTGCCCAGCAGTCTCTGCCCAGCCGGATGCTGCCGGTGGAGTCATTGCACTAGGAAGAAGCTGAGTCACAGAGACTGAGGGCAGATGAAGGCGCAGCAAGAGGGCTTTCGGTTAGACGTCAAGAAGGACACCCACTTGGGGAGGAAGTAGCAGCGATCGGTCAGGGGTGTCTCAGCATCGCCTCGCCCAAGTTCCTGAGGAAAGCAGGGGATGGCTCCCCAAGCCCTCGCTGGCAGGGAGTCCCCACTCGGTGGTGGCACGGTGTCTGCTCCAGGGAGGAGTTTGTTCTAGTACCTGGTTGCTGAGAGCCCCATAGGGCTGAGTGGGAGTCCCCAGCAGGCTGGCCAGATGACTGACTGCCGGGCAGGCCTAGGGACCGGGGGTGGCGAGAAGTCCCAGAAGCAGCCATGGCCCTGTGCTTGCAGGCACTGCGGCGTGAACATCCCGCCATCTGGGCCCTGGAGCCTGAGCAGGCTGGTGGCGGGGAGGTGGGCAGGGAGGGAAGTGAGGCGACGTGGGGGCCGAGAGACAGAGACACAGGGGGGAGACGGAGACACGCAGAAAGACAGAGATCTAGATGGAAACACAGCGGAAGAGACACTGAGAGAGAAAGGGGGAGACCGAGACGGAGAGACAGGGCACAGAGGACAAGATGCAGCCCGGGGAGAGAGGCGAATATAAGATAGGAAGACAGAGACTAGAGGGACGGAGTTGTAAGGGGGGATAGAGACTCGGGGGGAGGAGACAGAAGCAGATGGAGTCACAGAGACATGTGACAGAGACAGAGAGATATGGAGAGGGAGCCGAAGACAGAGACCAAGACCCAGAAACAGATGACAGACCAGGGCAGGCAGGGCAGGGATGGGAGACAGGCTCAAATGGAGCCTTGCAGACAGAAGGAGAGAGGCTGAGAGCGACAGCAGGGAGGGCGGCAGCAGATGCTGACACAGGCTCCTGGTTCCCCTGCAGAGCACGTAATGAGGTGATCGTGTCCATCAATCCTGGTATTGATCAGGCTGGGGGGCGCTGCAGAGGGTGTTTCTGTGCTTCCCTGGGGGAGGAGCCAGCCCTCTTCCCTGCCAGGTGCTGCTGCCCTCCCAGGCCTGTCCTCTCCACTGTCACCTTCTTGCCCATCATTCAGTGTTCCTGCTGGGGATGGCGAGGCCTCTTCTGCCTCTCTCTCTACCAACATCTTGACTGAGGAAGAACCCATGTTGTCTTACCCCACCCTACCCAAGGGAGGCCCCTTGCTGTCCACACTGCCCTCCTTCCCCAACCCCTTAACCCACCAGCTGGTGGAGGACTGACAGGACTGGTTTGTCCAGAGGGGACTGGTGAGGATGATAAGGACAGGACACTGAGGAGATGGGGAGTGAGCATATGGGTGCCCCATCCACTAGGGGGCAGTACGTGGAGCAAGGAACTTACTGTGAATTTCCCATGCGTCCGTCCATTGCACACACATTTTTGGTGTGTCAAAGTTGGGCCTAAGCAGTGGTCTACTGATAAATGTTTAACAATCAGCCCTTAAAAAGAGAAAGAAAAAGAAGTTCTGATTTGTAGCGTTGTAGCATTTGCCAATTACCATGGTGTAAATGCTCCCACCGAGGCCAATTTTAAGCTGCCATCGTGATGTCACCGAGTGCGGAGCTGGGAAGAGATGTGCACAACTGGTTCTCCTGAGCTGGTGGGAGGTGGCCCAGCACACCACTGGGCCTGCGGCACTTCATCCTTCCTCTCAGAGAGGTCACCAACGAGTAAACAGTCACATTTGCTTGATTAGTATGAGCTCGGAGAGGGAGGCACAGAGGCACAACCCGTGACCCAGACTGGGAAAAGGATTCAGGGAAGGCTCCATGGAGGACATGACCTTGGGGCTGAGTTTGAAGAAAGAGTGGGATGTAGTGGTGAAGGGGGAGGGGAGGGCAAGTGTAGGCAAGGGCCAGAGATACCAGGCATCAAAATGGAGTGGTTTATAAGGAGTTCAAGGCACTGGGTAGGGGCTGAGATGGGCAAATGGTAAGAGATGAGTTTGGAAAAAAGTGAAGGCCAGGTCCTGAGAGGCATAGATGGAGTTTGGATTTTATTCTGAAGGTGCTAGGTTTCCAACAAAGGTTTGAGGCAGGTCAATAATATGAGCAGGTTTGTGTTCGTGGAAGCCTTGTGGGGAAGGGAGGGAGGGGAGACAGGAGGCAGGGAGGCTGACAAGAGGGCTGCTGCCGTGGTCCGGGCGGTTCATACGTCTCTGTCCCTGGAGATGGGAGGAGAGGGCTAGGAGAGCTGGCGGGTGGCTGCATCTGCAGGACTCAACACCGGTCGTGTATTTGGGAGAGGAGGCAGCATGGACAGCATCCGGGTTCCTGCCTGGCGTGGTGCACTGGGGCTTGAGCAGATTTGGGCTGGAGGACGATGCATAGGAGGTGCCCATAGGACACCCCGGTATCTATCCAGCAGGTGGCTGGAGCTCAGAAGAGAGGTTGTCTCCCGGGACGTGTCTCTGCCTGGGTCTGCACTGGGGCAAGGCCGGTCCAGGAGGCGGGCACGGAGGGAGGTGCCAGGAGGAGGTCTCGGGGACACAGGAGCTTCCTCATCATCCCCTTCTGGGCTGAGGGTTGCTCTGGGCAGGGGCTCACCTCATATTCTAGAAAAGAGGCAACAGTGTGTGGGAGTTGGGGAAGGGCATGCGGCCCAGTGGTCTCTTGGGCAACAGAGGGGAGAGAGGGAGGGTCCAGAGATGGTGGCCTTTCAGGCCAGGAGAGGACAGGGCAGGTGATGACTCTGCTCGTTGCTCCGACTGTCATGGGCCCATCCTGTCACTCTAGATACATGTCCAGAGAGGGTTTCTATTTATAAGTGAGTGAGATCGGCTGTTCAAGGTGAAGGAAGCGGGGGTGGCGGAGAGTCCAGATGTGGACTTTTGAGAAGATTCACAGACTCTTTTTGAATTCTGCTGAAAGCCGGGGACCCTCTCCCCAGAAGTCACATACATGCCTAGGCACCCCCATTGGGGCCTTAGAGAACAGGGGTTTTTATGGACACCTTCCATCCCAAGCCTGCTCCTTGGAGCTCCCAGGCAGAGGAGCCCTGGCCGAGGAGCTGGGGCTGGGGTGCAAGCAGGACTTTGCTGCCCAGGCCCCAGACTTTCAAAGGATCTCCCTACGTGGGCGGGAGAAGGGTGCTGTAAGGAAATGGCCAACGAAAGCAGCGCCCACGTTTTTTTCAGCATCCTCTGGCTCTGGGCTCCCCCGATTCAGCAAATGGGGAGCACTGCCTGTGCACAGCACACTGGAATAGAATAATGGAATGGCAGGGCCAGGGCAGAGCCAGAAGCACCCCCGAGACCTACGTTCTAGCGGAAAATTCATTCTGCCTCATGGACGATTATGCCAAATGCTGTAAGGGAGGCTTCTGGGGACAGAGAGAGATGCTTATACCCAGGTGCGGGGTTTGGAAGGGCTTCATGATGGAGGTGGCTTTTGAGATGGGCCTTGAACTCTACGTGGGATAGGAGCTGAGAGGTCCAGGTGGAAGGATGAGGGTGAATTCCGGCAGCCTGGCCTGGAAATGCGCAGGGTGGCCTGGGACACTCTGAAAGACAGACGTGTTGCCTCCCACCCCCACCCCGAGGTGTCTGAGCGGTAGTGGTGCGAGTCCAGCAGAGTTGAAGGAAGCCTGAGATTCCAGGAGGTGTGGGCTGGGTTGGGGGAGCGGCCAGAGGCTATTTCTGTCGTTCAGATCAGAGACAAGGAGGGCCCCAAGTCTGGTGGTGGCAGGGAGACCGAGGGTCGGGGAACAGCCATCCCACTGGCAGGGTCTGCAGCTGGCCCCTGCTGCTGGAGGGATGGAGGGCGGGCCTGAATCCTAGATAACTCCCAGGTTCCGATACAGAATCCTGGACAGTGAGGGAGCCGGGAACGCGGGGAAGGACAGGTTTGGGAGAGGAGGTGAGAGGGTTTGTTTTGGATGTGCTGCCTTTGAGCTGGCCGAGGGCCACCCCGGGAAGGCTCTCAGACAGGCTGGCTCTCGGGGTGAGGAGCCAAGCTCTTGGGGGGAGATTGTTTAGTGTCCTCTACACCCAGTGACAGCTGGAGAGGTGGGAGTCGGGGAGATGGGGAGGGGGGGAAGGGGGGGACAAGGGGAGGGAGTGGACTTAGACTCCACTCAAGCATGTTGGCCTGAGAGGAGACAGGCAGCCCTGGAGGGCAGGAGGTGGCCAGCAGCACGGGGTCAGGGAAGTCCGGGCAGGCTGGGCATCAGGCAGGAGGGGTGGCCACTGGCTCAGCTGCTGCTCAGGCAGGGCATCCGCTAAGAGGAGGGCTGGGAAGAGGGGCCTTGGAGAGCGCTGGCGAGGTAAGCCCCGTGGTCTAGGTGAATGGGCCTGGATTCACAGGAAGGCTCTGCTCTGAGGCAGGGGAAAGGCGATTGGAGGCATCAGGAACCAGGGATAAACGATGGAGCGGAATGAGACCCAGGGGAGCCTGAGGGATGGGAGTGAGATGGAGGTGCAGGTGGAGGAGCGGCTGGCGCCCTGCCAGGAGGGGGAGAGAGAGGAGTAGGCTGTGGCCCAGCGCTGTGTAGGGGAGGGAAGGAAATGGAGCCAGGTCCGGAGCGGAGATGGGGGCTGAGGGGAGGGAGAGGTTTGGGGCAGCTTCTTGGAGGAGAGGGATGGACAGTCAGCGATAGAAGACGGCGAATAAAGGTGCGCAGCAGCCTTGGGGCCCCCAGCAGGGCATCGCCCATCCAGTCAGCAGAGGTTGGTGACTCTAGCAATGCTCAGCAATTCGACAGCCGCAGGGGAGAGGCAGCGGGAGTGGGGCCTTGCCCGGGCTGGGCTGGGCAGGACAGCAGCCCTCTAAGGCCTGCAGCACGAGGGCAGCTTTAAACGGTCCACTGGGCTCTGGGCTGTGAGGTTGTGCTGGCAGGTGAGGGGCGGGGGCCATAGCTCCAGAGTTTTAAGTTGAAGGGGCTTTGGGTTAGCTGTCTCCAAGCTGAGTGAGCCCTGGAGGTGCCCTGAGCCCACTTAGCTTGTGTTTTTACTTGGGGTGGCTTCAAGGAGCTCGTGGGCGATGTGGGGAAGGGCTAACGCCTCCCCACCCCTTCGGAGGAGGCACTGGGGCACAGTGACATTCCAGCTGGCACAGTTCCAAGCTGGAGAGCTACCAGGGGGATGGCGAACAGCAAGGCCACATCTCCACGCTGAAGCCCGTGGGGTTTCCTGGAAACCTCCCGCCACACAGGTGTCTCCTGACTTCCCACACCTCCTTGAAGGAGGAGGAAGAGGAGGGAGGGGGTCCAACCGACCCAGTGACCCTTACCCCCTCACTGTGGGCCCCTGGCAACACCTCTCCTGGGTGTGTGGGAGCAGCACCTCTCCTGGGTGTGTGGGAGCAGCAGGCCGGGCTGTCAAAAGCAGAGGTGAGGTGAGCTGGAGAGTCAGAACTGGGGAGCAGAGATGTCAGGGTCAGTGGAGCAGGGAGCTGGGGAGCTAGGGGAGGGAGTGGCACTTTGGCAGTGCTGGGGTGACTCACTCAGGCCCCCACTCCGCTCTCACCTCTGGAACCTCTGCAGTAGGCATGTCACTCTCTGCCGAGCCTTCTCTCAGGCCTCCTGCCTGGACCTCTGCAGTATCCCCTAATTGGTCTCTGTCTCTCCAGCTCTCCGAGCCATCCGCACGCTGCCTCCACTGCAGCCAGATTAATCTTCTTAATACACCACTTTGCACATCTCCTCCCTCCCCCAACCCTACCCCCGGCAGCCTCAATGGCAGCATGTGCTCAGAGGCAAGTCCAGCCTGTGGCGTGGAGTGGAGCCATTGGGCCTGGCCCTGCTGACCCTGCAGCCTTGTCCCCCACCAGCCCCTCCCCGCTCTGACCCAGACAGAACACTTAACTCTCGGTCCCCGGGATGCCCGGCCCTTCCCTCCTCTGCACCCTGGCTCGCTCTGCTCCCAGCTGGGCATGTCCTCCATGGGCGCTCTCCTGCCGCCTGCTCCTCCCCACTGGCCCACTGACCTCGGCGGGGTTGGAGCTCCCGGGTGCTCCTGGTGCTTAGTTACGGCCCTGCAGGCGCTCTGTCCTGCCACGTGTGAGGCCCGCTTCCACTGTCAGTGCCCACGGGGCCACTTGAGCATGGCTCTCGGCTGGATGTGTTCACAGGCTTGATCTGTGTTCTGCAAGTCAGCCTCGCCATGAGGCGGTATTACCCTGTTTAACAGAAGAGGCCGCTAGGGATCAGAGAGGTTAAGGGACTTGCCCGAGGTCACACAGGTAGAAAGTCCCAGAGTCGGCAGGCCTCCTGTGTTCGGATTCAATCACACCTTGTATCACCAGTGTTGTGCACGCTGTGGGCACGTTAAGGGTTCGTTGATGGAGCTGCTGTGGGTGTCAGGGGAGTCCTGGTGCTGGGAAGTATGTATAGCTTACCTGGGGCCACGGTTGCTCTCAGGTGACAGACTGAGGGAGGGAAGGTGTTGGGACATGGGAGATGGGGGATGTACAGTTAGCATCAGCCCAGAGAAGACCTGGGACCTCTGGGTGGGAGAAGCTTGGGCTGCCTGGCCTCAACTCACCAAAGCGCTTCCTGGGCCTTGACATCTGTGCATCGGAGGGAGGATGCAATGTAGACCTGAGAAAGGACTTCCTGGCCACGGGGAGAGCTGACGGGCTTGCGTGCATCTGCCCCAGGGATAACGTTAGGGCATGGGCTCTATGGGGGCTGGGGGCAGCGTGGAAAGATGCAGAGAAAAGCATGGCCGGATCTAGCCCCGCACCTAAGTGACCTCCTTTCAATGACCACACCTTTCGGAGCAGGCCGTGAGGAGGCAGGGAGGAAGTGACCTCTGGGAGGAAGTTATTAGCCCTGCGGGCCTGGGGAGGGTGCTAGCAGAAGTTGGCTCCATCCCCACCGCTTCGCCGCCGTGGCGGCCCAGGCTCAGGGCTCTGGTCCCTGGGGCCACTCTGTTGCTAAGATTGTGTCTTTGCGCCCTTGTCCTGCATTTGCAGACTGTTCCCAGCCTCCGATTTAGTAACTTGGACAGACATGGATGTCTGGGGCGGGAGGGCTTTTCCCATGGATCATGGGGCATCCCAGGGTCCTGGGATAGGATAGGCATTGCCCCTACGTGTGCCCAGTGAGTGTGTGGAGGGGAGAGAGGACGGGCTGAGGGAGAGTGCCGGCCCTCCTCCCCACCTGCTTCTCCAGTCCCTGAGCTGCCTGGAGGGATGAGGCGGAGGCTTCAGGGTTTTCCCCCTCCCCCCACCCCCCATCCCGATAAGGATCCATCACGTAGGCCTTGGGGGAGCCCTGCACCATCCTTCTGATGAGGCTCTGAGATGGTTTGTGAGCGTGTGTGTGTGTGTGTGTGTGTGTGTGTGTGTGTGTGTGTCAATGAACACCGGGTACAGACTGTCTCTACCCCAGGGATAACGTTAGGACATGATGAAAACATCCTCCCTCCACACGCCTGGTAGTAGTTGTGCTTTTAGGGCTCACTGACTGAGTAAATATGTGATAACAAAGACGACAGGGTGTTCAGCTACTTAAAAAAGTTGTATTCATTTTTATTGTTGAAGTATAATGTATTGGCTCTATGTACATAGCGTACTTCAGTTACGTTTTCAAATCAACTTGTTCTTTTTAAAAAAAATGTATTTCTATTGATTTCAGAGAGGAAGGGAGAGGGAGAGAGAGATAGATACATCAATGATGAGAGCGAATCATGGGTCGGCTGCCTCCTGCACGCGCTACACTGGGACCGAGCCTGCATGTGCCCTGATGGGGAATCAAACCATGACCTCCTGGTTCATAGGTTGATGTTCAACCACTGAGCCACCCTGCCTGGGCTCAACTTGTTCTTTATTCATACATCTATGTCCACGTGAAATATAATTTTATGTACATTAGAAGATACATAATATATTCAGTCCATCTGTGTATCTGATTCACAGGCTTGTCACTGTCACCACATTGGGTTCGGGTCCTGCTTGGTATTTATTGGAGTCAGAGTGAGGGGGGTTGGGCGCTCTCCCTGGTTCTCCCCGCCCTGTGACTTTGAACCTGTCATTCACCATCTTCTTGACCTCTTTTGTTCATCTGTAAACCCCTGGTGTGACCGCTGTTGTGTGGATGGCATGAGGTGAGACACACGAGCCTGGGGACCCGCAAAATACTGCCCCTGCTTGGTCTATGCCTCCTCATCTTTATCCAATCCAAGAGCGAACCACCGGGCAGGTGGCAGGGTGACAGGGAGGCAGGCTCGCCGATCACAGCTTCCTGGGAGACTGGACTAGGGAGCACAGAGTCGGGGATCCCCTCTCTCAGGAGGGCTCTGCGCCCTGGACTTTATCTGTCCTGACATAAGCCCCTCCCCACCACCTGCTCTGTGCTCACAGGCAGTGACCAAAGGTACTGTCTCTCTGTGACCCCGTTCACTAGGTCAGGTGGTGGTGCCCTCTCCTGCCCCCACTTGCAGTCTGGGGAGAAAAGACTCGATTCAGATCTACTGGAGCCATGGGCTCCGTGCCACACCGGCCCCTGTGACAGCCACTCACTCTCTGGGCAGCTGGCTCTCGGCCCTGCCTGCTGACCCTGGCTCTGCCCCCCAGGCCTGCCTTTGGAGAGAACTTCTGCATGCCCAGTTGAGAGCTTCTCTCTTCCTGAGCAGCCACCGACCCTCAAACACGCCTTGCCTGGCAGTAGGAGGCCTTTCCTCCCAATTCTTCCCGCCCCTCCCGCCCCGATTCCACCCAGGCTGGTCACACGGATTGGGGCCAGGAGGATCCATTTGGTGGCGTCCAGGGCCTGGCTCCATGCTTGGGTGACCTACCTGGGCAGCCGGCCAGATGAGGCAGCCAGGTAAACAGGGTGAGGTGTCTGAGGGACAAGGGGCTTCATCTGCTTATTTATTTATTTATTTATTATTCTCGAGTGGCTGCCATGGAGCTTGGGCTTTTGAATGGTCAAACACCCCCACCCGATGGGCAGTGGGCTCTGCTGAACCAATCATCTCCACCCGGACCTCCAGCTCAGCCACACCCCTCCCTTTCTCTCTTTTTTTAAAAAAAATAAATTTTATATACATATTGATTTCAGAGAGGAAGGGAGAAGGAGAGAAAGATAGAAACATCAATGATGAGAGAGAATCATTGATCGACTGCCTCCTACACTCCCCCCATGGGGGATCGAGCCCACAGCCTGGGCATGTGCCCTGACTGGGAATTGAACCGTGACCTCCTGGTGAATAGGTTGATGCTCAACTACGGAGCCACGCTGGCCGGGCAAAGGGCTCGTTTCTTGTGCTGGACCTGGGATGCCTTTCCTCCCCTCTGTTTGGAGAGACCCCACTCACCCTTCAGAGCTCATGTCAAATGCTGGCTGCTGATGAAGGCTTTCCCAGCGTGTTCTTTCTTCACCTTCTGCCCCCCAACTCCTGGGTTTACTGTCTGGGTCATTTAGTTTGTTACTGAAGCATCTCAGGCCTCTGGCGGTCATTCAGCTGTGTTGTGTGTGTACAACTGGCTTCCAGCTAGCTGCTGAGCTCCCGAGGGCATGGCTGGCATGTTTGTGCAGCCCCTTCTGTACCTGGTGCCGTTCTAGGCATGCAGTAAGCACTTAATATTGAAAAGAGGAGGAAGGGGGCGGGGCGGTGACTAGTGAGCTGGGAAAGCAGATGAGATGGTTTGCCGTTAGTTCTGATAACCTCTTTGGGATGTGTCCTTGGTCCTCATTCCTGAAGGTCACACAGTGAGTGGATAGAATTAACCGAGGTGTCCTAGTCTCAGGTAGCAGCTTTAGGATCCTCCTTATCTGTGACAACCCTGCTTGGGGTTTCCCTTCTGTGTATCCGCATGTTTGTGTGCATGTGTGTGTTTGCGTGTGACGTTTGTTGGTGCGTTGTCTGGAAGGAAGCAGGGTAGCCAGTAGCTGTCCAAGCGAAGGCTGCCAGGTCCACAGAGGAATTGCGGAGCACGTGTGCCTTAGCCTGTGGCTGTGTGACTGGTATGCGTGTGAGGCCTTGGCAGTCATTGCGCTGCTGGCCTGGGCTCACTGGGCTGACCTGGCAGCACAGGACCGATGGGTCTCAGAGCTGCCAGCAGGAGGTGGGCAGAGCCCGCAGGGCAGGCCCCAGGATCTGAGACCCAGAGCTGGGAATGGTGGGGGCGCCGAGTGTTTCATGTGACGGCTGCCCCTCAGTGCATTTCCTCACGGACCCTTTGGGGGAGGGTGTTTCCCATAAGCCTGAGCATCCAGAACTACCCTGGCCCCCTCCCCCGGCTTTCCATTCCTGCTCCTGGGGTCCCGTTTTTGGGGGACCTGGGGTGAGGGGCTCAGGGACAAGCCACGGGTGCCTCATGCCCGCCCTGCCCTGCAGCCCGAAGAACTCACCAATGCCCTGGAGATCAGCAACATCGTCTTCACCAGCCTCTTTGCCCTGGAGATGCTGCTGAAGCTGCTCGTGTACGGTCCCTTTGGCTACATCAAGAACCCCTACAACATCTTCGATGGCGTCATTGTTGTCATCAGGTATGACCGCCCCTGCACTGCCTCTTACCTGAAGAGCGTCCACGGGGCGGCTTGGGGCGAGGAGCCACGCAGCCTGTCCCAGGGGTCCCACTGACCCACAGGCCCTGCCGCTCCCCCAGGTGGGGACTCTCTGTCCCCCCATGCTCCGCTCTACCCTGTCCCTCGGTCCTACCCTGCTCAGGAGGGTCTTGGCCTCACATCTCCTGTGGCCAAGCCCCTCTGCAGTCTCCCCTCCCCACTTCTACTTCCTGTCCTCACCCCCATGCAGGCCCGGGTGGGTGAGGACTGGGGAGTTGGCCTTGGAGAGGAGTTGGAGGAGGTCAGAGGCCCAGCCAGCCATCCCTGCTTGCAAAGTGCTTGGAAACCATCTCAGACGCCGACAGCTTGCTTTAGGGTTTCCAAGACCTCGGGAAAGTGCTCCGTCCCCTCAAGCCAGGAGCCAGGAGAACTGCTTTATTGCTTTTCGGAATTGGCTTTAGATTTCATTGGAAGAGAACAAAGCGAATATTCCATAACTTGATGCTGTTGCATTGGCCGATTGAGGGAGAGGGCGGTCCACTGCCAGGCTGTGTGATCTTTGGCCTGGCAGGGAGGGTGGAGAGGACTGGAGCTGTCCCCCAGATCCTTGACATCTCGGAGGCCCGAGGGTTGTGCCAGCCAGTCCAGGCCCCCCGGGTGCTGCTGGCCCCTCGTAAAGGGAGGGGCAGGCGGAGGGTGGGCATGCCGCCGGCTCAGGCTCCCCGCCCCCCTTGCAGTGTGTGGGAGATCGTGGGCCAGCAGGGGGGCGGCCTGTCGGTGCTGCGGACCTTCCGCCTGATGCGGGTGCTGAAGCTGGTGCGCTTCCTGCCGGCGCTGCAGCGGCAGCTCGTGGTGCTCATGAAGACCATGGACAACGTGGCCACCTTCTGCATGCTGCTCATGCTCTTCATCTTCATCTTCAGGTGAGGGTGGGTGCCCGCGGAGAAGGGCCTCGGGGCAGGGCTGCTGGGGCTGAGCCCATCTTGCGGCTCCTGTGTCTTCAGCATCCTGGGCATGCATCTCTTCGGCTGCAAATTTGCATCCGAGCGGGACGGGGACACGCTACCGGACCGGAAGAATTTTGACTCCCTGCTCTGGGCCATCGTCACCGTCTTTCAGGTGCGAGGGAAACAGGACAGGGTGGGCAGGGGTGGTGGGGTGACCCTGGTCAGCGCCCTGACTCCCGCCCTCTGCCCACAGATCCTGACCCAGGAGGACTGGAACAAGGTGCTCTACAACGGAATGGCCTCCACGTCGTCCTGGGCTGCCCTTTACTTCATTGCCCTCATGACCTTCGGCAACTACGTGCTCTTTAACCTGCTTGTCGCCATCCTGGTGGAGGGCTTCCAGGCGGAGGTAACCCCCTGCCCGCAGCGGTCCATTTCCAGGAGGAATCGGCTGCCCAGCTTGAGCTTTGGGGGCCTGGCAGGTCCTGCAGGAAGCACCCTTCAGATTAGGTGGGGGTGACTAAGTGGGGGAGGCGCCAGGTCTCAGGAAACCCCTGGGCACTCAGGAAACAGGGTGCTTGTGGGGGGGTGTCTTTGGGTCCCCAGGTTAGCTGCCCAGTGGGCTTCCCCTTCCAAGTTGGCTAGACCCTTCCTCAGAAAGCTAGACAAGTGTCAGCTACAGGGTGTCTGGATCGCTGAGTACAGGTGCTCTCGGGGACATCTGGGGGGACCCATCTGAGCTGAGGGGTGCGGGGAGCTTGTGTGCAAGTCATCTGAGCTCTGGCTGAGATGATGAAGATGCCACCAGGGCCTGGGCAGGGCCGAGCTGCCCAGGGTGAGAAATGAGCCCAATTAGCTGTGGGGATGGCAGAGATGAGCGTCCTATTTCCAGCCCCGGCTCCATCACCTTCATCACAGGCAGCGTCATCAATTAATATTGACATACATTGATCCCGCCCTTGCGGGTCCAGGGCACAGCCTCTGCCCAAAAGGCTGCACCCTCCTCCTCTCCCTCAGCACCCTCCTCCTCTCCCTCAGCCCTGCCCCTCTGCCCACCCCAGGCCCAGCCCAGTGCCGTGCACCGGGGAGGTTGACCCAACCTAGAAACGCTCCAGGTTGGGCGTGGAGAAGCTCTCAGTCCAGTTCTCTTTGGGTGACCCGGATGGAAACTCCCGCTGCGGCCTGGACTATAAATACCCGGCACACGGTGGAAAAACAAAATCTATTTTCCGCCTTTTCTCCAGCCTTGCGAGGGAGGGCTGCTCCCCGAGGGCCAGGCTGGTGGGGTGCGGGGGCATCAGTCCCTCCCTGGCCTTCCCCGGCATCCCCTGTAATTCTGTAGCTCCCCATTATCGTGTTTCCTCCTGCTGGGTGAGTGAGGGCCGCTGGTGGAGCCCTGCCTTGGTGATGGCCGGGTCTCTTGTAGGAGGGAGGGACACTGGTGCTCTCCCTGCAGCAGGACACTTACTGGGTGGTTCCCTGGGGCATGAAGGATTAAGGGGGTGCCACCATGCTCCCACAAAAGCCAGGGTCTCTATGGAGACCCACCATTCTCAGCCATAGCTCTTGGCCTGTGGGAGGAGGAGCAGAGTGGGGACACGGTCCTTCGGCCCCTTCCAGACCACAGCTCCTGACAGCCAAGATTCCCCTAGAATGATTGCTGTGGGACTATGTGGAGGGAAACGGAAAGCACCCCACGCCTGTTCTGCTTCCCTCAACTGGCCAATAGCCACCTGGGCAGTCCTGGCGGTGCCCAGCGCAGACGGCCCCCTCCCACCGCTGCCTTTTTCAGCGAACACCTTGTTAAATCGAGTGCCGCCGAGCCGGCCTGGTTGCTAGGCAGCAGCTACGTCTGTGTGTGGGAAGAGAGCAGCCTGGCCCTAGGGCCCGGCCTGGTCACTCTGGCCCTGCTTGTGGCCTGTGGCGGCCTCAGCCTAAGGGGCCAGCCAGGACCTGGGGCCACATCCTCCTCAACCTTCAGAGGACAAGTGACTACTGGGAGGGTCTCAGGCAGGGCCTGCTGCTTCGGGTCTGGGCGGGATGGAGAAAGGATTTCAGCATCAACACCCCCTCCATGGGGTGGGCACAGTCCTGCACATGTGGCACCTGGGTGCAGGGTGGGTGCTCGATGCTGGTGACCTGCGTACCTCCAGAGATACCTGCCTTCTCCTGTACCGAGTTTTGGGGGGCTGCCCCGGTGGCTCTGGGAGCCCCACAATCTGCCAGGGGAGTCTGGTTCCTACCACTCTGATGGCATGAGACCGCCCACCTCGTGGAGGAAGTGGCTGCCTTCATTTCTTTGGATGTCATCAGCAGGAGCCTCTAGAGTGGCCCCCTGCTGGCCTTACCACGCCACCAGGGGCCGGAGCCGGCTGGCTGCAGATTTCCTGACTTGTAGGGGGCAGTGCCCTGAATCCCTGTATATTTATCATCCACACACTTAATTAAATGAACAGGCAGCAGGCCCTGTGTGAGGCCATTAATTGATATTAAACAACATCATAGCTGTCATCCAGTGTTACTTGTCACATCCCATCCCAGTTGGAGCAGCAGGACCCGTTCTGATGGGGAGGGATGAAGGCAGAACGGATGGGAGTTAGGAGGCCTATTCTCAATCCTGACCTGGTCTCTTCCCCAGCCTCTGACTGCCACCCACTCCTCCTTCCCCCGCTCCTGTCCATTCCCCAAGCCTGCTGCCTCCCAGCCAGGAAGGGGGAGCTGGAGTCTTAGGTTCGAGGCCCCGAGGCACCCCTGACTCTCTGTATGACTTGCACAGTCTTCCGAACGTTTCCAGACCTCGGGTGCCTCCTCTAAGATTGCTCTGGCAGCACCTGCTTCCCACCTGGCGAGGAAGCAAGCTAGTGTTCATGAAGCCGTTCCGTGATGCCTGGCACACCCGGCGAATGGTGGCTGTTACTATAATTCCCCGGGGGGCTTGATCGCCTTTCCTGCCCTTGTCCCCATCTTCGTGGCCTCCTTCCTCACCCTTCAGATTCATTCTGGCCCTGGAGCCTGTGGCTGAATTCTGGAAGGCCGTTCTCTCCCCTTCCTCCTCCCACCCCTGTGTCTCATTTCCCCTGCTGTCGGGTTCGCATCGCTCCTTCTCTTCATCCTCTTTGGACACTGCTGATGTTTGAAAGCCTGAGCGCCTGTGACCAGCCCCGTCCCCTGCCTCCCCCTCTCCCTGTAGGAAATCAGCAAACGGGAAGATGCGAGTGGACAGTTAAGCTGTATTCAGCTGCCTGTCGACTCCCAGGGGGTAGGTACGCGATCCGAGTCGGCATGCCCCCACCCCGAGCCCCGTGCCCCCTCCACTCCGCCTCCATGTCTCTGTGCTCGTGTTCACGCTCAGCTCCTGTGCAACCTGTGGTCGCCGTGGTGGTCATTGGTGTCGTGAGGCTGGCTTCGATTTTAAGTCCCTTCCCCCTTGAGGACATCGAGGAGAGGAGCCTCCTTGCCTCTGCCCCCATCCACCCGCAAAGGGCATGTTCCGTCCCCGACAGACGGGTGGATGGAGGGAGAAGGAAGGGACTTAGAATCCTCTGTGTGCACGTGTGTGGTGCACCGTGTGTGCGTGCCGACGCAGAGGGCCCCCCGGGAGTCCTAGTCGCGGGGCCTCAGTGGGGTCCGATCCGTGGCCCAGACCGTGCTCCCCCATCTCTCACCCTCTCCCCTTGCCCTGCACCCCTGTTGGAGACCCCACTAGCTGCCTCAGCTCAGGACGTGTCTTTGGAGGATGGGGGGATAGGGATGGCTCTTGCCAGAATGTGCCAGAGTTTTAAATCTACTTCCCAGTCTCTGGCCCCTCACCCACCCAGGAGGTCCAGCAGGTGTTTGGGGGACACACTCCTCCTCTGGCCCCAGCGCTGAGCCTGTGCCCTGCTGTTTCCTGCACCGGCACCCGGATTCAGGGCAAAGGCAGGGTTCCCGCAGGACCCTCAGAGCTGCACATCCCGAGCAGCCCCCTGGAGATCCCACTTGATAATTAAAAGCTTCGTTAGGGACGTAAACGGAGTTAATGAAAATGATCCCCTGAGATGCCAATTACGCAATATTTATGTCCTTATCAAAAGTAGCAATCAAGTATTTTTTAATAACTTCTTAAGGAGAAGTGTGTAATTACTGGGGAACCTACTGACCTGCTAAGAAGGAAGAAAAAACTGTCCCAGAGACAGAGAGAGGTAAAAAATGGGGGCAGGGGGAGGGGTGGGAGCTTGGGTAGGGTGTAGGGAGAAGCAGAGGGACCGAAGTGGCGTCCTTGGGCTGAGCCGCTCTGTCTGGGGTCTTTAAATTTCCTTCTGGGGTCCTCGGGGCTGAGGCTCCGGGAGGGCAGCCACGGAGGGAAGGCAGGGGGTGCAGGTGGCCTGTGGAACTGAGGCTCTAGTGACCACTCAGGTCCCCAGCTCCCCCTGGCCCAGGCCACCACCCACCCAGCTATCCTCTCTCCCCTCAGTCATTCTTGGAGCCAGTCCCAGCCAGGCTGGTTGTGCTGTGGGCTCTGGGGTTAACAGTGGCCTCTGAGGTGTGGCTGGTGGGAGACACAGGTGTTAGGGACCCTGGGGAGCCCCGGGCCCCACGCCTGGGTGGTCTGGTTGATGCTAGTGCATGTCTCGTGCCATGGTTGCTGGTCCCCGTGGCCTCTATGTGTAGTGTGTGCGTGTGAAGACAGGGAGACCTCCGTCCAGCCCGTTGACCCCTGCTTGGCCAGGTCCCTAATGGCCCACTGCTCCTCTCCCCTAGGGAGATGCCACCAAGTCCGAGTCGGAGCCTGATTTCTTCTCCCCCAGCCTGGATGGCGACGGGGACAGGAAGAAGCACTTGGCCTGTGCGTATCTGTCCTGGGGGTGGGGAGGTGTAGCCCCTGGCCCTGGGCCACCTTTGAGTGGGCTCAGGGTCTCCCCATCTCTCCCCTGTAGTGGTGTCCCTGGGAGAGCACCCGGAGCTTCGGAGGAGCCTGTTGCCCCCTCTCATCATCCACACGGCCGCCACGCCCATGTCGCTGCCCAAGAGCTCCAGCACTGGCCTGGCTGAGGCGCTGGGCCCTGCCTCCCGCCGCACCAGCAGCAGCGGGTCGGCGGAGCCCGGGGCAGCCCACGAGATGAAGTCACCGGTAGGGGTGCCTGTGGATGCCCAATGGTGGGAGATGTGAGGACATCAGGAAGGGAGAGAGGATGGAGGTGGGCAGGCCTGAGAAGATACCCCTGAGCCATGGGTGGACAAGCCCCGGGAGGTCGGTCAGGGCTGGTAACGCAGCCATGTGGAGGAGCCGTGGCCTTGGGCTCTAATCCTGCTTCTTCTGTCCCCAAACTGAGTGAGGCTCAGCCTCCGAGCCTCCTTTTAAAGTGTGTGTGTGTGGTGGTGGTGGTACCTCCTTAGTACCTTATCATGATAGGAGCAAACCCCATCTGGTCACTGATTCCAGACAGCTGCTCAGAGCGTTCTAGACACATTGAACCCTCATAGCACCCTTATGAGGTAGGTACTGTTACTATCCCTATTTGGGGACCTGCATCTCAGGTTGCCCAAGTGATTTGTGGGAAGCTCCGAAGCAAGTAGATGATGGAACCAGCATTTTCGTCCAGGAGGCCGGTGTCAGGGCCGACGCTCTGACCAGTACTCGATACTGCCACCAGCTGGTAGAAGACTTCTCTCACCAACTAAGTGTGGAATGGGTGCTCGTGTCCTATCTAGTGTACAGATGAGGAGCTGAGGTACAGAGAGGTTTAGTAACTTGGCCGAAGTCACACAGCTGGTTGGAGTAAGCCTGAACCGGAATCCAGGCCTCCGACACCAGGCTCCTGCCCATCGTGCCTCCGCACCTGGTGCGATGCCAGGAGGCTCACAGGAGATGGGGTGCATGTGGGGGAGGCAGGGCCACGTGGCCCTGGCTGAGACCACCCTCTCCTCTGCTCACCCCCAGCCGAGTGCCCGGAGCTCTCCGCACAGCCCCTGGAGCGCAGCAAGCAGCTGGGCCAGCAGGCGCTCCAGCCGCAACAGCCTGGGCCGGGCCCCCAGCCTGAAGCGGAGGAGCCTGAGTGGGGAGCGGAGGTCCCTGTTGTCGGGCGAGGGCCAGGAGAGCCAGGATGAAGAGGAGAGCTCGGAGGAGGAGCGGGCCAGCCCAGCAGGCAGCGACCATCGCCACCGGGGCTCCCTGGAGCGGGAGGCTAAGAGCTCCTTTGACCTGCCAGACACACTGCAGGTGCCGGGGCTGCACCGCACAGCCAGCAGCCGCAGCTCCGCCTCCGAGCATCAGGGCTGCAATGGCAAGTCAGCCTCGAGGCGCCTGGCCCAGGCCCTGCACCCCGACGACCCCCCACTGGATGGAGATGATGGCGATGACGAGGGCAACCTGGTGAGGCCCCTGTGGGCACAGTGACTCCCCCACCCCATCCCCGACCTTGAGTGAGAGGAGCTATGCCTGGCCTGGGGCAAGGGTGGACAGCCCCTCCCAGCTCTAGGGCATTCGGGAAGTTTACCATCACACCCAAGGGATATCAGGGTGCCAGCCCTGGAGGCCGAGCTTCAAACACCCCCTTTATTCCCTCTACTGGCCTCGCTGAGCCCCAGATTCTCATCATCCCCCGGGCTGTGTCTCTGCGGTCCTTGGTGGATATGAATGGTTTTGGACAGATGTGTATGAATCTTTCATGGTCCTCCCCCTGTGACTCAGAAAGACCCATCACTCATCTCTCTAAACTGATGCCCTCTCCTGTCCCCCTGTCTCATCTGGGCGTCATCACAGCCTCCACTTCACACCCTTCCTTACCCATTACCTCTCCCTCCCCTACCCACCTCCCCCACCTCCCGCAGTCCCCAGCCACCACCTTTAACCCTGGGATGGGGCACAGGGATCAGGACCTCCCAGTTAGCACGTGAGGAGAAGGGGTCAGGGTCCCCTCATCTCAGGTGTGTCTTTGAACAGACAGCTGTGATGGGTACAATGTTTGATAATTGATGCACTTCCAAGCCCAGCAGGGAGGGAAGGAGAATGGCAGGCGAGGGCTGAGCTGGAGGCAGAGATGGGAAAAGGTGGAGAGCTTGGACAAGGGGGAGGAGGGGAGATGAAGGACGTGAAGGATGCTCAGGGGACAAAGGGGCCTTAGAGGGAGATGGGAAGGTGGCTTTAGGAATACAGGAAGAAACACGGCTGGGGGAAGGTCGACGAGGAGTGGGGGCCGTGGAGCTGCTATCAAAGAACGAGGGGTTGGGGCCTTGGAGGCCTGGCCCTGCTCACACCCCTGTGATCCTCCCACAGAGCAAAGGGGAGCGGATGAGAGCGTGGATCCGAGCCCGGCTGCCTGCCTGCTGCCGAGAGCGAGACTCTTGGTCTGCCTACATCTTCCCTCCTCAGTCACGGTAAGCAGGGGGGCCCCTGGCCTGTACCCCAACCTCTCCTCACAGGAGATTATCCTGTGATGTCATCCCGGAGGTGTTAGAAGTGCCCCCAGACGTGGGAGTGTGTGAGACAGGGGCCTCGGGCTGGGAGGGCCCGGGAGGGGGAGGGGCCGCGGGCGATGCCTCTCACTGCTGCCCTGCCCTGCCTCCCGCTCAGCCTTGGCCTCTGTCCTGGAGCAGGTTCCGCCTCCTGTGTCACCGGATCATCACGCACAAGATGTTCGACCACGTGGTCCTCGTCATCATCTTCCTCAACTGCATCACCATTGCCATGGAGCGCCCCAAGATCGACCCGCACAGCGCTGTGAGTCCCCAGGATGACATGTGGTGGCTGTTGAGTGCCTGCTTGGTGCCAGGCCCCTCCCGGGTTAGCCAGCAGGGTGGGCAAGGAGACCCCGAACCACACAGAGGGAGGGAGCCAGGACTCCCCCTTAGGCCCCCCTGACTTCCACCCTTGCGACTGGCGCCTGTGTCCCTCTCCTGCCTCTGTCTCCCTTCTCTGACACACCAGCCCAACTGGGGGACTGGGCTCTGCTCCTTACCTGGGTGAAAAGTGAGCTCCGTCGCACCCGGCTATTTGCAGACGGCGTGTTTTCGTGAGCCAGAGCCTTGTGAGGCCCCTGTGTGAGTCGGTGAGTGTTGGGAAGATGCAAACAGCGAGACTGGTCCTGGCTGGGCAGAGCTGTCTTGCTTTCCCTGCTCCTGGCAAAGGGTCTCAGTTTCACCTATGACCCATGACCCATGACCCATGACCCATGCATTAATGGGGGATGCAGAACAAGAGAGGAAAGCTGCCTTGGCTCCCATGGTCCTGCCAGGTCACAACAAATAGGTTTTTAGGGGCACTGGGGGCGGGAGGGGGGACACTGGTCACTTCTGCTTGGCCGTGAACCTGTCAGTCCTTCTCAGAAGGAGAGGGCAGAGGCCTGAGTTTCAGGACATACTCCAAGGGGCCCAGCCTCTTCGGAGTGGGCCCAGCTGTTCTGGGAGCTCTCTCTCCCCAGCCTGGCATCATAGCCCCTCCCCCAACATGATTCTGGTCCAAGAGGGGTGGGTGCGGGTGGCTCTGTTGCCTCCCATGGCATCTTGCACCACTTGCTTAGAGGTGGTGCCCCGTCCCCCCTCACTGCCTCCACACCATTGTTCAGATGTCAGTGCCGTGGTGGCTTCTGGCTTCCATTAGGGTGGGCTCCAGCCAGGCGGGGGCGGGGGGTGGGGAGTAGAGCCCTGAGGGATGGAGGGGCCAGCCCAGGAAGAGGTGGATGAGTGAGCACAGCACTGGGGACTCCCACCGCTGGGCCTGTGTGGGGTGGGGCAAGGGCCGCGGGTTACACTGGCCCTGCCGCAGAGCTCTGCCACGGCCCCTGTGGCTCTCCCCCGACCTCTCCATTCGGCTCCTCCATCGCCAGCTGTCGCACGCATGCTTCTCTCTTTCTCCGTTTCTCTCTCTGACACTCACGCTCCGCCTGCTGCCTCTGCAGTCCTCTCCTCTCCTCTCTGGCCACCCAGCAATGGAATCCGCCAGCGATCAGGGGACTGGGCCGCCTTCTTCCCCTCCTGCCCCAGCCTGTGCCCAGCACAAGCCCTGCACCCGGGGAAGCACAGCCTGCACTCAGGCCCCCAGCTCGCCCGTGGCTCCGTTTCTGGAGCACACAGCAGAAAAGGGAGTCCGTGGAGCAGGAGGAGAGTAGAATGGGGGAGAGGGGTCGGAGATCAAGTTAAATCCTGCCCCAGTTTTAAGAAAGAAATCGGGATAGGGCCTGAGATATGGGGCTCAGCTAGCAGCACTGTGGTGGGATCATCCCCCCTCCAGGCCACTCTGGGAGGGGAGGAGTTCTGTTCAGGGCAAGGGAGCAGGTGAGTTAGGAGCCTAGCACTGTGTGTGTGTGTGTGTGAGAGAGAGAGAGAGAGACAGAGAAAGAGAGAGACAGAGAGACAGAGACAGAGAGAGAGAGAGAGACAGAGAGAGAGAGACAGAGACAGACAGAGACAGAGAGAGACAGACAGAGAGAGAGAGACAGAGACAGACAGAGACAGAGAGAGACAGACAGAGAGAGAGAGAGACAGACAGAGAGACAGAGAGAGACAGACAGAGAGAGAGGGCGGAGGCAGAGGAGCTTATCTGCCTTTCTGCCTTGTTGGGGAGGGCAGGGGTCGTTCTCTGAGTCGAATGTTGGTACGGTCCTGGTTTCGGTGTGCAGCGCAGGCTGGGCCCAAGGAATGCAACACCCGCCTGCTCTCTCTTGCAGGAGCGCATCTTCCTGACCCTCTCCAATTACGTCTTCACTGCGGTCTTCCTGGCGGAGATGACCGTGAAGGTGACGGGGTTGCGCTGGTTCCTGGGGGGTGGAGGGCAGGGCCGCGGACCCCGGGGGGGCGGTGGTGACAGTGGTGTGGCGGGCACCCCCAGGTGGTGGCGCTGGGCTGGTGCTTCGGGGAGCAGGCGTACCTGCGCAGCAGCTGGAACGTGCTGGACGGGCTGCTGGTGCTCATCTCCATCATCGACATCCTGGTATCCATGGTCTCGGACAGCGGCACCAAGATCCTGGGCATGTTGCGGGTGCTGCGGCTGCTGCGGACCCTGCGCCCGCTCAGGTGAGCCCCCGCCAGATGCTTCCTCGGGCCACCCCACCATGGGGCGAACCTCGCCTGCCCTGGCTTCCTGCTTGTGACCCCCACAGAGAACCCCCCCGCCATCATACGGGCTGAGGAGTTCCTGGCCTTGGGCACCTCCCTCAGGGACACCCCCTAGAGGACATATTGCCCAGAGCGGCTGTGCCCCTGGCCTTGTGCAAGGCACAGTACAAAGGGCCCTGGGTGGTACCTTCAAGGGTGGCACTGCCCTCCCTGGTGAAGCCGCACACTCCTTTCCTTACTTTCTTCACCTTCACCTCTCGGGGGTCACCCTCCGGATGGAGCAGGGGCCCCACCCTCTCAGGAAACCCTCCCCAGGGAGGCAGTCACCTCCCCTCCCCAGGCCAGAGGCAGAACTGTCCTTGGCTGGGGACACGGATGGGGACTATGCTGACTGACGACTGATGCTTCCCAAGCTGTGACAAGCCACGCCCCTTTTCCTCCCTGCTCGCCCCCTGCATGCTCCGCACAAATGTCTGTCCCTGTCCTCGCAACACACTGCATCCCCGGGGAACACCTTTCCTGAACACCTACCTACCTCTACCAGGTCATCTTTGACATCCTGGGAGGGGAAATGAGAGTGGGAGTGTCTGCTTCCTCTTTTGAGAGATTGTGGGTGGGAATCCCGGTGGCAGAGGTCCCGGGAAAAGAAGACCGCTCTGCCCAGCCAGCCCAGAAAGCCAACCTCTTCCCTCAACCTGAGTCCAGGGGACCAAGGAACCAAGATTGGGAGGCGGGGCAGCAGGGCAAGAGGCAGGGGAGTGTCCGAGCTGGGGGAACCCCTCTGATCCCCTTCCCTCCCCAGGGTAATCAGCCGGGCACAGGGCCTGAAGCTGGTGGTAGAAACGCTGATGTCCTCGCTGAAACCCATCGGCAACATTGTGGTCATCTGTTGTGCCTTCTTCATCATTTTTGGCATCCTGGGGGTGCAGGTTTGTGGAGGTCGTGGCGGGGGAGGGGGGGCCAGCTGTCAGCCGAAGCCTGAGGAGTGGCTTTCCTCTTGGTCCTTGGATGGCGAGGCCCAAGCTGGGGCCACCTTTTATTCCAGAAAGGAATGAGCAGGGCTGCCTTCCCCCAGGCCTCGGGCCTTGGGCCTCTTTGCCGCCTGGGCACTTTGTAGAAAACTGGAAGCCTGGAAGAGGGCCCCGAAGGGGGCGCGGGCCTCAGAGAGGCTTCTGACCTGTGACAGCTGCAGGCTGCTGTTCCACCCCCTTCGCGCACTGCACTTGGAGTGCAGATGCTGGCACAGGCCCACCGTCTGCTCCGGGATCCCCTCCCTGCCTTCCCTGCTGGAGTGGGATGGGCTGCAGGCCAGGCCTGGGGATCCAGGACCCAGACAGCTGGGCCAGGTTAGCGGCGTGCTGGCAGGCAGGCGGGTGTAGACCCCAGACAAGGCAGGAAGTGGGGGCTGCAGGGGAAACTTGGCCTCTGGCCCAGGGAGGGAACTTGGCTTTGGAGGAAACAGAGTGGGAGCTGCCTGTAGGATTCCGCAGGCGCCTCTGGGAGCCCCTCCACCCTGTCTTCCCGAGCTGCTGGCTCCAGCTGTTTCAGCTGCAGGGTAGACAGCTGGCTGTTGGGGCAGCAGGGGAGCTCCTGGGTGGCTACCCCTGTCCCCCTCCTTTCCTTTGACTTTCTGGATGTCTTCTCTGCCCTGGGGAGGGGATGGGGCTGTTCCAGGTTTCCTGGAATTCTCTAGCCCCGGGGACCCGGCTCAGGTACAGTTGCCAAGGCTGTGTGGTGCTTCCCTGCACGACCAGTGCCCCTTCCCTTCCCTTCCCTCTCTTCCCAGCCTGCTTGGATGAGGAGAGGGAACCGTTGTTGAGCCCTGTCTGGGGCTCTTCCAGGGGTTTTAGGTCTGTCCTGAGCAGCTGCCCAGGCCCCCTGGTCCTCGTTCCTCAAATCCCTTCCTCACCCACAGTCATAGCCTGGTCTGTTCTGGAATGAGGGTGAGCTGTTCAGTCACACAGACCTGAGCTTGAGCTCCCTTTTTGGTCGTATAAGGTTATACAACCTTAGCGAGTGAATTTACTTTTCTGAGCCTCAGTTTTCCTCATCTGTAAAGTGGGGTCAGTAATACCTAGCCCACCCCCACCATTAAGCCAGATCACTTGGCCCCTCTCCCAGACTGTGTGATGCAGTGGGTCTGGGTGGACCTGAGAATTGGTAATTATAGCACATTCCCAGATGATGCTGATGCTGGTCCAGGGACTCCACTTGGAGAACCAGCCCCCCAGCCCTTTGTAGTAAAAGAATGGCTATTCCGGCCCTTTCACCCGTTTTTCAGTAGCCACCCTTCCCTCCCCTCTCTAGGGCTCTGCTCCAAGGAGCCCAGAGGAAGGGGTGCCTTTAGGGGAGGGTCCCTGACTCCGCTGATCCCAGGGCTGAGCCCCCTACCTCACCCAGGATGCGCGCAGAGCTGTTAGGCCCCAGGGCTGCTAGGAGAGGTGGGGCTGGGAGTTCTGGGCATCCGGTGGTCACAGCTCACTTCTTCCTGTCTCCGGGTACACGCGTGTCCAGCTCTTCAAAGGGAAGTTCTTCGTGTGCCAGGGTGAGGACACCAGGAACATCACCAACAAGTCTGACTGTGCCGAAGCCAGTTACCGGTGGGTCCGGCACAAATACAACTTTGACAACCTCGGCCAGGTGAGCCCCAGGCTGTGAGGTGGAGGTGGGAGTGGTGGCAGGAGGCCCCAGAGGACACAAGTCCGGCTTAATGATGCCCGCAGGGCAGTGGACTTGCCAGAGCCTGTCTCCTCGGCTGGTCAGTGGATCCTAGTGGTGTCGCCCTTGGAGGCCCACAGGAAGGGTGCAGTGAGACGAGGTGTATGTTTTCATCTCCTGGCACAGGCACAGTGTCAAGACGATTCCTTTTCTCACTCCACATTCACAGAAACAGAGAGATGTACAAAAAGAAGTACTTCCCTCAGTTTTACGCCCTGGTTGGTTTGGCTCAATGGATAGAGCATCAGCCTGTGGACTGAAAGGTCCCAGGTTCGATTCCAGCCAAGGGCACATGTCTGGGTTGCCGGCTCGATCCCCAGGAGGGGGCGTGCAAGAGGCAGCCAATCAATGATTCTCTCTCATCATTGATGTTTCTATCTCTCTCTCCCTCTCCCTTCCTCTCTAAAACCAATAAAATATATTTAAAAAAAAAAAAAAAGTACTTCCCTCCGTTTTGTGGGTGTGTTTCCCTGGCCCAACCTGGTTTTGGTTTCTGAAGTTCAGAGGGTCTGATCGCGTCCCACGGTTCTTCTGGTTTCATACCAGCTTCGGAGCCCGCCAGGGGCCTGGAGTGTGACCCCAGCCTGACCTCAGGGGCTGGGGTCCCCCAAGCTGCTGCCAGGAGGTGCTTTGAGGACAGGTAGTGGGTGGTTTGGCCACACATCCTAGATTTCCGATGGTCTCCTCTCCTTCTCCCCCTCCCCCTAGGCCCTGATGTCCCTGTTCGTGCTGGCCTCCAAGGACGGCTGGGTGGACATCATGTACGATGGGCTGGATGCCGTGGGTGTGGACCAGCAGGTAGGGCCGAGGTGGGCAGGACCCATGTTTGGGCTGAGGGCACTCAGCATGGGCCGACGCCAGGCATGACAAGTGCAAACACTAGAGAGAAAGAGGGCAAGGCAGGCTGGGAAAACGCCATCGAAGAGGCATTGCCTCTCACGGCAGAGGCTGTAACTGGCCGCCTGAGGGCCAAACCCAGGCATGTCTTATTGGCTTTGCAACATGTTTAAATATTTTGAATTAGTGGTAAGCATTTAAAAACTGGCGAATGGCACATGAAAATCCAGACTTGGGCCTGCTCAGGAGAAATCCAAAGATCTGGGAACACTGGACTTGCATTCCCCGAGGCTAGAATCAGCAGGAACAAAGACGCAGCTTACCCTTTAGATCAGCTATGGGCAAACTACGGCCCGCGGGCCGGATCCGGCTCTTCTATCCGGTTCTCTTGCTCTCCCCTCCGCTCCTTTACTTTGAATTTATATTAGTTCGCACAAACACTCCATCCATGCTTTTGTTCCGGCCCTCCGGTCCAGTTTAAGAACCCATTGTGGCCCTCGAGTCAAAAAGTTTGCCCACCCTTGCTTTAGATAGAGCCTCTCTCCACTTGGCCACAGTCCCCACCCCTCCCTACTGCCGAACACTGAACCCACACGGTTTGTTTCTATCCCCTGCTGGGTCCCTATAGCTCACTGAGTTTGTGGACCCTGTCTTAAAGGTCTCAGGTGATGGGGCAGCACCTGAGACAGTCCCCTGGGGCTGATGGCTCCTCCTGTCCTTCCTGCTCCCTGCCAGCCCATCATGAACCACAACCCCTGGATGCTCCTGTACTTCATCTCCTTCCTGCTCATTGTGGCCTTCTTTGTCCTGAACATGTTTGTGGGCGTGGTGGTGGAGAACTTCCACAAGTGTCGGCAGCACCAGGAGGAGGAGGAGGCCCGGCGGCGGGAGGAGAAGCGGCTGCGGAGACTGGAGAAAAAGAGAAGGAGTAAGGAGAAGCAGATGGCTGGTCGGTAGTCTTTCCACATCTCTCTGAGTCGTGCTTGACCTTGGCCTTGCGACTGTAGGGGGCCAGGGGCTGAGGCTGGGGCTGGGGGCAGGGAGACGCTGCTCCCACCCCCCGTCTTCACCTCCTCCCCCACAAGAGCATGTCAGCCTTTAGAGCCAGCATGAAGCAGACCGGTTCAGCCCCGTGGGGGAGGGGAGCCACCCCCACCCTGCGGGGCTCCCCAGGTCTCAGCATCATACTCCGGAGATGATTCCAGGGGAGTTGTGCACAACCTCTCCCAGCTCAACTCTCAGAGGAGCCTCATGGGATGAGAATCATGCTCCATTGTCCGGGGCCAGTGTCCAGAGACCCAGGGGTTGGCCCAGATGCCAACCTTGCCCGGCCCCGGGCTGGCACGCAAGCGTCTTGAACCTGTGCCTGCCTAGTGTCTAGCTGCTGAGCAAGGTCTCGACAGAGGTTGCCAATGGACAGCAGCGAGAGGGGACCCCAGACCCCCTCTCCCTTCCCATCTCCAGCAAAACTCCCTGCCTTCCTGACGGTCAGTTTTTAGCCAAGCTGTAAAAAAAAATAAAAATAAAAAAATGTCCTGTCTCAGGGAAGGTCTGAGGTCACAGGAACTCTAAGCACATGACTCTCTGGCCTTAGAGCCTTCAGCCCCCTCACCTGTGACTCCAACATTTCTTGGCATTGGCTGGTTGAGGCCCCTCCCCAGCCCTCCCCACGCTCTTCTGCCATGAGACTAAGGGAAAAGACACACAGATTGCAGGAAGGACGGACGAGACGTGACAGGTGAAGGAGCCCCTTTGTTCCTCAGAGTCTCCAGGTGCGCCTGCACCTGTCTTCGGGGCTCCTGCCTGCCTGCCTGTCTGGTACCCAGTAATCTCCATGATTCTCTCTTCCTGTCACTGCCCACGTTTCTCCACGTGTCTCTGTGTGTGGGTTTCTCTAAGCCTTTGTGTGTCTGTCTCTGTTTGGTCTGCGGGTTTCCCTTTCTCTCTCCACCTTTTCACAAACCGTCTTCATTCCGCCGATAAGCTGGGTGCAGTGAGTTTGCTCTTTGGTGTGTTGACATGTGAGTACCACCAAATGGGTGCGGGTAGGGCAGAGCCCGTGTGCCCTGGGAGAGGCGGGGCCGCTCAGGCAGGCGTTGAGGGGATACTGGCCTCTGGGCAGTAGCAGGTGGTGCAGTTGTCCCTGTCCCACATCCTCCATACCTGTGTCCCCGGCGAACCGCTCAGCTCTGGGGTAGGGGTCCCCTCTTGGCTCGCTCTGTGAGTGTCTAAAGCTGAGCAGGCGCATCGCCCCCAGCAGCCATGCTCCCACCCCTGCTCCATCCCCCCTTCCCTCCTTGCAGTCTGCCTTCTCGGCAGGGCATCTGCAGACGGAATTCTTTTTGGCAGGAGGCACTTGTGGCCCTGCCTGACCAGCTGGCTCCCCTTCTGGGGTCTGGAGCCGCCTCAGGTGCTGCTGAGGCCGGGGCACAGGTAGGCGTGGACATCTGTTCTGATGACAGGTTGCCTGCCCCTCCCTGTGCTCGATTCCCTGTCCCCGTGACCCTGTCGAGTTGGCTGAATAGCTCCTTTTCCTCAAGTGCTCTGTGCCCCGAGCTTGGGGCTGGACACTGAGACCAGCCACCCACGCTCAGCACACCCCATCCATAGGCGGAGTGAGGGTCCGAGCCGAGGGGGAGCGAGCTGCTGAGGGGGCCCTGCCCAGCCCGCCAGGTCCGGCCAGTGACCCATGTCGTGTTTCGTTCTTTTAGATCTAATGCTGGACGATGTAATTGCTTCCGGCAGCTCCGCCAGCGCGGCGCCAGGTACTGCGTCTGGGATTGTGGGTTCCAGGGTGTGGCCCGGGGGTGGTCAGGCCCTGCCTGCCCCCAGGCCCGCCTCGTGGGTTTGGGGACCTCCTCTTTGCTGCCTCTCCACGGCTCATTGGTTCTATCCTCTCGGGGCGAAGGGGTGAGGGTCCCTGGGGTGCTGGGCTCCGGGTCCTCCCATAGACCTGTGCTGCGCTCGCTGGATGGGAGGTGAGGGTCTCAGCACCCCCTCCCTCAGGCACCTGTTGAAGGACCCACCTTCTCTTCTCAGGCTCCCCACGCCCGAGCTCCCCAGCCCCCTGCTGCCTCTTCCCACTCCTGCTCCTTCTCCCGGGTCACACACCGTTCGCTTATTAGAGCTGCAAATCTCTCCCATCTCCTTTCGTCTGAAGGGGAGACTTTGATCAAGTGAGCAGGATGAGAGGAGCAGAGAGGGGAAGGATTTGTTTTAAAAATGTAACGGTGAATAATTGAACAGACTCATTAATCGTCCAGTAATCACGGTGGCCATGTCATCGCTACAAACAGCAGGACTTGGGAATCCGAGGCCTGAGTTAGCCATCAGCTTCTCCCCGAAACGCACGATTTGGGAGTGAGTTGGGTCCTTCTCTTTGAGAGCCGGTCTCTGGGAAGCCTTCCCGGTCCTGCCCTCCCTGGGTCCTCGGCGCCTGCTCTGCCGACACGTCCCCCAGACGGAAGTTCGGAGGTCATGAGAATCTGGGTCAGGGTAGTGGGACCTCAGTTACACCCTCTGATGTCTCCACGCAGTGGTTCCCAACCTGTTTATCCCCAAGGGCCCCCCCTTATTATCGCCAACAAACCCCACATGATTACAAGTCTGTTTTTGAAGTTAAGAGCCCTTCAATAATGACTTTGTTTCGGTTTTTGCTAATCAAAGGCACATGTAATTGCTAATCAGAGCTTCTAAGCCGCAGAAGGTTTCACACTGAATGGTGGCAAAACACACACACACACACACAAGCAAAACAAAACAAAAAACATGTTGCCATTCAGTTCATCTGTGGGCTCTTAACACAGGCGTATGTGTGACTTCTTTTAAGCTTTTGGAAATATTGAAAGGAACCTAAGAACCCCCATGTGGCTGCCTTCTCAAGCTGCTGAGGGCGTGGGGCTTCAGGCTGGGGACCACTGGGCTAAGCCTTTCTCCCCTGTTCCGCACTCCCCCCCGAAACAAGACTCCGGCAGACACTGCCCTGTGGGTGTTGGGCTATCTGAGCTACAGGGGCTCAGGGACCCCCCACCCCCGGTGTGGGAGGGCATCCCTGAGGCCCTAGGTGGATGGCTGTCTGCTGGCCCCATGGTGCAGGCGTCTCCAGCTGGTCTGTCTGGATTGCCTGGGTCCACTCTCTGCGTCAGGCTATACTGCAGCTCCAGATGTGTTGGGGGGTGAGGAGAAGGTGGGAGGCCGTAGCCTTCAGTTTTTCCCTTGTGGGTTCACCTGGTCTGCAGACTGAAGTGTCCACACTGTAGCATCGGGCTGGGCCACAGGAGCTGCTCCACCACGAACCAGCACATGCAGACTCACAGCCTCTGAGAAATGACACGCCGGCTCGATGCTAAACACCCTCGTTACTCTCACGCCGTACCCCCACTCTGGGGACATTCTGTGTGCTCCTGTTGGCACATGAGAGTATGTACACTGATTACAGTAGTGTGTGTTACCTTTCCAGCCGGTCATGGATGCTCAGAGACCCTGAAGAGGGCCTCAGATCATCCCATATCCCTCTCCCAGATCTGGGGTCCCGGGTGGTCCATACCTGAGCTTTTCAAATCTCTGTGTGCAAAAGAATTGCCCAGAGAGCATATTAAAATACAGATTCCTGAGCCCCACCTAGAAGTGCTCACGGTGTGGACTGGGGCAGGAGGTGAGCATCTGCATTTCCAGTCTTTTCCCAGGGGCCGGCGATGGTGCTGAGTAGCCTATCCCAGTGGTCAGCAAACTCATTAGTCAACAGAGCGGCAAACCGCGGATGCGGCTCGCGAGCCGCGGTTTGCCGACCACTGGCCTATCCCACAGTGTCCCCGGGATGACGTCACCCCCCCCCCCCCCCAGCCTGGGCCTTCAGGAATCCAACACCTCCCTGCTAACACCAGTGCTGTACCCAGCGGGAGGGGTTCAGCCAGACCCCAGGGAGAGGCCAGCGGGAAAAGGCTTTGGTTACCAGGGCAATGGGCCTAACTGGCCACCTGGGTCCAGCCTGAGCAGTCAGGTTAGCCCCAAGCGACCACGTGGCCTTCGGCACCAGCTCCACTCCCACCGCACCTGTGTGGGACGCCTGCCTGCACTGCCCTCTCCTTTCCCACTGAACCCAGCGGGCAGGCTTGGCTGCGGCAGCTGATGGTGTGGCCTCTGCGGTGGGGGCCTGCGTCTCCCCCTTCCGCCTACTCCCTGCCACTCTCCTTTGCAAATCCTCGGGCTCCCAGTGACCCCTACTAACTCTGTGCCTGCTGCCCTCACTCAGCCCACACCCTCCCTGCACCTCTCCTGTGTTCCTGCCCCTGACTGGGGGCTGGGCAGTCCCGGGGTGCCCTTCTCCCCACTGTCTGACTCTGGTATTTTCTCTGCCTAAAACAGCTCATACTGTTGGGAGGCAGGGAGATGGGGCCAGGGCTGCCAACATGCCAGGGACCACTGGTTTGGGCCCCGCCTGGGCAATGACCAGAGCTCTTGGAGCAGCAGATCCACACAAGGCTCCTCCCTCCTCCAGAGGGTGGGGAGGGGGGCGTCTCTGGTTCTGCTGGGAGCCCAGGTGCTGCCTATAAAACCACGGGCTAGGGAGCAGAAAGGGGGTGTCATCATTCAGAGCCAAACAGCGAGGGCCTTTGGCGAGCTCTCCGAGGGCATCCTCTGGGCCAAAGCCCCAGCTGTGGGTCTGAGCCCACCTGGCAGCTGCCGGGGGCCTCGAGCTGGGAGTTCAGGTCCGGGCTCTGTCACTGCCTCCCAGTGTGTGGACGACTCGCTTTCTGCTGGCCTTGTTCTCTTCCTCGGTGAAACAAAGGGGTTGGCCCTGGTGCACTTTGACCTGTGCTCTAACGGGTTTTCCAGCAGCCTCTGCCCCCGCTGGTCTAGGTTGGGGGTGGGGGTGGAAGGGCATTTGCACACACCTCAGGGGCCTGGGACCGACCGGCCGGTCAGTCGCTATGAGCAGATGCCCTGCCTCAGTCGTCCTGCCCCTACTTTCTCTCTGGGCCCCTTGGAGGAGGGGGTCCCTGGCCAGATGGCAGAGGTGGAAGCAGAGGTTTACTTGACCCTGGGGCGGCCTATGCAGTCAGACTGGGGTGAGAGGGGAGAGGGGTCACTCTCCCAACCTCTCCTCTGCATTGTCTCAGCTAATAATGGGGCTAATAAGGAGCCACTTTTTCTAACCTAATTGTATTCAAACATTTTAGTTAATTCTCCATTCATATTTTAGCATAATGGACTCGGTGCTCTCGGCACTTATGGAGATTAATGCAGAGAAAGAGTTCCAGCTGCTAAAGCAACACGGGCGACTAGCGCCCTCTGGTTCTGTGGGTACTGAAGGAAGGAAGGAAGAGGCCCCCTCGCCTGGTCCACCCTCCACCATCGCCCTGTGGATGACCCGCGGCCTCCCGCTGTCCCCTCTCCACCGCCACCCTCCTGGGGGTCAGGAGGGCCGCCTGAGCAAACAAAGCCACCGCTGGCTGGCCCGAGCCTGAAGGCAAAGCGATGACCTAGCACACCCTGTGATGCACCCAAATATTCTAGACCTGCTGCCTCTTGGTCATCCACACCTCAGGGCCGATGCTGGACCGTGGCGCCGGGCGAGGCTGAACGTGCAGCTCTTGGGCACTCTTCTTCCTTCGGCCTTTGGTGGGGGCCCACCCAGGCCACTCCCTGCCTCAGTTTACCTCTCTGTTCAACAGTCCTCTGCATGGGAAAGGACAATTATAGATGAGCTGGCCTCGGCCCAAAGCTTCCTGCTGCCCCTGAGCCAGCCACCCCTGGCACAGGCCTCAGAGGCTGCAGCCTTTGCTAGCTGGCTTTCGCCCTAGACTTCCTGAGGGGGAAGGGCTGTCTGGGACCTGAGGCTGCCCCCGCCTCCCGTGGGAAGCCTCTTTTTCCTTGTGGCTGCTGGGAGACCATTCTGTCAACCACCCCTGGATGGCATGTATCCCCAACTTGGCCTGGCCTTTCCCCAGCACCTGGAGGAGGCTCCCCGACCCCCTGTAATCTCTTGCCTTCAAATGCATTCTGCCTGCGTAACAGGCCAGCGTTCTGGCACCATGATTTTTATAACTAAGTGATTCCCTAATTGCAAGAGAAAGAGTATGCCTCTGACAGATCTCAGACAGTGCTTTCAGCCCAGCCTGCATCTAATGCTGCCCTGGCCCCTGGAGCAGGCTGGGCTGCCTCATTAGAAACTGGGTGAGTCCTGCAAGTGGGGTCCTCCCAGATGAGCCTGGGGCAGAGCAGGGCCCTGTGGCCTCCGCTCTGCCCTCTTGCACATGAGGGTGCAGGAGGCCCAGGCCCTGCCTCCCCGGAGGCCCTCTGGGGGCGGGGGGGAGGGGTGGTGTCAGTGCAGCCCGCCAAGAAGATGTCCAATTTCCAATCTCCGGTTTTATCTCCAAATCCCAGCTCTGTGTAATCTCCTCCGCTGCCCTCAAGGGCTGCTCGGTGAAGGAGCAAGAGCCTTCGCCTCTCTGTTGATGGAGTTTCCTCCGAGCCTGATAAGACCGGTTGTTTTTCATCTTATTGATCTGGCCTGGTTGCGGAACACCGAGTCGAGGGAGTTATGAGGGGCTGGTGGATTTTGGAAGCTGCCTCAGGGCGGGGGCTCACCTAGTGTCTAATGTGGGTGGGGAGCTCTGCATGTCCTGACCCCTTCTGCACCCAACTGTAGCCAGTAGCACAGATGCTTGGAGGGGCGATGCCGAGAGAGCTTCCCCCCGGCCCCCTGAAAAGGAAGTAAACAGAGGGCGAGGGTGCTGATGATCCCGGAATGTTTCAGCTCGGGCGTTAGAAGCTGGTGGCTATGAGGGACTGTGGGCGGAGGGGGCTCAGGGGTCAGGGCCCCACGGCTGCTCTGCTCTCCTCCTGGCCCCCCCAGAAGCCCAGTGCAAACCCTACTACTCGGACTACTCCCGCTTCCGGCTCCTCGTCCACAACTTCTGCACCAGCCACTACCTGGATCTCTTCATCACGGGTGTCATTGGGCTGAACGTGGTCACCATGGCCATGGAGCACTACCAGCAGCCCCAGGTAGGAGTGAGTGGCCAGCCATGTGGGCCCTGCCTCCTGCTGTGGGACCTCGGGGTGAGACCAGCCCAGCCTGAGCTGGCACTCTGCATGGGTTCCTCCTGTACCCCTCTCTCCACCCTGGGAGGTGGGTCTCATCTTGGTTTAACAGATGAGGACACTGAGCCTCAGAGAGGTTAATTGACTTGACCAAGGCCTCAAAGCTGGAAAGTAGAGGACCTGACTTCCTCACCCAGCACATACGGATTGAGTGCCTACCCTGTGCTGAGCTCTGGACCTGTGAGGGTAAAGAAGGCAGACTGGCCCTAGCCAGTGTTGCTACATGGTTAGAGCATTGGCCCAGGCACAGAAGGGTCTCGGGTTTGATCCCCAGTCCCAGTTGGGGCATGTGTGGGAAGCAACCAATCCATGGTGTCTCTCTCACATTGATGTTTCTCTGTTTCTCACTCTCTCTTCCACTTCCTTCCTTCCTCCCTTCCACTCTCTCTAAAAAAAATCAATGGAAAAAATATCCTTAGGTGAGGATTAACAAAAATAAAATAAATTTAAAAAGAAGGCAGACTAGTGCCAGCCCTTCTGGAGTGTAGGTTCTAGTGAGTGTCCAGCCCCCAAACTCACCAACAATCTTGCCACTCCTCAAGTCAGCTTTCATCAGCTGCCCTCCTGGCCTCAGTTTTCCCATCTGTAAAATAGGAACATTGAACTGGTAATGCACAAGGCCCCTTCCAGTTCTTGCATTCTCTGCCTTCCAGCACATTTGTCATGGGGGCTCCTCACCATCCCTCAAGGAGAGAGATCCTTTAGCACAGAGTCTGGATTATGCACGAGAATGAGGACCCTACTCTGTCCGAGAGTAGTAAGCAGTGGTCAGCCAACATGGCGGGAACAGAGAAGAAAGGTCCTCTCAGACTCACCCTGTCTCCCAGATCTGGGAGGTATGATTGGCAGGGGTGGGGGCAGCAGGTATCATCCTTGGCCTTATCCATCATGCCCCATCCCTGCCAGATCCTGGACGAGGCTCTGAAGATCTGCAACTACATCTTCACCATCATCTTCGTCTTGGAGTCAGTCTTCAAACTCGTGGCCTTTGGCTTCCGCCGGTTCTTCCAGGACAGGTAACAGAGGGGAAGGGGACGGGTGACAGAGGAGGGTTTGGGAGTGGGGGAGGGCCTAGAGCCTGAAGACCTTTCTTGACTCCTGAGATTCAGCCCAGGACCTACCAAGGGCTGATGGTGGGGTGAGCTGTGTGATACCCAGGGCCTGGGAGAGGGGAGAGAAGGAAGGGAACTTGACGCGACAGGGCCTGGGGGACCGTGGCAGCTGGAAATCCATGTGGCCTAGACTGGGGCTTAAGAGCGGAGAGCGTGGAGCCAGACTGGCTGGACCAGATTTGAATCCTGGCTCTACCACTTAGAAACTGGTGACCTTGAGTAAGTGACTTAAAATCTCTGTGCCTCCATTTCCTCTCCTGTAAAATGGGAGATAATATATCCATATCACAGAGTTGTAAAGAGTTCCTATTTATAAAGCCCTTAGAACAGTGCTTGGCACATAGCAAACAGCATTGAAGCGCTAAATGAAACAGCAAATGAATAACAATGAAGAGCAGAGGCCCTCAAGCTAAAGTCATAGCCCTGCCTATGCCACCGACTGGACGGGCTACTTGACCATGGACAAGTGACCTCCACTCTCCTTTCTGTAACCCAAACTGCCTCCTCCTCCTCTTCAGAGCCCCCACCCCACCCCACCCCCGACACACACACTCAGGGATCTGTGTCCTGGGTTTCCAGGTGGAACCAGCTGGACCTGGCCATTGTGCTGCTGTCCATCATGGGCATCACGCTGGAGGAGATCGAGGTCAATGCCTCACTGCCCATCAACCCCACCATAATCCGCATCATGAGGGTGCTGCGCATCGCCCGAGGTCAGTGGCCAGCTGCCTGCCCACCACACTCACCCTCCCTGGGTGACCGGCCCCGGGGGGATTGCAGGGGTCGGCTCGGGCGCTGGCCAGGGACTGGGTAGGTGTGGGTTCCTGTGGGTATTTCTCCCAGCCTCCGCCAAAGGGGACGATTGGGCTGGGCTGAGGGTGGCAGTGGAGCCATGGCAGCTACCCGCCCTGGCCCTGGCCGTGGCCCCACCAGCTACGTGACCTGGGACTCAGAGGGGCCAGCTCACGATTCTGTCCTTTCTGCAGTGCTAAAGCTGCTGAAGATGGCTGTGGGCATGCGGGCGCTGCTGGACACAGTGATGCAGGCCCTGCCCCAGGTAGCTGGGAGGTGGGGGCAGGTGGGAGGGGTCCTCTCAGGGCGGGAGGTGCTCTCCGAAGGGGTGGGGGGCTCAGGGAAGCTGGCTGGGAGATCCAGCGGCACCTTTTCCATTTCTTTTCCTCTTTTCCAGGTGGGGAACCTGGGACTTCTCTTCATGTTGTTGTTTTTCATCTTTGCAGCTCTGGGCGTGGAGCTCTTTGGAGACCTGGGTGAGTCGGGGTGGGGAGGGTGGAGGAGCCAGGCCTGGGGACCCGGGCCTCCTGGACTAACTCGGGCCTCTCTCCCCTTCCTGCCTCCAGAGTGTGATGAGACGCACCCCTGCGAGGGCCTGGGCCGGCATGCCACCTTCCGGAACTTTGGCATGGCCTTTCTGACCCTCTTCCGAGTCTCCACAGGTGACAACTGGAATGGCATTATGAAGGTGAGAGCCGCCTGCAGTGGGGTACCCCCAGAGCTGGCTTGGGCCCCAAAAGACAGCCCTACATCTTGAGCCAAGATTCCTTGGCGAGATGTGACTAAAAGCATGTGCCCTTCCATCCCCCATGCGGGGACACCGGACCTCCCTCTCCACCAGTCATGTTCTGACTCACGCTTCCCAGGCCAGTGTCTAACGCTCTCCTCCCACCCCCAACCCCTCCCCTTCCCCCCACACAGTGGGTCCCTCCTCCTGCCCTTCCGTCTCCTCCTTCATGCTCTGTGACACCCATGACCTGATTTCCCATGACAGCTCCATCCGCTGTCCGCCCAGCCTCACCCCTCTACCCGCCTCCCCCAGGACACCCTCCGGGACTGCGACCAGGAGTCCACCTGCTACAACACGGTCATCTCCCCCATCTACTTCGTGTCCTTCGTGCTGACGGCCCAGTTTGTGCTGGTCAATGTGGTGATTGCCGTGCTGATGAAACACCTGGAGGAGAGCAACAAGGAGGCCAAGGAGGAGGCCGAGCTGGAGGCCGAGCTGGAACTGGAGATGAAGCCGCTCAGCCCGCAGCCCCACTCGCCTCTGGGCAGCCCCTTCCTCTGGCCCGGGGTCGAGGGCCCCGACAGCCCCAAGCCTGGGGCCCCGCATGCCGTGACCCACACTGGAGCAGCCTCCTCTCACTACTCCCTGGAGCACCCCACGGTGAGCACCCATCCCCACCTGCTGTAGGGGGTGTGGGGACGGGGACAGGTGGGTGGGTGGCCAGTGGCTCAGTGGGTGGTACACAGGGAGTGGGCAGCACAGCTGACCCAAGGGCTCCCCCTGGCCCTCCTGCTGCTCCTGCCTGGATGTGGAGGGACCAGCAGTCCCCTGCCCATCCCCAGCGATGGCAGCCCACACTCATGCCCAGGGCCACGTATGTGCTGGCTCACTCATCCCCTGAGCCTCCACCGGCCTGGCCTCCCCTTCCTGGCTCTTAGGTTCAAGGCTAAGTTTTCTGTTTCCTTCCTGTTTCTTTCTTACCCTTGCCCAATTACCAAACCTCTTTCCTTCCCACCCTCAACTTGCCTGATTCTATCTCTCAATCCTTTTCCCCAATCTTCTCTTTCCTTCTCCCTCTCTCTGTGGGCTCTTCCATCTCCCATCTCTCCTTCCTCTTCCCACCCCTCTCTCTTCCCCACCATCCCCTTCCCTCCTCTTCCTCCTGCTCTTTGTTGCTGTGTGTGCCCACGTGTGTGTGTGTGTGTGTGTGTGTGTGTGTGTGTGTGTGTGGCCTCCTCTTTCTCCATCTGTGTCTCTGGTCAATCCCCTGCCACAACACTTCCCCTCACTGCCCCTCTGACCCCCGTTCCCTGACTCTCCGGCTCCCCCTATGGGCTGGTCCTTCCCAGGACAGACAGATGTTTGACACCATATCCCTGCTGATCCAGAGCTCCCTGGAGGGGGAGCTGAAGCTGATGGACGAGCTGGCAGGCCCAGAGGGCCAGCCCTCTGCCTTCCCTCCAGCCAGCAGCCCGGGTGGCTCCGACCCACAGGTTACTGTGCCCGTGCTGTGCCTCCTTCCCTGACCCTGTGAGCTGTGCCGTGCTGTGCCTGCTTCTGGGGAGGTGGGGCGTTTCCTGCGCACTGGGTGCCTGGAGAAAGAGCGGCCTGAGGGCCTCAGTTGAGCTTTGGGCTTGGCAGGAGGCACCGAGGTGTCCCTCCGCCTGAGATGAAGCTCTGGATCACCTAGTTGGAAGGGAGCGGTGCTGAGATTGGACTTCTGAGTGAGAGGATGGATGGAGACGGGGTCTGGAGAGTGGAGGAGGTGAGGTGCCAGGCCCAAGGGAGAAAGGCCTCTGGGAGCAGAGCAGGTGGCAAGGGACCCACGGAGGGACATGCTTAGGCCACAGTCTTCCTTCTCTGAACCCACCAGCCACCCCCAGTCCTCTGTTTGGAGGCTTTTTAAGCCATGGGACACCCTGGGCATGATGGGTGTGGTCAGGAGCCCGTGGATGCTGACCTGGTCCTGAGGAAGGACGGAAGGCTCCAGCTGGGAGTGGATTCTGGGACTTGGGTGTGACGTGTGGCTCGGCTTCCTTCTCAAGCCCAGCCCCTTCCCATGGTGCCACAGGTTTTTCTCCCCCAGTCCCGTCTAGACGTGGATCTTCTGCTTTCTGGGGTCCTCTTCTTCTCCCCCCGTGACCTCTCTGGCTGCCCTTGACCCCTCCATGTGGCAGAGCACCCCCCCACACCCCTCTCCTAGGCTAGGGGCTGCGGTAGACCTGGGGTGTAGGCAAGGAAACAGGTGTCAGCTGGAGACTGAAAAGCCTCGAGTCCCACAGGCCCTGTTGGGTGAAGGGGTGGACAGGCAGGTTCCCAGGGTCTGGGACACCTGCATCCGGATCCAAAGAAATGTACAGTGGTCCTCCCAGGGGAAGGGACCTGGCCTCCAGGGTCTCAGAGAGGATCTAGGGACCTGAACCTGGCCAAGACCTAGAGTGACCAGAGGGAGAGCAAGCCCCTCCTGAGGCCGCTCTCCTGAAGGAGGCCCATGGGGAAAGGTGCTGAGAGAGAGAAGAGGATGCGATGAGAAGGGGTCAGGGCAGCCAGCTCATCGGGGCCGGATGGCCCCACTGCCCCCCAGGGTCCTGTAGGCACTGACGTTCCCCCCCAGCAGGTTCCAGGTGAGACAGCCCGTGGTGTGGCGGCCCAGCCAGGTGTGTCCAGTGCAGGCTGGCAGGAGGGGGGCATCTGCCAGAGCCCAAGCTGGAGAGGGCAGCTGCCAGGCCAGCAGGTGGAGGAGGCCCCGGGAGGGGAGAAGCCAGAATCCGGGGGCAGGCCAAGTCCTGCCGGGCCTTTGGAAGGGGAGAGAATAGGCAGAAAGCAGTCATCAGATTGGCGGCTTTGTCCCCAGCACCCCCCACGCCGCCGCTGTCTGTGCTGAGCCGAGAGGCGTGTTGCTGGCCTTTCTGCATTTCCCCCCACTGGAATCCTCATGAGAGTAAAGCCCTCCCCATCCCGCTCCCTCCGGGGGAGGGGGGAGGGGGGCTGTTAGGTTCCTGGGGGACCTTTAGAATACGTTCCTGAGTCTCCTGCTTTTGTCAGTGTTTGCTCTGGCTCTTTGGTGCCTGCCGCATCCTCTCTGATCTGAGTGGGGGTTGAAGTGGGGGGAGGGGGGAACTGTCAGTTGACTGGGGAAGCCGGTGGGGAGAGAGAAGGGAGGCCTCTTTTCCCTGTGCTTTGTGGAAAGGGGGACAGAGGGGCTCTGTGTATGTTGCATGTGTGTGCGTGAGTGCTCTCCGTCCTGGTTTCTTATGCCTGATCATCTCTCTCCCTGTCTAGATCCCTCTAGCTGAGATGGAGGCTCTGTCTCTGACGTCAGAGATTGTGTCTGAACCGTCCTGCTCTCTAGCTCTGACGGATGACTCTTTGCCTGATGACACTCACACACTCTTACTTAGTGCCCCGGAGAGCAATGTACATGCACAGCCCCTCACTGCTCCCCCAGCCTCCCCGGGGGCTGGGCTGGCTGCCGGGCTCCAGATCCCCCCCGCCCCCCGCCGCCCCGCTTTGTCACGGCCCCACGCAGAGGCACAACCGCAGGCCCTTAGTGCCCCAGACTTTGTTAGGTGTCTCGGGTCCCCCAGTGTAGACAAAGAAATTAGATAATATGAAATCGGGGCCTCCCCCAGGAGTGACACAGCCCAGAGCAGTGGTGGCATCAGGCAGCTGACCAAAGGGCCTGCGTGGATGCAGAATCAGCCTCCGAGTGTGGAGCCCTGTGCCAGCCAGCCCTCCCCCTCCCTGCACCCCTCTTTCCCACCTGCCCTCCCCCTTTCCCCTCCCCCTGCCATCTGCCACCACGTAGTGGGTAAGAGCCACATTTCTGCTGCCACCATCTTGCCCTTTTCCACCGGGGCTGGGGCGGGGGGGGGGAGGGGGCGCGGGGGGCGTGCGTCCTGTCTTCTCTGTCCCTGTCCCTGTGTGTCCCTGTGTCCCGGGGACTCCTTTGTGTTTTGACAGCTTCTCCACCCTTGCCCGACCCCTGGTCCCTTCTGACTATGAGCAGCCCCCGCCTCCCTCCCTTCTCCTTTCTCTTGGGACTTAAGAGGGGACTGGGACCCCCTTCCTCACAGCAGGGCTCTGTGCTGGCCACAGCCTGGGGGTCCCTAGGGGTCTTGGGGTGGGCGCAGAAGTGGAACCTGAGCTGAGAGGGGGAAGCAAAGGAGCCAGACTGTCTTCAGCACAGCCATTCCCAGGCCTGGTGGGCTGCTCAACCGGCTGGGCCCGTGTGGGACCCTACAGCCTCTCTGAGAACTGGGAACAGACCAGGGGATGGAGACGTCTGTTGGGAGCAAACCTTGTCTCCCTCTGGCTGGGCTCAAAGGCTGGTTACTGCCTTTCTTTGAAATAGATTCCAAACACCCACCTTAACGCCCAGTCTCTCCACTGAGGAGGACCTGAGTACCCAGCCCACCCCACTGTGTGATTCAAAGGGGAGAGGGAGACAGGCGGGTAAGCCAGCTATGACACCCCTAGTTCATCGGTCATTCAGCCTGTTAGCCCATGCCCAGTGGTGGGTGCTGAGGCTGCCTTAAAAATCGGATGGGGACATAGAAGGCAGTCCCAGCTGCCAAGTCTCCTGCTCACTGGGAGGGTCCTCCCCCATTCCCAGTCCCCCCACAGCCCCAGCAAGGAGGACTGCGGGATGCTGTTAGCTTTTCACCTTCCCTTGTGGTCCTTCGGCCCCTCTCAGTGGGGCCTTGAGAATGAGCTCTTAGACCGGGCTGGGGGCTGGGGGCTGCTCTCCCTCCTTTGGATACCTCCTCACCCTCCACCATCCCTCCCCGCCCCCCCCAGGAGGCTCCAAGGGTTACAGTGTGGATGGTTTTGTGGGGCCAGGGCCTCCTCCCACCCCCTTCCTCCCTGTGTGTGGAGGGCTCCTCCATGTGTCTGCCCCTTCTGCCTGACCACACTCATCCCATCACCACCTTGTCCGAGAACGGGATGGGGGCCAGGGCCTTGGGTGGTGGCGAGGGATGGGGAGCTTTTGGCTTCTGTTGTCCATCTCTGCCTCAGTTACCCAATCTAGATGCCCCCTCTTCTGCCCACCTCCCTCCCCTGTTTCTTTTGCAGAGGGGACCCCACCCGGGGGAGGTGCCAGACCTGCTGACCGTGCGGAAGTCCGGGGTCAGCCGCACGCACTCTCTGCCCAATGACAGCTACATGTGCCGGGATGGAAGCCCTGCCGAGGGGTCCCTAGGACACAGGAGCTGGGGGCTCCCCAAAGCTCAGTCAGGTACCACGGCCCGGGGCAAGCCAGCATGGCTCACACTGGGGACCTCATCCTTGACTACGCTCAGTCCTAACCTGGGGGGAAACTGAGGCAGCCAAAGAGGGCTCTCCTACTTCTGAGGAGCCCCCAGCCCCTGCCTGAGGGAGGTGGCTTTCGAACAGGGTAAGGGTGGAGGCCCTGATGGGGAACGGAGAGAGGGAGGGAGGGGCCTCAGGGGAAAGCCAGACTGGTGGGCTCTTCAGCTCTTCCCTTTCCTCCTCCCCTGTTCCCCTCACCCCGCAGGCTCTGTCTTGTCCGTTCACTCCCAGCCAGCAGACACCAGCTACATCCTGCAGCTTCCCAAAGATGCACCCCATCTTCTCCAGCCCCACGGCGCTCCCACGTGGGGCACCATCCCCAAACTGCCCCCGCCGGGCCGCTCCCCTCTGGCTCAGAGGCCACTGAGGCGCCAGGTAAGCAGATGTGGAGGGGTGGGCCCGGGCCTGAGGGCCAGCCTCTCTGCCGGGAATCCTAGGTTGTTGGTGATGACCAGCGTTGCCTCTTCCACTCTCCCAGCAAACACAGGCTAGCCCAGGCACCAGGACGCATTGCCAAACAAAGCAGAGGTGGTCTGTGACCTCTCGGAGTTTGCACCCCTCCCTTGTTTCACCGAGGCAGCCTGGAGGCCAGAGGAGGCCAAGCTGTCCAGGGACACATGACAAATTGGAGAGGAGTCAGGCTTCTGACTGCCTTTCCCCGACCCAGAGCTGCCTCCCTGTTCTCTGCATTTCTAATCCTAGCGAAGGGGCACGAGGCACATTTTTAAAAAAAAAATATTTTTATTGATTTCAGAGAGGAAAGGAAAAAGAGAGAAAGATAGAAACATTAATCAATAATGCGAGAGAATCATCGATCGGCTGCCTCCTGCACACCCCCTCCTGGGGATGGAGCCCGCAGCCCAGGGCATGAGCCCTGACTGGGACTCGAACTGTGACCTCCTGGTTCATAAGTCAACACTCAACCACGGAGCCACACCGGCTGGGCACCAGGCACATTTTAGGTGTCCCCATCTTTGGCCAAGCCTGGGTCCACCTTGTGGAGGCCACACTCCAGGGGCCCAGAGCAGAGGCTTGTGTAGCCAGGTGAGGCCTGTGTGTTCCCCAGCAACCAGCCCACAGCCCATGCGGTGTGTGTCCTTATGCCTGAGCATGGCCACGTGAGAATCTGCTCGATCCCACCCATTGGGGGGAACAGGCACAGTCCCCATCCATCCTGTAAATAGTCACTGAGCAGTCCCTGTGTGCCAGGCCCCAGGGAGACAGACAAATGAGACAGCCCCTGCCCTCCGGAGCACAGGTGTGAGCGTAGACTATAGCCCATCAGATCTCTGCAGTGACAGGTCACGGTGCTGAGATGCTCGGGGGCCTGGTGCAGCAGGGAGCAAAGACGAGGAAGGGGTCTGTTTTATTGGAGGGGAGAGACTGTCGGGCTGTGTATCACAGAGGATCGGAGCCCCTAAAGTGGAGGATGCTTCAGGCCAAAGAGGCAGGGAGGCATGAGGGGGCCGGCTGGAGAGCGGAGCTGGCCCAGTGCCTCCGTGTGTCCCAGGGGCTGGGAATTGCAGGCTTGGGGGAGACGCTGAGGGGGGCAGTGGCGAGAGGGCCCGATGCACATGGCCGTACCTCTCAACAAGAGCAAATACTGGGCCCTCTGCTTAGGGTGGTCCTGCAGCTCCCTGCACGGGGAGGAGGGGGCTCTCTGGCTTGCCTGGAGGAACAGCTAATGGGGAAGAGGAAGCCCCCAGGCTGAGCCCACCCCCCACCCCATACAGGCAGCAATAAGGACCGATTCCCTGGACGTTCAGGGCCTAGGCAGCAGGGAGGACCTGCTGTCAGAGGTGAGTGGGCCCTCCCCGCCTCTGGCCCGGACCTCCTCCTTCTGGGGCCGGTTGAGCACCCCGGGGCAGCATTCCTGCAGCCAGAGCAAGATCTTGAAGCACACGCACTTGCCAGCGCCCTGCCCAGGCCCAGAACCCACCTGGGGCAAAAGCCCACTGGAGACCAGAAGCAGCTTAGAGCTGGACACGGAGCTGAGCTGGATTTCAGGAGACCTCCTGCCGGTAGGCAGCCAGGAGGCGCCCCCTTCCCCACGGGACCTGAAGAAGTGCTACAGCGTAGAGGCGCAGAGCTGCGGGCGCCGGCCCACGTCCTGGCTGGAGGAGCAGAGGAGGCACTCCATTGCTGTCAGCTGCCTGGACAGTGGTTCCCAACCCCACCTGGACCCCGGCCCCTCTGGCCTCGGGGGGCAACCTCTTGGGGGGCCTGGGAGCCAGCCCAAGAAAAAACTCAGTCCGCCCAGTATCTCTATAGACCCCCCCCAGGGCCAGGGCGCTCGGCCCCCACCCAGCCCTGGCATCTGCCTCCGGAGGAGGGCTCCGTCCAGCGACTCCAAGGATCTCTCGGCCTCCGGCCCCCCTGACAGCATGGCTGCCTCGCCCTCCCCAAAGAAAGACATGCTGGGTGTCTCTGGTTCATCCGCTGACCCAGCAGACCTGGACCCCTGAGTCCTGCCCCACTCTCCCACTCACCTTTCTCCACTGGGTGCCAAATCCTAGCTCCTCCTCCTGGGCTATATTCCTGACAGAAGTTCCATGTGGACACCCAGGAGGCGCCCCTCCCTCCCTCACTGGCACTGGGCACGGGCAGAAGCAGGATTTCCAGCGAGTGGGAAGCAGCAGCCCTGCCCACCCGGGCTCCAGGCAGGAAGAGGAGCCCAGTGTAGCTGAGGAACCCGACACCAGGAGCTGTTGGGAGAAAGCAATACGTTTGTGCAGAATCTCTGTGTATATTCTATTTTATTAAATTAATTGAATCTAGTATATGCGGGATGTACGACCTTTTGTGACTGAAGAGACTTGTTTCCTTCTACTTTTATGTGTCTCAGAATATTTCTGAGGCGAAGGCGTCTGTCCTGGCTCTTTTAACCTAAAATAACCAGTCTAGTTATATCCCCTCTTCTCGCAAAGCACAAGCTGGGACGCGAGAGCATCACGGCCCTGACGGTGACCCATCTGCAGCGGAGAGCGAGGACCGTTTTGGAAACTGTAATGTAACTTATTTTCTCCTTGAACCTCGTCATCATTTTCTGTAGGAAAAAAAGAAAAAGAAAAAGAGAGAAAAAGAAAAAAATACGATTTTACAAATGAAATGAAACCTTTTTATATATATATACGTACATACATATCTATATCTCTATATCTATATCTATATAATAAAGTAATTTTCCAAAATAAAGTTAACCACGGTCCAGAGTGAAAGCACAAGGCATAGTTAGGCATTTCCAGATGGCATTGGAGAGAGATTCCTGGAGGTGGGGTGTGGGCGGTGGGAGGGAAGGGATCAAAGCTGCCTTTGCGTGTGTGTGTGTGTGTGTGTGTGCACGCGCACGCGTGTGTGTGTATGATTGTATGTGAGGGTGGGTGTATGTATAAGTGGTATGAGTGTATTGTGAGTGTATATGTATATGAGTGTGGATGAGTGGATGTGTATGAGTGTGAGTGTGTGTATGTGTGTATGAGTGTGTATATATATATATATATATATATATATATATATGTGATGTGTAAGAGTGTATATATGTGAGTGAATGTCTATGAGTGTATATGAGTATATATGTAGTTGTTCATGTCTGAGGCAAAGAGAACCCAAATGCCTCTCCCTGGAGGCTGCAACCTTCCAGCCTGACCTCCCAGGGCAAGGGAGGAGGGGAGAAGCCCGCCCCTCTGTGTGGTGGGAGGCTGGGCAGGCAGGACCCACTCCGGCTTCTATCAAAGCTTTATCGCTGCTTCCTCTGAGCCAGGCAGCTCTGTGAATGTAATTCCAGATTAACTCTTATTTCTGCTGACAGCTATCAGCCTCGCACTGAAAACTGGAAATTGGCATAATGAAGCTGTTTTGGTTAATGGGGCCGATTGAGGCTGGGAGAGGCAGCTTCAGCTGTTGAGATCCCATCCCTGGGTTGGTGGGGGAGGGGCGGTGCTTCTGGGTTTTCCCAGGCTTCCACAGGGCAACCTCAGCAGCCTGGGTGTGGGCTTCAGTTGCTGGAGTCACTGACCCGTGCTGCCGGGACCAGCCCATCAGGACAGGTGATGGGATTAAGCTATATAAACAGAGGACTGCTGTCTCCCAAGGTCGAGGGGACCAGGGCCAGGTGTCCAGTGGAATTGGTAGGTCGGGAAGCCAGGCTGAGTGGGGAGCTGGCCCCCGGGGCTGATGAGTGAGTACCCACAAGGTGTTTATACTGCCTGCTGCTGTCTGCCCAGCGGGAGCAAGCAGAGGAGGGAGGGAGGAGAAGGAAGGACAGGAAGAAGGAGAGAGGAGGAGGGGCTATCGGCATGGCCCAGAACCTCCTTTCTGGTGCTACCGTGGGCAATAGTCTCTGATCTGAAACCCTGGTGCCCAGAGGCGGCGCCACAGGCAACGGGGACAGGCTCAACCAGCCTGTTCCCTGCTAGCCACCCAACCCCACTCCCTTGAACATGCCTAGCACCTTCAAACTCCAGGATTCTTGAAACTTCAACAGCAGCTGGCAGCTCTAACAGCTCCTCCCCATCTGAACCTGGGACCAGGGGGCCGCGGGTGCGTGCTAGACTGCTGGGGGATGAACCAGGATGCTTTTTCCATCCTGGTGTTTCCTGACCTGGACAGAAATGATACCACTCCTTAAAGCAAACACCTGGTTTGATTCTCTTGGAGTCTGATCCAAAAACCTGCAATAATGTCAAATTCTATTTTCTCTGACCTCCTTTGGTGGGGAAGGGGGGGAGGGTGCTCATAGAAGCTGCCTTCTTCTTTTTTTTTTTTTTTAGCCAAATTGTACAAAATTCCTAGAGTTTTGTGACCTAGGCTTGCAGATTAAGCTTTTATATTTTTGTAGAATTCTGTAGCTGTCTATTCCTTAGTAAGGCTGGGGGTTCTGGGGCCTTTTTTCCTCTAATAGTTGGAGGATTCTGGGTCACGATTAAGCCAGAGAGCTGAGCTGCCACCTTGTCCCCTCCTCCCAGCCCAGGACCCCTCAGAGTCAAAGTGGATATCTGGGGGAGGGAATCGGGGCATCTCCCCTAACCATGTAAAGTCTTTATCAATGATGGAAACTGTTGTGTCCCATTAAAAGAGTTTGAAATGGAAATGATGGCACTACTGAATCTTATTAACAGTAGTAATAATAACAATGATGCTGACTTCATGATGCTTGTGTGGATGGTTTTTTATTCTGCTCCAGGATACCGGGCAGGGACGGGGCGGCGGGGTGGGGGGGGGGGGTGGGAGGAGGGGGGCGTTGCTGAGGAGGCTGGGGGTGGGGAGGTGGGGAGGGGCTGGTGGGGAGGCAGCAGGTCTTGAATTAGTGCCTCCAGGGGCAGAGTTGGAACTGACTAGGAACTTCAGGGATGTGGGGGCTTCGAGAGGTAAGAACATCTATCCTGGCACATGTGCTCTGAGCCTCCTCCTTGGGGGTTCAGAAGAAATCATGTCAACAGCTGCAAGGCCCCCCCTCAGGCTTGGCCGCTTATGCTTCCTCTACCCCCAGACTTCAGGAAAAGGTCTGTCTGGGGGTAGGGAACTGGGATGAGGAGTGAGCTGAGCTGGTGCTAAAAACAAATCTGAGACTCACCGGCAGTCTCTCACTTACTCCTCACAACACCCTAGCGAGGGATGTACCATTGCTCTCATTTCCCCATGAGGCTATGGATTCAGAGAGGTGCCCAAGGTCACACAGCCAGGAAATGGCTGACGTTATGCTAGTCTGGCCAACCTACAGTCCATTGGCTTCACGCTACCCCAGCCGCTTCTCCTGTGGAGGGCATGGGGAATAGTGCAAAGTGCCTTGCCAGGGTGGCCTTTTCCAAAGTGATACCACTTGTGTTCATAGAAATGTACTTATGAACTCCCAGCTCGGCACACCTGGAGGCTTAGAGCAGCCCCAGCCCTGCACCTTGCATGGGGAGAGAGGTTCAACCGCAACAAAAGGTGTCCCTAAGCTCCAGGTGCTTGTGCAAGGGCTGGCCAAGGCTGGCTCTGCAATCACCCAGTTTCCCAGAAACCACCTTTCCCTGACATAACGCTGCCCTCCCACCCCCGAGCACCCCCTCCTTCTCCCAGCCCCTTGTCTCTTTTGTCCTCGCCCCCTGCCCCACTCAGACTTCCATCATCACCCGTAGTCCCCACCCATCACAGCCTGGTGCCCCATGGTCTCCTGTCTGCTCTCCTGGGCTAGCTGAGCGGCCTGACCTATAGGGCTGGTGACAGCCGTGTAGTGAGGGCATCAGACACCAGATGCAGCACCAGCCACCTACACCTGGTGCCACGCCACCCAGTGCCCCCTCTGCAGAGGTACCAAGCCAGAAAGAGGATACCAACACATGGACACGCTCTATGGACAGGTGCTCTGCATACTCCATCCCCAAAGGAGGAAACAGGCTCACGGGGCCCAATGAAGGGCCTTGTCTGTGGTTGGGGAAGCCCAGTCATCAGGGTGCTTAGCCATGGTACCCAGGGATCCCTGCCTAAGGCCAGTGACCAGGGCTAATCCAAACAGTGGTTTCTAGGTGGGGAGTTAACTCTCAAAAGTGAGTTTAGTTGTTGGCTGGTGTCCTGCTCTGAGGGCACAGCAAAGCAGATGAAAGAAGTGGCAGCTCCAGCGAATGCCCAGGAGGGAATTCTGCAAGGGAACATTGAAACTGTCTTAGCCCTGGTCCAGGTGTGGGAAATGCTGACTGTGGCCCATGGAGTTAATTAATTCTTCTTGTCTGGGAAATTCCTGAATCGGGCACAGCAGCCGGTGCTGACATGCATGCCAAATCAGATCAAGTGCAGGCTGGGGGCAGAGAGCCAACCTTGCTGAGGCCAGGCGTGGGATCAGTGTGGCCTCCACCAGGCTGGGGTCTGGAGGAAGCAGCAGAGAAGGGGGAGGTTGGAGTTTGGGAACGGGAGGCTGGTGGGGGTGCTCCAGACCTTCAAGGAGACACGAGGGGCTAAAAGGAATCAGGCAGTGATCAGAGCGGAGAGCTAGAAGCCTGCCTTTGCCATTCTGCACCCTCCTCCTGGTCTTGTCAGTTCCCATCGCACTCTCCTTTGCAGCATTTCCTGTCCTTGGGCCTCCCTGTCCCCACCTTGCTCTGCTTTCTTCTTTTCTCTGTTGTCATTCCTGCTCAGAGCTGTACCTTGAAATCATCTTATCTTTTCATCTCCCTGCCAAGAAATCCCCGATGCTGGCTTCCCCTGGGATGCTCACTGGCAGGGGAAGCTCGCAGCACATGCTCTGTCCATCCTGCCTGGAGCTGCAGTCAGCTGGGGAGGGAGGCCGGGGCTGGGGCACTCAAGCTGAAGGAGGTTCAGTCCCTCTCTTTGCTGCGGCCCAACCCCAGGTCATTATTTCTCCTCGTAGGAGCCTCCAGCTGGAAAACCTTGGTTCTGAACGCTCAAAGCAGAGTGGACAGTGCCCACAGTGTGTGTGCTAATGCCACGGTGGCCTTGCTACCTACGACCTCCTTTTAGGACATGAGATACTTGTGTTAAAGGTGAATGGCACCAAATATTAGACCTCGGTCCTTGAGTTTGGCTAAGGGGGAATTCAGAACCAAGACGCAAACACAAGCAAAAGTTTTTTGTTTTTTTTCTTTATATATTTTATTGATTTTTTTACAGAGAGGAAGGGAGAGGGATAGAGAGTTAGAAACATCGATGAGAGAGAAACATCGATCAGCTGCCTCCTGCACACTCCCTACTGGAGATGTGCCCGCAACCAAGGTACATGCCCTTAACCGGAATCGAACCTGGGACCCTTGCGTCTGCAGGCTGACGCTCTATCCACTGAGCCAAACTGGTCAGGGCCAAAAGTTTATTTAGAAAGTCACCGAGGTAGGAGTGAGTGAGCCAGCTGGGTTGTATGAGCTCAGGGAACAAGTCACAGAGGCTAAAGAAGGGCCCCTGGAGCTTAGGGAAAAGAAAGACAAGACGCACCTGGGGGAAGGAGAGGGGAAAGGTATGGGTGTGCTCCAGAGAGCAAGAGAGAGCTGGGCCTTGTCTTAAGGGCTTTCATCTGAAGGCCCCAGGCAAGGTCTCAATAGAATATTCATTAGCTTTCCAGGTGTATCTGGTCAGTGTCATGGTCTCCACTGATTGGTTGGCTTGAGGGGGCTCGGGGCGGGGGATCTTTAGTCATAGCAGCTGGTCCACCCTTTCATTGCTGCTTTTCTGGACCTGGAGCTAAAATACAACGGAAGCCTAGACTTTGTCTCTGTGGTCAACAGACCAGAGGCTTTGTTCCTAAGATCATTTGATGTGGGTCAGAACCTCATCGTCTTGAGCTTGATGCTTCAGGGAGTATAGTCCTGCAAGGACTTGTATGGGAACCATATGAGGCTTTTCTCCGGTCCCCTTGTTTTTCCTCTCAGGGGGGTCACCACATGATTAGAGACATGCTAGGGGAGCAAAGGTCAGGGGGAGGTCTGAACTGCATGATCAGCGATATGAAAGGTCAAGGAGTCTAAACATGACCAGCGATATGCTAGAGGAGGAGAGGTCACCCGGGTGGGGAAGTCCAACAATGCTTCTTTTCCCAGGGTAGGGGAACTCACTTTAAAGATGCAGTATGGCTCCAGCAGTAAAGGTCTCCGTGACTGTTGAACTCTTTGCGATTGTTTAACTCTCTGTAACCTCACGCTTGGAATGCTGCCCAAGATGCACATCAGTCCCCCAGGAAGGAAGTTAATGAATGTATAGAATGTCATAACTGCCCGATGTTATCTTTAACTTTCATTTTAATTAGTGATTCATTGTTCTCTGGGAGGTCCACAAACTACCCGCTATCTGGTTTTCCTATAACCCCTGCTATGAACCCCCTGTAAAAGGGACCCTGTCCTGGGAGGGATGTGGCTTCTTCCTGGCCTGCCACCCCTGGAAATAGCTGCTTTGCCCTTGTATGTAAGTTTCTCTTATTAAAGCTCTTAGGAACTTGAATAAGGCTATGGGCCAGTTCCTCAGAATCGATCCTGAATATAGACCTTTGGGGCTTTCCCCCAACACCCAGTTTTGCCTGGTATCTGGGACTTTCTGCCCTGATAACCTTCTGTACCTGGCCTAGCGTTCCTGCTCCGCTCACGTCTGTCTAACTGCCCACTTTATCACTTGATTAATCAGTCAACAAACGTTTCCTGAGGACCAACTTTGCCAGGCACTGTCCTGGATGCTGAGGATACAGCAATAAACAAGAACTGGTTCTTATCCACTGTCTTCTGGGGTAGGTAAGCAAGACAATGGGTAATACAACACAGGGAGGGAGGGAGGGCTGTGCAGAGGAAGGGTCCCTTAGCCTGTGCTCTCCCCTGACCAGGCTGAAATGGATGAAATTAACACATGTTGGGTGCCTACAACGTGTGCCTGCAGTATGCTTGATGTTTTACATACCTTTCCCATGTAACCCTCGAAGTAATCCTAGGAGGTAGGTACTGTGATTACCCCTGTTTTACAAACTGAAAGTGGAAGCACAGAGTAACACTAAGGCGACACCCACAAGATCAGGGAGCCAGGACCTCGGAAGGCAGCAATGTAAGGGAATCTTCGGAAGCCGCTGCCTGGATGATGCTAGAACCCCTGCCCCTCTCCTGTGCACATTAGGCGTGGGTGTCTGCTGGTTCTCCGGAAACTTGTGGGGAGGGGTAGCCTTCTGGATTGTCTGGGAAGACAAGCTCTACCCATTTTACAGATAAGGAGACTGAGCTCCAGAGATGACCGTGACCTTTTCAAGGATCTATTCCCAGAGAGAGTCTTGCTAGGTCCCTCTTGGGTCTCGATGACTCACCAGGCCCCACAGTGTTGTGCGGGGTGGGAGCGGGCGGGAGTCCCTCTGTTCGGACCCATCAGCCTCAGTACCTGAAGCGGCATCTCTCCCACGCGGCCCGATGGACACTCGGGGGCTGTCACTGTGTCAATGACTCCCCACCCCCCCCACCACCACCGCTGTCCCAACGTCCCTCCCAGAGCTGCAGCCTTGGCGAAGCTCTGTTACAATCGCGGAGATACCAGAATTAGACCCAAAGGGCCTGGGGGTAGGGCTCGGCGGGGCGGACTGGGGCGGAGCGCGGGGCGGAGGAGGCTCTGGCGCCGGCGGCGTCCCAGGCTGGGTCGGGACCGCGCTCGCCTTCCTCGCCGCGCGCCTCGGCCCCATGGACGCCCTGTGCGGCTCCGGGGAGTTCGGCTCCAAGTTCTGGGTAAGGAGGTGTCTCGGGTCCGAGAGCGCGCCCCGGCGAGCCTCAGAGACCGCACTGGGGAGGGGGCCGAGCGACGCCGGGAGGGTGTCTGACCGCGCCGCTCAGAGCCGGTCCCTCGGGGAACCCGGGACGTGCCTGCCCTGCCCTCCCCCGCCGCGTGGAGGAGCTGGGGCCGCGGGGCGCTAGGCTCCTGGGGCGCAGAGGGTGGCGTTCGGAATCGGAAGGTGCCCCCACTTGCCGCCTTGCCTGGGGCTGACCGCAGGGTGCAGGAGGGGCATTTCCCCATTAACTACGGGCCTGATGGCCCCGTCCCAGGGCGGTTAAGCACTCCTACACCTGCCCCGTGGCCCAGGGCATCCAGGGTTGTTGTTCAACCAGGTATTTGGGACGGTTGGCTCCACTGGACTCTGCCCTTCTTGTAAAGGGTTCCTGCCACCTTCTTTTCTGGGGGCAAGAGCAGCTGGAGAGCAGGTGGCCCTCTGCCCTGGGCTGGGGAGGGAGAAGCCCCCTCTCTCTGGAGGCAGGCCCTTACAGGTCCCAGGATGACCTGGGCGACCTCCGCCTACAGAGGGGAAGGGAGGCCCAGCGAGAGGCAGGGACTTGCCTAAGTCACCTCGTTGGAGGAGCACAGCGCTGGACTAGAAAAGAGGCCTTTTGACTGATACACCAAACCCCTTTCTAAGCCGTCAGGGTGCTTTCCAGGTCCCCAGGAGCTCGGGTGCATGCACTGTCAGCCCCTGAGCTTTCCTGCAGCTCCCAACCCACTGAGGGCAGCTCCCTTGACCTTCACTGCAGCCCTGGGAGGCACGTGGTACTGTGTCTCCATTGTACAGATGGGCTCAGATTTAAAGGGCTTGTGTGTGGTCATCCAGGCAATGCCCAGCATAGGCTGGTCCCAAATCCCGGGCCTCTGGACCTCAGTCTCTAAACCCTTTCCCATGTCAAGTATTTGTACATATATGCCTAGTGTGTGTGTGTGTGTGCCCAGTGTGTGTTACCATGGGTGTGTATTTGTGTGTGTTACCTGGGTGTGGGTGTGTGTGTGTGTATGTGTGTGTACATAAGTGTGTATATACAGGCAGGAACCCCACTATGGGCTGAGTGTGGAATGGGCTGTGGGGGTTACATGGATTTTTGAAACTTGGGGGGCAATGGAGCACCTGTAAAAAAAAGTATCTTTGGGGAATGTCTCTTTCTCTCTGGGTCACTAAAGGGTTAACCAGAGATGATGTGGCTTTTCTGGAGCTGCCCTTCTTGCCCACCCACCCCACATGAACACCATCTGTCACTCAGCCTGGAATGGGCACTCATCACCAGAGTCTGATGGTTGCACCTTTGGCTCATGAGTATCCAGCTGACCCTTGAACAGTGCAGTGGTTAGGTATGCTGACCACCCATGCAGTTGAAATCTGTGCATAACTGAAGTCGGCCTTCCGAATGCAGTACCTGAATTCCCAACCCCTAGTTAACCCTTAAACAATGTGGGTTTGAACTGCACCTCCCAATTGAACTGAGTGGAGCAACTGAAAATATTCTGTATCTAAGTGGACCCAGGAAGTTCAAAACCCGCGTTATTCAAGGGCAAACTGTATGTCCTTTCTCTGCCCACCTGAGCCTGGCACAGGTGGCTGTGGCATGGTCGTGATGTCTGGGTGACCAAGCAGAGGGCTTGCAAATCAAGGGGGCAGATGTGTCCATGCCTCAAGTGCAAGGGCCCCCTGTTCCTGGGTGAACAGTGACCCTGAGAGCTTAGGACTGTACAGAGACAAGCTTTGAGGAACTTGGAGCTGGGATACTCAGGATTCCCTTCTTGTTCCAAGCTTAGAGATCCTTAGACTCTACCCTTCCATGATATTGGAGAACTCAAGAATCAGAGCGTGGGGGTGTGGAGCAGCTAGCCCATCCTCTCATTGCAGAGCTGGGGAAACTGGGTGCCAGGGAGGGAATGGACTTGTCAGGGTCACACAACCATCAGTTGCAGGGTGCCGGTCTGGGAAGCAGGACCCCTGGGATGTGGTCTCCACTTTGCCATTGTCTGTCTGTGCTCCTTTGGGCTTCTGGGCCTCCTTGTCCCTGAACTTCTTTTTTTTTTTTTTTAATATATTTTATTGATATTTTACAGAGAGGAAGGGAGAGGGATAGAGAGCTAGAAACATCGATGAGAGAGAAACATCGATCAGTTGCCTCCTGCACACCCCCCACTGGGGATGTGCCCGCAACCAAGGTACATGCCCTTGACCGGAATCGAACCCGGGACCCTTCAGTCCGCAGGCCGACGCTCTATCCACGAAGCCACACCGGTTTTGGCTGTCCCTGAACTTCTTGTGACTCGTGAGCTGTATGTATCTGCTCTGAGGACCTCAGGGTTCATGGGAGTCACCACATCTACACTGAGTGGCCATATTATTATGATCTCTGAACGCATAATAATCTGGCCACTCAGTGTATATCCTATATAATAAAAGGCTAATATGCAAATTGTCCCCTTGACCAGGAGTTGGACCAGTTGGCAGGCCGGCCAACTCCCCCTGGCCAGGCTGGCCGGACCCCACCCATGCACAAATTCATGCACCAGGCCTCTAATATATATATATATATATATATATATATATATATATATACACACACACACACACACACACACACACACACACACATACACACACACACACACACACACACACACTGAGTGGCAAGATTATTATGTGTTCAGAGATCATAATAATCTGGCCACTCAGTGTATATTAGGTCTGAGGGATGTCATCTATGTGGGGTGTCTGCTCAGATACCTCAAAAGACACGGGAAGTGATTCTTCCTCACCGCAGTCTCTATACACCCTCCATCCCAATGATTTGCTTGGCTCCTGAAAGCTGTTCCCAGCTGCACCCAATGTGGCTGGCGACTGAGGGTGGGGCAGGGAGAAAGCAGGAAGGTTCCCAGCTCATCCTCCGAAGGTTTGCACAACTGAGACAAGGGAGGCTCTGAGGCCAGGGAAGGCTGGAGCTATGGCCTCAGCTCTGGCTCAGTTACCCAAAAAGCCTGGAACCCTGGGCTACTCATTTGTGGTGCGCTAACTTGCATTTCATATTATGCAGGTACATCTGCACCCGAATCTTTTCTCTTAGGGGCTGGTGGGTGAGCTACCTTGTGTGAAGTAGTTCAGGGCACCCAGGAAGTTCCTGAGGCAGGAGTGGAAATGTGGGGGCGAGCGTAGGCATGGTTCAGGCCCCTCTGAGCCACTCGTTTCCTCTACCAAGTCTTTTCACCAGCTTAGCCTCACAGCCTGTTTTCCCACCTGGGAAATTTCAAAATAACCCATCTCCTAACCATCCCTTGTGGAGATCAAATGAGATAGGGAATGTGAAATGATACTGAGAATGAAAAAACTCTCTATGGGTGGCAGGTCATGGCATTCCTGGGAAGAAGAGTGATGAGAAAGAGAAATGAAGTTAGAAGGGAGTGTTAGAGCTGGCAAGACCTACAAGAAAGGGGCCGGCAGGGTCCGTGGGCCAGGGACTCCCTTTTCAGCTCTTTGCTGGGGATTTGGGGGCCAAATCCATCCATTTCAGCCCCAGATGAATCTGAGGGTAGCAGACTCAAGGGGACCCACACCTGTGTGCCCACACACCATGTACTGGGTGAATGGTTTATCTTTTTTAAATCTCTCTCTCATCTCTACCTACTCTGGGGCAGATTACCAACTCAGATCTCTGAGTGTGCCTTGGGAATTTATATAGAATAAAATTCTAAAAGAATAAATTATGACCAAATTGCCCAAGGCTCATGAAGACAGAGATGCCATAGAACAAAGGAGGTGAGGATGTTCCTTTGCTGCACCCTACTGTCCCCTGCCTGGAGGGTTACTCTCTGCTCTGAGCAGCAGCCAGGGTGTGAAGTCAGTGCATGGAGAAGGGCCGGGCTGTTTACCCTCAGGAGGTCTTGACCTATTTGCAGAATCAGCCTTGATCTGATGGCCCAGAAAGCCCCTGGGAGGCTGGTGATGGCTGCGCAGTAATCTGAAGGTCCTGGCGTGAGAGCTGTCCAAAGATGGCAATGTTTGCGTGATGAGCAGTGAGCTCCCCCATCACTGGGGGTATGCAAGCGCATGATTGTGACCACTCGTGGGGATGGCAGAGAGAAGATTCAAGTCAAAGAAGGAGTTGGGGTCTCACCCTGAAATTCCAACTAGAAAGAGGGAAGATGTGGCCAATGAGAGGTTGGCTGGTCCTTCCTCTGAGATGTCCAGACCTCTCTTTTCCTGGCACTCGCCCCACTTCAGACATGGAGTTTACCTAGTAGCAGCTCTTGGTAGAGGCCTCTGGGTCTCTCACTGGTCAGGGGCCAGCACGTTCACTGTCCCCTTGACTGTTTACCCACCCCTGGGAGTGGCAAAGCCCTTGTCCCTTGGAGGCTCAGCTCCCTGTGTCTCCTGCTCTGTTCCAACTAGTCCCATTTGTCACTCACTAGTTGGGTGACTGGGCAAATCACTGTCTCTGGGCTCCAGCTGAATTGAGGTGGGCTCTGGGGCCCCCTTCAGGTCTAGTTGCCCAGTGCCGGTTCTGGGAGTCTGAGCCTCAGGCTTGGGGGAGGGAGAAGGTGGATGATTTGTGCCCTCCAAACTTTCAGGCTCCTGGGTATCACTGTCTCCCCAAGCTTTTCCTCCTGGGTTGCTTCCTCGCCGAGTAGGCGGCTGCCGGAACTTATGAGTAATGGGCGAGACTGATTCCAGTGTACTTTGACTCTCAAATAAAGACAGTGGCATGCGAAGCTGTGGGAAAATGGCATTGGCAGGGCCCCTAAGGTAGGCAGGTGGGCACCAAAGCTCCTCCCTCAGGAACCAGTCTCCCCATATTCCAGGGCCCCTAGAATCTCCTGCCTCCATCCCAGCTGGGGATGGTGAAGTTGGGGTTGGATGGCTTTAAATTCTGAGTTCCTGGCTCCTGGTGGGAGGATTTGGTCCCTGTGTCCCTAGGCTGGCTTCCTCCCAACCTGCTGCTCCCTCACTTAGGGAAGGAAATGAGTCAGGGAAGTAGCATTTGGGAGGGAACTGTGCCAAGGCCGTCTGCTGGCCCCCAGACAGAGAAATGCTCTCAGGGCACCAGGCCAGCCCCCAGGGAGGGTGGTCCCGGCGGGGACTGGTGCTGACCCACCCGGGAGGCAGGAGCCTGGGCTCTGTCCACCCCACCCTGGTGGGGCTGAACCGGGGCCGCAGGTGGAGCTGGATCCCGGGGGAGGGTTGAGACTTGGGTGCGCCACTGCGGGGTGGCTGGGCCTGTCCCCTCCCCCACCTGGGGCTAGCTCTAGCTGGGGGCGGTGCAGGGGGAGAGGGATAATTGAGGCTTAACTTTCGATTGGCTTTCTCCTCCTAACCGGATATTCAGGTTTCTGGTGCAGCGGCTCCCAGAACCAGCTAGTCTCTTACTTCCATGCAGCCCCTTCCCCTCAGCTCTGTAAGCAAGGAGGTGATTGGGGTGGGGGTGGCTGCAGGGCTGAAAGGAGATTTTTCATGTTTCAGGTGATCTGGACACGTGTCCTATCCCCGAGGCGGGATGTCATGCTGGAGTCTTACAGGGTACAGAGGAAGGACTCTAGAACCCGGGGTTCGGGGTGGGGACTCTGGAGCTAGACTGCCCGGGTTCCTGCCCCAGTGTCAGACCATGGGAGCTGGGGCCGGTCACTTTCCAGCCGAGGGTCTCCGTGTTGTGAACATTAAGTGATAATCCTGGAACACACTGGTTCTCAAATGACCAAAGTTGCTGTGGGCTGGCACAGTTCCTTTCAGAAGTGGCCAGGCCAGCTGGGCCTGTGAGCCATAGAGACCCCCCGCCCCCCCCGCCCCCGCCCCACGCACAGCCAGGCTTTGCCCCCCACCCAGGCCCTTACAGAGGCCGCTGTTTTAGCCCCAGGAGGTCCCTGAATGTGAATGGGGATCAGAGCCCTTTCTGCACCCCCATTTCTGCTGAGATACAGGAACTTGTCAGTTGATCCCACTTCTCCCCACCCCACAGGATTAAGGAAGTAATTACTCTTCTGATGATAGAGGCTGTCAGCAAGTCTGGGGTGGGGGTGGTGGCTGGGAAGTCCCTGACAGAGTGTGGCCAGCTGGCTCAAAGGGCTCTAGGGTCCTCAGTCCCACCTGTCCCCGGCTGGGGTCTACAGGGATTTCAGCCTCAGTGCCCAGGCAGGGGCCCTTGTACTAGTAAGATCCATCAGCTGTTTAATCGCATTATTAAGGAAGCTGTTGTTGCTGTGGGAACTGTGTGGGTGACAGCTGTGGAGTGGGTGAGGGAGATAAGGTCAAAGAGGTGGGAGAGCCCTGGCTGCTCAGTGGTTAGAATGTTGGCCCGTGCACCGAAAGTTCTGATTCAATTCCCGGTCAAGGGCATGTACCTGGGTTGCAGGTTTGATTCCCAGCCCTGGTTGGGGCATGTGCAGGAGACAACCAATCAATGTATCTCTCACATAGATGTTTTTTTCTCTCTCTTTTTCCCCCAGTTCCTCCCCCCTCCCATTCTCTCTAAAAATCAATGAAAAAAATATCCTCAGGTGAGTGTTAAGAACAACAACAGCCCTAGCCCATTTGGCTCAGTGGGTAGAGTGTCAGCTCATGGATTGAAGGGTCCCAGGTTCGATTCCAGTCAAGGGCAGGCTCGATCCCCAGTAGGGGGCGTGCAGGAGGCAACTGATCAATGATTCTCTCTCATCATTGATGTTTCTCTCTCCTCCCTTCCTCTCTGAAATCAATAAAAATATATTTAAACAAAAAGGTAAGAGAGGCAGGTAATGAGGGTCACATGTGGACTTTGACTTTTACTCTGAGTGACGTGGGGAGTCCTTGGTGGCGTAGAACCAGAGTAATACCTTGGTAGTGTCGCCTAGCTTAGATTTCATAAAGCGCTGCCTCTAGCTGCTGTGCTAGAAAAGACTGCCGGGCAAGTGGCAGGGGTGGGAACAGGAGCCCAGAGCGGGGGCTATGGCAGGTGGGAGAGTGGACGGAGAGAATCAGTAGGATTCTGGATACATCAAGGAGACCCAGATGAAGTTGCCTTTTTATAGATAAGAACAGTCGACTACAGCACTCTCATCTAGTTCATCCTGATCAGGATTTGCTGAAGGGTTGAATGTGGGGTGTGACAGAAAGAGAAGAATTAAGGATGACTCCAAGGATCTGGCTTGGAGAAGGAAAGCGTTACCCTCCATTGAGGTGGGCAGGCTGGAGAGGAGGGGATGGGCGGGAATTCAGTTCTGGACTTGTTGCGCGGAACACATCCATCGACGTCCTAGTTCTGAGGACATAGGCCCGGATGGGTACCCGCTGCCTTCTGGAGAGGACTCTGCCCAGTTGAGACATGCTTATCTGAAGGAATGGAGCCCAGGCTGGACCTCCCGGAGGGTCAAAGCAGCCACTGAGCTCTCACGCCCCCAACATCTCTTGATTGCTGTCACAATGCAGGTTGTCTGTGCAATCGAAACGAAGTCCCCACAGCCTCTTGCTCCATCGCCTGCTTTCCTAAGCGTTGCCCTGTTTGAGTCAAGAGGCTGTGCTGTGGGGAGCTGCCCAGGATGCTGTCATCACTCCCGTGGTGACTCACACATGGAGACTGACGTTCAGGGAGATGAAGGAGCTCGCCCATGGTTTCATGGTCCAAAAGTGACAATCCTCACGGGATCCTCTGCATCAGGTTCTGGTTCTTCCTGTGGTCACTCCCTGCCTGCCTCAAAGAGCCACTGACTTTCACACCTAAGCAGGGATTTCCTGTCATGCCCTTGAACTCGGGTTCCCTTGTCAATCAATGTGTAGACCATTTCTGGACGCCTCCTGCATATCTGGCCCTGTGCTGGAAGTTGGAGGATGTGGGCCAGGGAATAGGGCCTAATGTCTGTCCTCAAGGGCTCACATTTCTATAGGAGAGAGGATGTGTTCAGAGGCGCAGGGGGCGTGGCCTGGGAGAAACCCCAGTTTGGCATCACAAGGCTTGGTGTCCTTGCTCCTGTTACCAGAGTAGGGGAAGCCTGCTTTTCTCTTTTGCGAGCTGGGCCTAATACTGTTCCTCCTCTCTACTTCCGGAAGTTGTTCTGAATCAACCAGGCAGTTAATGACCACATAAGTGCCACTGAAACATAAGGGACCTTTACCTGGCTGCCAAGGCCAGGCAGGAGGAAGCAAAGAAAAACCCCTCTGGAGGCTGGGGTGCCCCAGAAAGGCTTCCTGTAGGAGGTGAGGCTCAGGTTGGGCCTAGAGAGATGGGACATGCACTGCAGGCTTGGAGATCTAGCAGTCTGAGTTAGGGGTGGCTCTGGACAGGCTCCCTGAGGGCATCTAAGTGGCTGGGCCTAATGGGCTTGCTGAGATGACAGTAGAATGCGTACATACGTGGGTCCATTCACACAACAGACCACTAGGCAGTAATGAAGACGGGGTGTCCTTACTCCCACTCAACCCCAAGGTCACACCACTCGAAAGAGGTACAGCCAGTTGTATTGAACTTTGCAATGAACAACATATACATGGTCAGAAAGTGTAAACTTTGAATATTTATTTAACAGAAGTTCTGTGATGTTTCTACACTGGAAGGGTGAGGACGCTCAAGAGACTAGGACAGCCTCACCTTCCAAAGCGAAAGCAAATAGTGATTATCAAATAATTGTAAATCAGATAATAATGGTCAAAGCAAATTGTTTAGACTACGGAAGTAGATGCCAGAAGAAAGTTAGCCCGTTTCAACGTATTTACCCCGGGTAAAGGAACTAAAGGGGGAGTGATGAGGTAAGGTACCATTTTCTTTTTCACAGTTTGACTTTTTAAATTATGTGCATGTATAACTTTGACAAAAATAAAAATGATGATTATGTCAATTTTCAATTAGAAGGTAGGGGGTTAACAGTTGTTAACAGTTGTCTCTAGGTAGATGAAATTATAGGTTGTTTCATTACTTTTTGTTTTATTTTTTTTCTTTATGTGAGTGGTTTTTTTAAAAAAAAATTGTTTATATTTTCTGAGCTTTCTGTAAAGAACATCTAATTCTTTGCAAAAAAAGGAAAAAAAGATGAGTTGATTGATGGTCTTGGAGGAGACAATCTCAGTAAAATACGCGTTTGCGTGTATTCTTCCATCTCTTTCAAAAAAATTCTTAGGTGGAGTTAGAGTCCAAGACAAGAGGGGGGTGTCTTGTCTGGACTCACTGGTTCCCCAGGACACCGGGCTTTTGGTGCTAGAACCGGGACACTCCTGCGCAAACCAAGATGGTTGGTCACCCTAGGCCTGGTCATTTACAAAGCTCTCTCCGTATCCTGTTGCTCCTTTCAGCTTACACCCACCCAGGGAGGTGCGTGGGGTGGGGGATAGCCTCCCTCATTTTAAAGGAGAGGCATGAAAGCTCTCCGGCCCTTCTTGGGAGAGGCTTAGAGAGAAAGTGGGCTCTTCCACCGTGGGCATATATTGTTCTGATAAAATAAAAAATGAATTTGAAAACGAGTAGAACTCTAGAATGACAGCGAGCAGGTCAGTGGTTGCCAGTGGGACGGGCTGTAAAAGGGCACAGGGAGCTTGTGGAATGATGGAAATCTCCGTCTTTATTGTGGCGGGGGTTTGGCAGTTGTGTACACCTGTCACACCCATTGGATCATGTACTTTAAATGGGTGCAGTTTCTTGTACTTAAATTATACCGCAGTTGAGAGAGAAGATGAGGAAATGGGGCCACCAGGACCTACCGTGGTCGGCAAACTGCGGCTCGCGAGCCACATGCGGCTCTTTGGCCCCTTGAGTGTGGCTCTTCCACAAAATACCACGGCCTGGGCGAGTCTATTTTGAAGAAGTGGCGTTAGAAGAAGTTTCAGTTTAAAAAATTTGGCTCTCAAAAGAAATTTCAATCGTTGTACTGTTGATATTTGGCTCTGTTGACTAATGAGTTTGCCGACCACTGGCCTAGGAGAGCTCACACTCGGGACAACACGTGCTTGTTTGCACACTACTCTCTCATCTTCACACCCCTTCTGACCCGGTGCACATGGAGTGTCTCTTTGGCCCAGCCACCACCCTAGAGGGAGAGCCCAATGCTGCAGAAGGCGGTCAGAGCACTGAATTGTTCCCTCTGCCCCCAGGACGCCAATCTGTCCTTGCACACAGACACCCCGGACCTCACTCCCTGCTTCCAGAACTCCCTGCTGGCCTGGGTCCCTTGCATCTACCTGTGGGCCGCCCTGCCCTGCTACCTGTTCTACCTGCGGTACCACCACCAAGGCTACATCGTCCTCTCCCACCTCTCCAGGCTCAAGACGGTCAGGGGCTCAGGGCTCTCCTGCGGGTGGGGCTGGGGCCCCGGGAGGGGGGTTCTTTTTTGAATGAGTCCCTTCCCCCACCCTCAGCAGCTAGACAGGATTTCCCAGCCTCACCACCAGCTGCTGGGGCCATGGCAGCTTGCCAAGCGAGTCTGCAGCCAACTGATACAGTCCATGCTTGGGGAGGTGCAAGCAAATTTTCCGTCAGGGCTCTCCCACCCTTGAGAAGCTTCTAGCCCTCAGGGCCATCCCAGCCTCCAGGGCCAGGCCCAGGCAGGGCCAGTAGCTTCAGGAGCCAGAAGTGATTGTCCCCACCTCTGGGCATGTTCACACCAACTTGTACCCTCTCTGTAGGTCTTGGGTGTCCTGCTGTGGTGCGTCTCCTGGGCTGACCTCTTCTACTCCTTCCATGGCCTGGTCCACGGCTGGGCCCCCGCCCCCGTCTTCTTTGTTACCCCCTTGGTGGTGGGGGTCACCATGGTCAGTGGGGGACCCTGAAAGCTGAGTTGGGGAGGGTCTCCAGTGGGTTATGGGATTGTGGTAGGGGAACCATGGGCTCTGAGGAGAACCTGGGCACCTTAGTAGTGGGAAGAGGATGGGGGTGACCCCACAGACATCTGACCATGGGAGGGGGAGGAAGGGAGACAAGTCCAGATGTGTGTGCTCTAGCCCCGCTTCCCCTGCCCTCCCCGCACAGCTGCTGGCCACCCTGCTGATCCAGTACGAGCGGCTGCAGGGGGTACAGTCCTCGGGGGTCCTCATCATCTTCTGGTTCCTGTGTGTGGTCTGCGCTATCATCCCCTTCCGCTCCAAGATCCTTTCAGCCATGGTAGAGGTAAGGAGAAAGAGGGGCACCTGCCGATCCAGACCTGTCTAGGAGGTGAACTCAGGGTCAAGGTCACTGCTGGTCCCAAGCTCCTCCCCTCTGCCCCTCCCTGGCTCCCAGGACTTCCTCTGGGGTTCAGTCCTTTTTTGTGTTGTTCTCTACTTGCTGTATCTCTGCTGGGAAGCAGAACGGGGAAGGGGGGCCAGGCTGAGGATCAGTGTAACTCAGGGGAATGGGGCCATTGGTGGATATTCATGGGGGTGCAGGGGGCTGTCTGTAGCCTCCAGGGCCAGTTTCTGTGAGATGACACACAGGCTTGGAGAGTTCCGGCTCACCTGGGAGTCCCATGGTCTTGTTCTCCCCTTTCTTCCCACCTTCCTCCGTTCCTGGCCTTCCTCTTGATCTGCGGTGGGGCTGATGGTAGGTGGTAGGAACCCTGGGAGGCAATCTAGCATCTCCCCATTTCTCCATCTCAAGGGGAGGCTGTCAAGTATATTCATCAGCACAGGCGTGGAATAATCCCCTTATTCTCCGTGTGATCTTGGGCAACTTCTTTAGCCTTTTGGAGCTTCATTTCCTCAGTTGCAAAGTAGGTGTCAAAGACTTCCTACCTTGTAGGGGAGACAAGGAAGGTTGGACAAGGTGAGGCAGGTGAGGTGCTTGGCACAACGCCTGAGGTAGGGCAAGTCCTCACTGAACAGGGGTCCCCTCATGAACCCCCGCCCCTCTGCCTCAGAGGAGCCTGGTGTTCTGATGCTCCTCCCTGTTGTCCCCCCAGGGCAAGATCTTGGACCCCTTCCGCTTCACTACCTTCTACATCTACTTCGCCCTGGTATTCTTTGCCCTCATCCTGTCCTGCTTCAGGGAGAAGCCACCGTTTTTCTCCCCAAAGAACGTCGACCCTGTGAGTTTTCCCACGGAGGCTGGGTGGGAGTGGAGCTTCCACGCCCGGCCCTCAGCCAGCTCTTCCCAGCACTTCCAGTCCCTTCCATGCCCAGGTCATCTCCACACGTGCCACCTGGGCTTGGAGCTGGAGGGCGAGGGGGCCTCCTTCCTCTACTCTGCCGTGAGAGGGTGGCAGGCACTCCTGATTTCCCCCATTCCACTCTCACCGTCTAGAACCCCTGCCCAGAGATGGACGCTGGCTTCCTCTCCCGCCTGTCTTTCTGGTGGTTCACAAAGTGAGTTGGTTCTTCCTCTAGGCTGGGCCAGGGGGTGGGGTCCAGGAGATAGGGGGTAAGAGGGAGGAAGGGGAGCAGGCTGGAAGTTCAGGGGCCTGCGGAGCTGGGCCTGGCTGGCCCCTCTACCCCAGACCCCCTCCTCCGTGGGGCAGGAGAGGGTGGGGAAGCCTGCTTGTTTGGGCTGGAGGCTGAGTGCAAAGGCCCAGGCTCCAGGCCACAGGCCAGCCCTGCATCTGGCAGGTGGCGAGGACAGGCCCAGGAGAAGGAACCCTTAATTAGCTCTAAGCTCTTCTGTCATCTCCTTGGCCACCCGTTAGAGTGGCTTGAGCAGGATAATTGTGTCTGTGACCTGAGTGACAGCTCGCTAACAGTGCTGCATTGAAGAGGGCCCCAGCCAGCATGCACTTCATCACCAGACCCAGGGGTCAACGGCGCATCTGGGGAAGAGGGAGAGAAGGGGCCTGAGATAGGAACTTGGGATGGAGGCAGTGGCCTCCAGCCTGCTCACTGTGGCAATAAAGGAGACACCTCCCTAGGGAGCCCCTTCTTTCTGGACACCCTGGTCCTAGTTCCAGGCTTAAACTCTGCCCTCATGTGGGTCCATCTGCCTGCCCCAGGCTGGCCATCCTTGGCTACCGGCGCCCCCTGGAAGATCAGGACCTCTGGTCCCTGAACAAGGAGAATCACTCCGAGGTGGTGGTGCAGAGACTGCTGGAGGCTTGGAAGAAGCAGCAAAAGCAGGCAGCACAGTAAGGCCCTCCCAGTCCCCACACCTCTCCACCCGGCCCCTTCAAGCATCCTGGTCTCCTGAGGGGAGGCTGCTGGACCTGGGATGATGGCAGGGAGAGGGTGGGGAGAAGAGCAGGGGTAGGAGGTCCTGAGGTGGGACACTCAGGCCTGGGTGGGCCAGCTCTCCCCTCCTCTGCTGAGGCCAGAGAATGGCTGCCACTTTCGGAGCACTGATTCTACCCCAGGCATGGCCCTGAGCACAGAGAGGAACTCAATCTCCAGCAGCCCTACGCTGTGGCATTCTGTTGTCCCCTCGTTACAGCTGGGGACACAGAGGCTTAATGGAGCACCCAAGGTCCCTTCCCCTCGTTGGTGGTGGCAGACCTGCCGAGCTGGAATCCGCACCCAATTGTCTGGCCCCACTGTTCTCACCACTGCACCACCAGGCCCGAGTGAAGGGTAGATTCCAGGGACTTCCCTCAGGAGGGGCAGGGCCTGGAGAAGATGGCCCTCCAGCTGAGAGGCCTTCCCATTGGCAGCTTCCCAAGGGGAAACCCATCTCTGGCCTCTTGACCAGCCAAGAGCTGGGGCTCTGAGTCCTCCTTCCCTACCACTGCTGACCCTGGGACAGGCCCCTTCCCCAGGATTTCAGTGCGTGTTCAGTCAGAGCCCTGATTACCACCTGGCTGTCGGAGGAGCCACAGGCTTGAGCTTGGTCAGCGATGTTGTGGCTTCCGTGGCTGGGAGCCTCTGGGAAGCCCTATGGACCCCCCAGTCTGCGTGGTCACTCCTTCTCTGGCCCTCTACCCCCTCCCTGCTCAGCTCCCCGGTGACTAGGCCGCTAGCCTTCCCTGCCCATGCATCCCTTCCCTCTCAGCATCCTCCCTGGGGTGGCAGCAGCAAGCCAGAGGCTGGCCATTGCTGGGTTATCGTCCTTAGGTAGCAGTTAGGGTACCACTCATATCCCCTCTAGCACCTGAGGACAGAGTGTCCTGGGGAATTACCTGGACAGACATCTTGCCCATCCCCCTCCCAGTCCTGAAAGTCAAGAAAGCAGCTCCCCTCTCCTCCCCACTCATCCCAGGCACTTGGCTTCATGGGGCCCATTCCTACCCACTGCTCCTTCCTCCCTGACCAGACACAAGGCCGCCGCAGCATCTGGGAAAACAGTCTCCAATGAGGATGAGGAGCTGCTGGGGGGCCGGCCCAGGCCCCGGGAGCCCTCCTTCCTGCAGGCCCTGCTGGTCACCTTTGGCCCCGGCTTCATCATCAGCACATGCTTCATGCTGATCCAGGACCTGCTCTCCTTCGTCAACCCACAGCTACTCAGGTCTTACCACCCTCCCTCTTGCCGCAGCCCTTCCCTGGGCAGGGGGATGGTGGGCGGGCTGTCCCTGAGGACTGAGCCCGGAGGACGGGACAACACGCAGGGAAAAGAGCCCCAGCCCAGGAACCGAGGGGCTCTCTCCACTCTCTGTGTGCCCTTCGGCAGTGGCAGTGCCTCTCCCCTCAGTTTCCCCATTCACATCCACCTCACTGTGTGCCAGGCTCCCTGTTGAATGCATTAACCTTCTCTAAATCCTGACATTCTTTAAATCCCTATTCCCACTTTACAAATGAGGAAGCAAAAAAACTAAATTAAAAAAAAAACAACACACACACACACAGCCCTAGCCGGGTTTTCTCAGCGGATAGAGCACTGTCCCCCAGACTGAAGGGTCCTGGGTTTGATTCCTGGTCAAGGGCATGTACCTCGGTTGCAGGCTCCTCCCCAGCACCCCTGGGTGCAAGAGACAACCAATCAATGTGTCTCTCTCACATCGGTGTTTCTCTTTCTGTCTCTCCCCCTCCCTTCCACTCTCTCTACAATTCAATGGAAAAATATCCTCGGAGGAGGATTAGCAAAATAAACAAAAATAACAACCGAGGAAGGAAAAACTCCGAGAGTAAAGTGACTTGGCCAAGGGCACACAGCTGATAAAGATGGATTTGAGTGCAGGGCTCTGATCTCCAGCTGCAGCATTCTTTCCAGATGATAGGCTCTCTCATCCGTCATGGAGCGGCTTGAACTTGAAGAAGCTCTCACATGAGGGGGTGGGAGAGAGTGCGGCCTAGCTGAGCCGCCAACTCCTTGCCCCTCCACTCATGCACTCATTTATTCACTGAATATTTATTGAGCCCCCGGGTACTGAAATGGTGCGAGATGCTAGGGATGCAGACATCAAACGAGCTCTGGTCTTCATGTCTTATGGGAGAAACCCGTGTGTAAATCCATTAGAGCACAATGCGGGCAGAGGTGTACTAGGTGTCTGGACAACCCCAGGAGGGGTGAAGAGGCCAGCTTGGGAAGGAGCAAGGGACATTTGCAGGCCAGAGGGGTTATCAAACTTGGAAGGACAAACAAGGGTTAGTGAACCAGGTGAGGAAGGAGGGGAAGTCGCAAAGACCTGAGACGGCATGACTCAGGAACTCCAGGTGTTTGTAAGTGCTGGAATGCAGAGGGAGGGGCAGAAAAAAAACAAAGGGAGAGGGAGATCCTTGAAAGATTTGCGGCCAGGGAGGGGCATCTGCTTTGCATTTGGAAGGATTCCCAGCCAGTAGTGTGGGGGATATAGGGCGGTGGCCAGATGGAAGTGGGCCAACCAGGGGAGGTGAGAGCCCAGGCCAGGAATGAGATAGGCTTCAGAAGCTACTCTGGAGATGGGGGAGGGGTGTGGTGTGCCAGGGAGAGGGAAGCATCAAGGGTGATTGAGTTCTGTCGGGGCGACTGGAGGACGATGGACCTTTTGCGGAGATGATGAACTCAGTGGGAGGAGGGGGCTGGGCACTGGGCAAGGTGGTGAGTTGAGTCTTGGCCACATGGACGGAGGTTGGTGGGGAGTTCTCAGTGGATGAGTTAAGTGAGTAGCTGCTGAGAGGGGCAGAGAGGGGGAGGGGTCAGAAGGTTAGAGAAGTGAAGAGGGCTGTGGGTAGGGCCCTGGAGAAGGTCACCAGGGGGCACTGGGGCTGGCTGATGTTGGAGAGGATGGATTTGAGGGGCAAGAGTCTGTATGGTCAACGCAGTAGGCTCTGAGAAGGCACAGGAAAGGCAAATCCAGGAACATGTGGCATTACTTCCTGCCGTGTGGTCCAAGCAGGCAAGAAAGGCAGGCAGGTGAGGCTGGTGATGAGAGTGATAGAAGGAAGGGGCAGTGGGAGCCACAGTGGATAGAAAAGGAGGTGAAGGCAGAAGGGGGCAAGGCTGGAGGGTCATGGTCTTGAGGCAGCACTGGGCTAAGTCCCCCGGGGTCTGGGGGGTGGGCAGCAGCCCCCACCTGAGAGGTTTCAGAGCAGGGGACAGAGTGGAGGTGAGGGGCAAAGGGGAGGGCAGTAGAGGGAGCAGCCTGGGGAGCCCTCCCTCCCCGCCCTCATGCTTCTCTTCTGTCCTTGCAGCATCCTGATCAGATTTATTTCAAACCCCATGGCCCCCACCTGGTGGGGCTTCCTGCTGGCCGGGCTGATGTTCGTGTGCTCCGTGATGCAGACTCTGATCTTGCACCAGTATTACCACTGCATCTTTGTGACGGGGTTGAGGCTTCGTACGGGGATCATAGGTGTCATATACAGGAAGGTCAGCTGGAGCAGGGCACGGGGGGCTGGAGAGCCTGGTTTGGGGAGCAGCTCATCACCTGCTGTCTACCTGCAGGCTCTGGTCATCACCAATTCAGTCAAACGTGAGTCCACTGTGGGAGAAATGGTCAACCTCATGTCAGTGGATGCCCAGCGCATCATGGACGTTGCCCCCTTCCTCAACATGCTGTGGTCAGGACCTCTGCAGATCATCCTGGCCATCTACTTCCTCTGGCAGGTGATTCTCAGACCCCGACTTCTGCTCCCTTCCTCTGACCTTGACCTCGACGAGAAAGGGCGAGAGAGGGTTACCTGGGTTAGTGGAGGGGCTGCCTAATGGACACAAGAGCTTCCCTAGATATTTGGGGTGGGGGTCAGGACTGGGAGGATGCTAGTGTCTGCAACCAAGTCTTTCCAACCTGGATGATTATCCTTCTCAGAGATCCCAGGGGAGAAAAGAGGGACTAGGAGGCAGGGGGTGTGTGACTGACGGTCACTGTCTGACTGTGTTTTCCCTCCTGGGTGTCTGGACATCCCTCTATGTCTGCCTGTCTGTGCCTTCTGTTGTCATTATCTGATGGCTGACTGCATCTGTGGAAAGTCAATTTGGCTCTCTCTGTATGTCCATCTCCGTGTTTCAGATCAATAAGCCTCTATCTGTTGGGTTCCGTCTACATATATACTTTGGTTATCTGTCTTATCTATCCACCTGTGCCTCCTCAGAAACTGGGTCCCTCCATTCTGGCTGGCGTCGCCCTCATGGTCTTGCTGATCCCGATCAATGGAGTTGTGGCCATGAAGATGCGTACTTTACAGGTGGGTCCTATAACAGGTGTACTGCTGCCTGGAGCACCTGGCCCGGTGCTGGGGAAGGGCATTCACTAACCTGGGGCCCCTCGGTTATTTTTTTTACTCACTATGGATGGCTACAAGCCACTGTCACAAACCTTAGCTCACTCTATCCTCACAACAACCCTGACAGGGTTTTAGAGAGAGAGAAAAAAAAAGCGAATTTTGCAGCTGAGGAGCCAAGGCCCAGAAAGATGATGGCAGTGCAGCGTCAGGCAGAGCTAGGACTTGAACCTGCATCTTCTGGTCTGATGAGAGCTTCTCCTGCCACACTGTGCTGAGTGTGAATAGCCAGTCATCCAGTCCTTTGTTTGCAAACACGTATTGAAGTCTTCAGTCGCTTCCCACTGCACATCGAATAAATGACCAAGTCCCTGGGACCACCTCCCAGGTCCCTGCTCACCTTGCAAGCCCTTACCCCCTGCGATATGGCCAAATTTCAGCCAATCTGGCCTTCTTACATTTCTCCAAAGCACCGAGCTCTGCGTACCTCTGGGCCACATTACATACTATCCCTTCCTTGCTTGTCCAACTCCTTCTCTTCTCCCACCTCCCAACATAAACTGATTTCCCAGACTCTGACGGAATCCTGTTGTTTCCCTTCAGAGCACGCATACTAATTTATTAAGCATTTATTTAGGTAATTGTTTGCTTCCCACCTGCCTCCCCATCAGACTGTCAGCTTCATGAAGGCTGGGGCCTTGTTTGAGTTGTTCATCGTTATCTGCCCCACGTCTAGCATGTGGCCTGGCACATAGTAGGCACTCAATAAATAGGGGTTGTGCCCTAGATTAGGGACAGGATCTCGCTGGGGACAAAAGGAAAGTACAATGTGCCCTAGAGTCCCAGGGGAGGGGACAGAGAATGCTGCCTGGGAGGGACCATGCTACTGGTATTGAGGCTGGAGCTGGATTTTGTCGGGAGGAGAGGGGAGACTGGGCTGGGCCTTCCAGGCTAAGGTGCAGCACAGGCCCCGCGGGGAGGAGGGAGGAGGAATGGTGAGCGGCCTGCCGGCTGCAGCCTGGGCCAGGGCCTGGGCAGAGGTCCGGGTTGGGGAGTGGAGCTCGCCACTGCCACTCTTTCCACAGGTAGAACAAATGAAGTTCAAGGACTCGCGCATCAAGCTGATGAGCGAGATCCTGAGTGGCATCAAGGTGCTGAAGCTGTATGCCTGGGAACCCAGCTTCCTGCAGCAGGTGGAGGGCATCCGACACAGTGAGCTCCGGCTGCTGCGCCAGGCTGCCTACCTCCACGCCATATCCATCTTCACCTGGATCTGCACCCCCTTCCTGGTGAGGCTCTCCTTCCGGGCTGGCCTCCCATCTCCCACCTCCCACCTGGGCAGCCCAGGCCTCTGGGCCCCGCACACCCTACCCTGACACCCACCCCCACTGCTCTCCAGGTGACCCTCATCACCCTCGGGGTGTACGTGTCTGTGGGCCCAGACAACGTGCTGGATGCTGAGAAGGCCTTTGTGTCCGTGTCCCTGTTCAATATCTTAAAGAACCCCCTCAGCATGCTGCCCCAGATAATCAGCGGCCTGACCCAGGTAACCCCAGTGGGGCTGGGGATTCTGCTGGAGTGAGGGCAGGTTGTTGGGGTCACTTAGGTGCAGGGGATAATCAAGGAGAGTTACTGGAATCAGGAGGGGGCCATCCGACATTATGAAGAATTGTTCAAAGTTGGATGAAGTCATTAGAGTCAGGGGTCATTTGGGGTCAGAGGAGGTCAGGTCGGGTCCCTGGAAAGCTGAGTTCTGGAGACAACCTCCTCTTACCAACCTGGACTCTGTCTTTGGCAGTGGGAGCCAGGGAAGACTCAGTTACAGGAGGGCCCCCAGTGTCTGGGCCTTCAGGGGGGCCTGTCCACGCCCAGGAAGTTGGGGGCCAGGCAAGAGTAAGAGGGAGTGGAGGGGGATAGAAAAGGCATGGCTTCCGGGGCTGACACACGCCCTCCTGCAGACCAGCGTGTCTCTGAAACGGATCCAGCATTTCCTGAGCCAAGATGAACTTGACCCCCAGTGTGTGGAAAGAAATACCATCACCCCAGGTCTAGACACCCCTGCCTGGGCTGCTCTTATAGCGGCCCTGCTCCAGAAAATCCTTGTTCCAAGCTTTCAACTTTTCTCTCGAGACCCCCTTTCTTCTTCCTCTCATATCTTTAACTCTATGCCTGCCTTTGCCCTCCTCTCTCTGTTCTCCTGTCCTTCATCCCTCCCCAGGCTCCCCCCCACTCTCCTTCCTTCCCTGGGGCTCCCTGTGCCCCTGTCCCAGGACTTCCTGTCTCTTTCACTATGCCCCAAGCTTCCCTGCCTTCTCCCCTTGGCCCCTTCCCCAGGGCTCCCCGTACCTCTCCCTCCCAACCTCCCCCTTGCCTTGCCCCACTCCCCTGACCCTACAAACCTTGACCCTCCCAGGCTATGCAGTCACTATAGACAATGGCACCTTCACCTGGGCCCAGGACCTGCCCCCAACCCTGCACAGGTACCAGCTTCTCCCATCCCTTCTTAGATGCCTAAAGGGGGCCAAAATTCAGATCAATAAATAGCAAAACCTGCCCCCGACCCTACCCCCAAGTCTTTGTCCTGGAAAACAGGAAGAGCCTCAATGGCCAGGGCGGTGTCTGGAAGAAGGAAGGGTTTGGGTCTCCAGGTGGAAGGTTGGGAATCAAAAACCGGATCTTTGTCTTTGACTGGGCTCCTGTCTCCCAGCGTAGACATCCAGGTGCCAAAAGGGGCCCTGGTGGCCGTGGTAGGGCCCGTGGGCTGTGGAAAGTCTTCCCTGGTGTCTGCCCTTCTGGGAGAGATGGAGAAGCTGGAAGGCAAGGTGTATGTGAAGGTGAGTGGGGTAGGGACTCCTGGGAAGGGAAGCTTGGCGAACCCCCAGGTAACTGTGGGGTTCTCCTGTGGCCAGGGCTCCGTGGCCTATGTGCCCCAGCAGGCCTGGATCCAGAACTGCACTCTTCAGGAAAATGTGCTCTTTGGCCAAGCCCTGGACCCCAAGCGCTACCAGCGGACCCTGGAGGCCTGTGCCCTGCTAGCTGACCTGGAGGTGCTGCCTGGTGGGGACATGACAGAGATTGGAGAGAAGGTACGTGGTCCCCTCACATCCCCTGGGGAGTCAGCATATACAACTGCCCACCTCAGCCCAGCCCAGCCCAGGTCCATATATGTACTCATTCATTCATTCACACATTCATGTAAATATATCATGTCCAGATCTGTGCTAGGCACTGGGGAAACAGATCCGTGACTGGGGGAGGCCAACCTGTGAACGGGTGGGGGCTGTAGAATGCCTGCCCACCAGGCTGAAGGTCTGTGCCGGGGACAGGGAGGGCAGGGAGGGGGGATCCTGCATAAGGAAAAGCATCACTTTTGAGCCAAACTTAACAGCTGAGGAAGAAGAGCTCGTCATTCATCTATTCATCTATACACTCATTCATTCACCAGATTTTAACACACACCTATACCCCAGGCAATATTATACAATAGTGACTCTACCAGTCTCATATCTCTGCCTTCATATAGCTTACGTTCTAGTTGGGGAGAGAGATAACAAGCAAGATAAATAAGGAAAATATGTAATATTTTAGATAAATGCTAAGGGGGAAAGAATGAAACAGAGAAGGGGTATGGAAATGCGTGTGGGGCTGTGTTGTTACCTTGGGAAAGCCTCAGTGAGAATTGGAACTTGAATAAAGGGAGGGAGTGGGCCATGTGTGGGGACCTGCAGCTCTGGCTGGGGGAAAGCCTTAGAGGCAGAGAGAGCAGGAAGTGCAAAGCCCCTGAGGCAGGAATGTGATCGGGCATATAAGGACCAGCAAGGAGGCCAGTAGGCTGGAGTGGAGTGAGCAGGGGTAGGAGGGGGAGACGAGGCCAGTGAGGGGTCCAGGCGGCCGGTTCACACAGTGCCTTGCAGGCCACGGTAAGGATGGTGGCTTTTACCCAGAGGGATGGAAAGCCTTTGAAGGTGTGAGCTGAGGAATGTGGGTAGACTAGTCAGGAAGGGGGGCGTTGCAGACCTTGGTTAAGGTTTTGACATTTACCTAAAAACCATGGGCTATCAGTGAAAGTTTTTGTTTTTTAGTTTATTTGTTTTTAATTGTTGCAGCATGTACATATCAAAATTTACCATCCTCGCCATTTTTTCAGTGGACAAGTCAGTAGTGTTCAGTACACTCATGTTGTTGAATAGCCATCCATCTCCAGAACTCTTTTCATCTTGCAAAACTAAAACTCCATACCCGTTAAACAGCAGCTCCCCATCCTGCTCCTCCCCCAGCTCTTGGCAACCACCTTGCTACTCCCTGTCTTTATGCATTTGACTCCTCCAGGTACTTCATATAAATGGAATCATTTAGCATCTTTTTTTGTGTGACTGGCTTATTTCACTTAGCATTCTCAAGGGTCATTCCTGTTATACCACCTGTCAAAATTTTTTTCCTTTTTGTCCGGCCAGCGTGGCTCAGTGTTTGCAAGTCAACCTATGAACCAGGAGGTCACGGTTCAGTTCCCGGTCAGGGCACATGCCCAGGTTGCGGGCTCAATCCCCAGTGGGGGGGCCTGCAGGAGGCAGCTAATCGATGATTCTTTCTCATCATTGATGTTTCTATCTCTTCCTCCCTCTCCCTTCCTCTTTAAAATCAATTAAAAATTTTTTAAATTTCTTTCCTTTTTAAGGCTAAATAATCTTCCATTGTATGTTTATACCACGTTTTGTTTATCCATTTGTCAGTGGGCACTTGGGTTGCTTCTACCTTTTAGCCATTGTGAATAATACTGCTACAAAGATGGGTGTGCAAGTATCTCTTTGAGAACCTACCTTCAGTTCTTTTGATTATTTCCCAGAAGTGGAATTGCTAGATAATATGGTAATTCTATTTTATTTTTTTGAGAAACTGCCATAGTGTTTCCATAGGGGCTGCGCCATTTTACATTCCCACCAACAGTGCACAAGGATTCCTCCTCCTATCCTGGCCAACACTTGTGGCTTTTGGGAGGGAGGGGGGTTGTTTTTGGATTTTGATGGGATGTGGTAGCCATTCTAATGGGGTGTGGTGATCTTGAGCATCTTTTCATGTGCTTATTGGCCATTTGTATATCTTCTTTGGAGAAATGTCTGTTTGAGTCCTCTGCCCATTTTTTGATCAAGTTGTTCATTTGTTGAGTTGTAGGAGTTCTTTATGTATACAGGAGGTCCCCAAATAATGTTATTTCATTCAGTGGTATTCTGTTATAACATGATGACAGGCTGTAGGAACTTAACTCTTATTTACATTGATTATATCAATTGGTTTCATTATATGTCATTTAACTTAAAGTCATAGTGACTTACAATAAGAGGGGACTTACTGTACTGGATTTAAGCCCCTTATCAGATATATCAGTTACAAATATTTTCTTCTGTAGGTTGCCTTTTCATTCTGTTGTGTCTTTTGACACATAAAAGTTTTTATTTTTGATATAATCCAACTTATCTATTTTTACTTTTGTTACCCATGCTTTTGGTGTCGTATCCAAGAAGCATTGCCAAATCCGATGTCATGAAACTTTCCCCTATGCTTTCTTCTGAGAGTTTTAGCTCTTTCTAAAGAAATGTATTTTTATTGATTTCAGAGAGGAAGGGGGGAAGAAAGAGACAGAAACATAAATGATGGAGAGAATCATTGATCGGCTGCTTCCTGTAGGCCCCACACTGGGGACCGAGCCTACAACCTGAACATGTGCCCTGACCAGGAACTGGGAATTGAACCAGTGAACTCTTGGTTTATGGGTCAACGCTCAATCCACTGGGCCACACTGGCCAGGCACTCTTTTGTTTTGTTTTTAATACTAAAGACTTGAGTCTGTATTTCCTCAAAACAATAGCATTCTCTTACATAACCATTGATGAATGATCAAAATCAGACATTTTAACATTGATATAATATTACTATCTAATTCACAGTCTGTACTCAAATGTCATCATTTGTCCCAGAAATGTCTTTTTTTAGCTATTTTCTTTCCTGGGCTAGGATCTAATCTGGGATCATGAATTGCATTTACTTGTCATATCTCTTTATTCTCTATCAATCTGGATGATTCCTCGGTCTTTGTCTTTTAGGACCTTGACACTTCTGAAAAGTATAGGCCAGTGATTTTGTAGAATGTCGCTCAGTTTGAACACAGTTAGATGCAGATTGTATATTTTGGGGGGAAATACCAAAGGAGTAATATTATGTCCTTCTTGGTGCACTGTTATTAGGAGGCACATGATGTCAATTTATTAACAGCGTTAACTTTGATCACTTGACTGAGGGCATGTCTTTTCATTGATCATTTTATTTCATAACTTTCACTGATAATTCGCGCCTGAGTCAGTATTTACTATGATGTTTGCCAAATACTAACTTTCTACCTCCATTCATTCTATAGTTATTAGTTGGCATTTGACTGTAAGAAAGAGCTTTTTCCGCCTTTGTCTTTTTTACTTATTCATGAATTTCTTTATATCATATCAATATGGGCTCATGGATTCTTATTTGATCCAATGGGTTATAATCCAGTACCATTGTTATTTATCTTTTTTTTATTATTGATCCTTTAGAGAGACAGGAAGGGAGAGGGAGAGAGAGAGAGAGAGAACTATTGATGTGAGAGTCAGACATCAATCAGCTGCCTCCTGCATGCCCCCGACTGGGGATTGAGCCCGAAACCTGGGCATCTGCCCTGACCAGGAATCAAACTGGCAACCTCGCGGTGCACAGAATAATGCCCAACCAACTGAACCACACCGGCCAGCACTTGTTATTATTATTATTTTTTAAATCCTCATCCCAGGATATTTTTCCATTGACTTTTATGGAGAGTAGAAGGGAGTAGGCAGGAGGGAGAGAGAGAGAAACATTGATGTGAGAGAGACACATCGATTGGTTGCCTCCTGCATCCACCCCAACTGGGGCCGGGGATTGAACCTGCCCTTAACCGGGAATCAAACCTGTGACCCTGTTGTGTGTGGGCTGATGCTCTAACCACTGAGAATACTGGCCAGGGCTCATTATTTATCTTGATATTCAATTTGTGAATGAAGGGTTTAAGGTGGGACCTCTGAAAAGCCGCTCTGGCTGCAGTGTGGAGGAACCCAAAGGCACAGGGCCCAGTGAGAAGGCCCTCCTGATGGTTTGGAGAAATGATGAGGACCTGAGCCTGAGCAGAGGGGATAGGAAAGGAGAAGTCCAAGGTCATAGGAACCCAGAGAAGACCTCCTCCTCTCTGACACAACTCCTCCTTCCCATCTCTCTTGGACCCACACTGAGTTCCCCCCACACAAACCTAATTTAGGGCCCAGCGCATAGTAGACACTCAAGAAAGACTGGTTGGTTGAATGCAGGCATTCTCACATGCCTCAGTCACTGCACCTGATTCTCCCCAGCAGCTCCATCTCCCATCCCACGTCTGCTCGCCTCAGGGGTCAGTTTCTCAGGGTACCCCTAAAAGCTGGGCTGGAAGGAATGACGAAAGCTGGTGGGAGGAAAGCAGGCTGTACCCCTGGGGTCTGCCCTCTGGGCCCAGCCTTGCTGCTGTCTGCATCATTTTCCCCCTCCTGGGTTTAAAGAGAGATCTTACCTCCCCTCTGGCACCTGAATGATCTCAGGGCTGATGAATTCTGGGGTTGATGCTGGGTTTCTGTCTTTGCTTCTGACCTTAATTGTTCTGGAACTTGGACAAAGTCATTACCACCTTGGGCTTTCATTTCTCCGTCTAGAAAGTGGGCCTAACAACACCTCCCTGGAAGGAATGACCTGAGGACCAATTGAGCTCATTGTTATGAAAGTCAGCTGCAAACAGTTAGGGTGACAGAAGAGTCAAAGGTCTGCTAGGGACCGCCTGGGGATTTCCAGCTTCCCAGAGCGTGAGGGTGGCAGGCAGGGGAACCAGTTGGGCAGGGTGATGGAACAAGGGGAGCAGGATGTCCTCACGTGTCCCAGGAGGACTCTGAGAGCCACCACCCTTTCTCCATGACCTCACAGCTTCACAGAGACAGGACCAGGCATGTGAAATGTGAATTCAGAGGCGTGCCTTGCTGAATGACAATGGACAGGGACCTTGTTCCCCTGTGCCTATCTGACCCCCTTCCACCCAGGACCCACCTCCCTCCTCTCTCCCCCATCCAGGGCATCAATTTGTCTGGGGGCCAGCGGCAGCGGGTCAGCCTGGCCCGAGCTGTTTACAGTGATGCCGACATTTATTTGCTGGATGACCCGCTGTCAGCCGTGGATTCCCACGTGGCCAAACATATCTTTGACAAGGTCATCGGGCCGGAAGGTGTGCTGGCAGGCAAGGTGAGGCCTCCGGGAGGCTAAGGGGCTAAGGTGAGATCTAGGGCCTAGGAGAGAACTGGCGGAGGCCAAGGGGTTTGGATGAGACTTGGAGGTGTGGGGATGTGAGAAGCAGGAGTGTGGGATGGGAGCTCACAGCCCAAATGCACTGAGCCAGCTGCGGTGAGCACGGGGTGAGTCCCTGAGGTGCCTGCCCGGGCTCCCTGGCACATGGGTACCTCACTCTCACTCCGGGGCCCTGTGCCTGTGGTTGGGGGTGTGCTGAGGGCTGTGGGAGTGACAGCCCCCTGCCTTCTCCCTAGACTCGGGTGCTGGTGACCCACGGCATCAGCTTCCTGCCCCAGACAGACTTCGTCGTCGTGCTCGCTGACGGGCAGGTGTCTGAGGTGGGCACGTACCCAGCCCTCCTGCAGCGCAACGGCTCCTTTGCCAACTTCCTCCACAACTACGCACCGGATGAGGGCGAGGAACACCTGGAGGAGAACAGCAGGACCGGTACCCCTGGCCCTCCATATCCCTGTACCCTCCCAGCATCTCCCCTGCCCCGGGGTCTCTGAGTGTCTGTGGACAGGCCCGATGCTGTGCAAGGGAGGTTCCGGGGAACTTGGACCCGCTGTGTGATGGTCAGACATCAGCAGGAGGGAAAGGGAACTGGATGTTGTCAGTCCCTCCTCTTCCTCTTCCCTAACTGGGCGCCCTCAGAGCCTCCGTTTTCCCATGTGTCAAAGGGGCATAAGGGCCCAAGCTGTTTCCTGGATACATGGTTTGGTGCATATGTCATTTATTTATGAACACATTTATTGAGCAATAACTATGGCCAGGCACGAGAGATAGCAGTAAACAAATAGAAAATTTCCTGTCCTCATCAAACATATTTAAGTCCCTGGGTTCACGGCACACCCCTGATCCTCGCCCCCTGTCCTCCAGTCTCAGCTCCCCAACCCCAAACTCTGGGCTGGCTCACTGGCCTTCCCTGGGTTTTCTTGCCTGCTGCTCTATGTGCAGTGAACACGCCTTGAGCATTCACTAAGGGCTCTGCCCCTTGCTAAGCACTTGACACACATCTATTCCTTTAATTCTCACAATGACATGATGAAGTGGGTACTATTATTATCCCGGTTTCCCATGCCTGCCTAAAGCCATGCAGTGAGGAAGCAGGATTGAAGCGCAGCCAGTCTGACTCCAGAGCCCACGCTCCTAACCCTTATATTTGAGTCCCTTTCTCCATAGCCCCTGATGGGACGTTTTCCCTCTGGTCTCACCTAAGTCTTTCTTGCTGCCCTTTTCCTTTTCCAACACAAAATCGGTCACTTATTTTTGTCGTTATTGTTCTTGCTGCCCTTTCAACCCCTCTCGTCTTCCTTAGCTCATGCTTGTCCCTTCAGGCTCCTTCATTGAAGTAGGGATGGGGCCTGTAGGGACCTCTGTCTCCTTCCTCCCACCCAGCAGCAGCCTTGGAGGAGGCAGACGATGAGGAGGTGCTGCTGATTGAAGACACACTCAGCAGCCACACAGACCTGATGGATAATGAACCAGTCCTCTATGAGGTCCAGAAGCAGTTTATGAGGTGAGCTCCTGGGAGCGCGTAGCCAGATTGGGTGTGTGCTGGGCCTCTGCTGCTGCCTGCATCCTCCTCCTGGGGCTCTGTCTTGTGGGTGAGTCAGAGGCCTCCTCTCCGGGCCTGACCAGCTGCCTCCACAGACAGCTGAGTACCATGTCCTCGGAGGGGGAGGGCCAAGGTCGGCCTGGGCCCCGGCGGCGCCTGGGTCCAGCAGAAAAGCTAGTGCAGGCAGCAGAGGCGAAGGCAAATGGGACGCTGATTGAAGAGGAGAAGGTGGAGATGGGCAAGGTGAGTAGGGTGGACAAGGAGGGCTGGGGAAGATGGGCAGGTCCCCCGCAGTCAGTCCTGGGGCTCACAGGCGTCCTCTGTCCCTGACCGCCACGGCCATGCAGGTGAAGCTGAGCGTGTTCTGGGACTATGCCAGGGCTGTGGGGCTCTGTACCACACTGGTCATCTGTCTGCTGTACGCGGGGCAAAGTGCAGCTGCCATTGGAGCCAACATGTGGCTCAGTGCCTGGACCAACGAGGCCACGGTGGGTGGCCGACAGAACAGCACTACCCAGAGGCTGGGTGTCTATGCCACCTTGGGAATTCTGCAAGGTGAGCCTGCAGAGATTACTTGGAAGGGACTCCAGTAGCCCCTTTCTCACCCCTGAGCTGCCAATTCCCCCAAACCATGCCCTTCCCTGCACCATCACAGCCATTGCCCAGCCCCAATGCCTCCCTCACCCGCTCTAGTGTCCACCTGCCTCTGAGCCCGCCCAGCCCCTATCTCGGAACCTGGGCCTGCGTGCCCGCCCCCTGGCCCAGGTGAGTGAGCGCCCCTCTGCCTCCTCCAACAGGCCTCCTGGTGGTGCTGTCGTCCATCATGATGGTCGTGGGCTGTGTCCGGGCTGCGCGCTTGCTTCACCAGGAGCTGCTGCACAACAAGATGCGCTCGCCACAGTCCTTCTTCGACACCACACCGTCAGGCCGTATCCTCAACCGCTTCTCCAAGGACATCTGCGTCATCGATGAGGCTCTGGCCCCCACCATCCTCATGCTGCTGAGCTCTTTCTTCACCTCCATCTCCACCCTCGTGGTCATCGTGGCCAGCACGCCGCTCTTCGCTGTGGTCATCCTGCCTCTGGCTGTCTTCTACATCTTGGTGCAGGTGCTCAGGGAGTGTGGGGGCGGGGAGGGGGAGAGGCGGGGCCTGGCTGTCAGGAGGGGGCGGGGCGTCGAGTGGGCGGGGCTTTGTGAGGGCTGAGGACCAAGGTGAGTCCAGGCACAGGGAAGGCAGAACCCAGGGTCACCGCTGGCTTTGGTTAGGATGTAGTCTGTTCCTTTCCCTCGTTGCCACTTGTTTTCCTCACCTGTAAAACAGAGAGAATCATAGACCCTGCCTCACAGGGCTGTTGCTAGGATCACGTGAAATCCTTGTAAATTGTGACTGGCCCCAGAACGCGTTCCTGCTGGCTATTTTTTAAATAAAATATTGCTAACAGTTTGAGACATATTATCCTTCCCTTCATTTTATACATTTCTAAACGTATGTGTATACGGATGCGGTTGTTTTTTGTTGTTGTTCGTTGTATTTTTTTAAAATATATTTTTATTGATTTCAGAGAAGAAGGGGGAGAGAGAGATAGAAACATCATTGATGCTTCAGAGGGTATGCAGGGCTGAGTTGGGGCTCCACAGTCCTGACCCCAAGCTCTTTCTCCGTCCCCCATCAGCGCTTCTATGTGGCCACATCGCGGCAACTGAAGCGGCTGGAATCTGTCAGCCGCTCGCCCATTTACTCGCACTTTTCGGAGACGGTGACTGGCTCCAGCGTCATCCGGGCCTATGGCCGCAGCCAGGCCTTTGAGGCCATCAGTGATGCTAAGGTGGACACCAACCAGAGGAGCTGCTACCCCAACATCTCCTCCAACAGGTCAGAGGCCTCCTCCCCGCCCCTGCTCCTCCGCAGCTCCCATTGGGGTCTCTGCAGCGTCCTGGGGCCTAGCCTCTCCTTCCCCTTAAGCAGAAAACTGCCTCCGCCCCCCCCCCCCCCCTTCTTGCTTCTGCCCCAATTCCTCCTTGTCCGATCCTTGCAGGTGGCTGGGGGTCCGAGTGGAGTTCATGGGGAACTCTGTTGTGTTCTTTGCTGCACTCTTCGCTGTGATTGGGAGAAGCAGCCTGAGCCCAGGGATGGTGGGCCTTTCTGTGTCCTATGCCCTACAGGTATGCAGGGCTCCGGGCCTCGGGGCAGGGCCACACAGGTGCCACAGGCATCTCCTGAGCGCCTTGCTCTGCCCATGTGGGGACCAGCCCCAGGTTCCGCTCACAGGGTGGTGAGCTCCAGGCAAGCATGGAGAGCCACTCCCCGCCAGCAGGGGATTGTAATGCTGGGGGAACAGGTCTTGGTGGAGGGAGGAACAAAATGTTCTAAGAGCCTGGAGGAGATTCTCCACCTTGAGGTATTGGAGAAATTATCTTGGCACTTGGCCCCAAAACACCAACAGAACTTGCCCTGCCTGAGCACATGATCTAGAAGGCCCACCACCCTGACGGTTCCTGGGGCAGCGGGTATAGGGCTAGAAGACCCCTCCTTACACATGCCTGCAGGGAAAGGCCCTGGGCTGGGGGTTGGGCAGGTTACTACTGGCAACTGGAATTTTGTGAAGCAAATCACATCCTTCTCATGTGCAGCTGAATCACCTGGAGATCTTGTTAAAAAGCAGATTCTGATATACGTCGCCTAGGATGGGGCTCAGGATCCTGTGTGTCTATCAAGACTCCTTGCCACACAAAGTCTGGTCCAAGGACCAATTGTGGCAACATCATCTGGGAGCTTGTTAGAAATGCAGAATCTTCCCACAGACCTGCTGGCTCCGAAGCAAGGTTCTCTGGGAAGTCTTGCTTATACATATTAAAGTTTGGGAAACGCTAGCCCAGTTGGCCCTTGGTTAAGGCCGTATTGTCACGGTCAGAGCTGCAGTTGTAATTAGAGCCCTAGGTGGCACACCCTATGGACTTGCCCAGGCCCCCCTGGGTCATTGATGGGAGAGGAACTCCTCCCAAAGCCATTGCAGGGGGCGGGGGAGGGAGAGATCACCCTGTTTATGACCCAGTCCCTTTGGCCAGGTGACATTTTCTCTGAACTGGATGATACGGATGTTATCAGACTTGGAGTCTAATATTGTGGCTGTGGAGAGAGTCAAGGAGTACTCCAAGACGGAGACCGAGGTGGGTACTGGGATGAACCTGGGGTGGGGGAGTCTGGAAGAGCTGGAGAAAGGTACTCAGTAGCCCACCATCCCTATAGCTCAAAATCCAGATACTCAGGTGGCTCTTTATTGATTCATTTATCCATTCAATCCTGATTGAGCATCAACCAGAGGTCTTTGCTAGGAGGCAGAGACGGTTCCCAATTGAGCAAGACAGGCTCTGTCCTTAAGCACATTCTGATGTCGTGGGAGAGGTAAGACATGCTGCAGGGTGCTGGGGTGGAAGACCAGAGCTCCGGGGTGATGCACCCCAAGAGGATCAGCCAGCCGGGATGATCAGGGAAGGTGAGCATCCAGCCAAAGCCAGCAGCCTGGTGGAAGGAGCGATGGTGTGGCAGCCTGCCCTTTGTTTGGGGAGGGAGTTGTCCTCTCCTGGGAGATTCTGACTTCTCCACTCGCACCCTCCCATGCTCCAACCCCCGACCTCTCTGTGCCCAGAAGCAGCCAGTACAGACCTCCCTCGTTTAGACCATTCCCGAGATCTCTATGTCAAGCATCCCTCATTTAGACCATCCTGCCCATCCCTCCCAGCTCATGGATTCCAAACCCTCCATGATCACAGCACTTTGTCCCCATTGGGACTGCCCATCCTGTGACACCTGTCTTTGTCCCTTTGCCATCAGCTCATCTAGCCTGGATTCTATGCTCCCACCAACACCAGTGCTCTCAGGTCCCTTGCCCTCCTCTCTCTTTCTCTACAAAACCCCACTCCAACGAGCCTACCTCGCTCCCTCTGTTGGATGATCCCCATCTAGACACACAAGCCAACCCTCCCCTTCTGCATCCTACTGCCCCATTTCTCTGCTCCCCTTTGTCATGAAGCTTGTTTTAAAATATGGTCTACAAGCGCTCTCCTCGGCATCGTTGAGCTCATCTGCCCCCTGCCGTCTGGTTTCTGGCCCCATCACTCCACTGAAACCGCTCACCCATGACCTCCCTGGTTCCAAACCTAGGGGACATTCTTTCTGTTCTCGTCTAATTCTGCCTCTCAGTGACATGCAGATGAAATGACCCCTCCTTTCTTGGAAGGCATGGATTCTGTGCCTGGAGCTCTCTCCTTGTCAATCTTCATTGAGCCGCCACCCCACTTGTTCCTCCCAGCTGGACCTCTCCTGCCCCTGTGGCTCCATCTACCCCTGCCTTTCCCAGGCACCCTCCATCCTCCCTCAAACTCTCCACTTGCTGGGATCTTCAAATTCTTCCTTTTCATGTCTAGCATTCCCATTTCCCCCTATCTATACACACAATCCTGTCTCCATATCCTAAAAAATTCTGTCCCCCCCCTCCCCCCGCACCAACCCCTGCAACCCTGCTGTTCATTGTTTTGTTTTTAAGTACAGGACATAGTACTTTAATTTCAATGTTTTTATTGATTTCAGAGGGAGGAAGGGAGAGGGAAAGAGAGATAGAAACATCAATGATGAGAGAGAATCACTGATTGGCTGCTTCCTGCATGTCCCTACTGGGGCTCAAGCCCTAACCTGGGTATATGCGCTGACCTGGAATCAGACTGTGACCTCCTGGTTCCTAAGTTGATACTCAACCACTGAGACACACTGGCTGAGCCATCTTTTGACACCTCCTTGAGAGAGGGAGGTCTGTACTGGCTGCTTTACTGCTTTTTAAAAAAATACGTTTTTATTGATTTTTAGAGAGAGAGGAGGGGAGAGGGAGAGAGAGAGAAACATCAATGAGTTGCCTTCTTCACGCAACATACTGGGGATCGAGCCCGAATCCTGGGTATGTGCCCTGACCAGGAATCAAACCGGCGACCTTACGGTGCACAGGGCAACGCTCAACCAACTGACCCACACCGGCCAGGGCTGGTTTGCTTTTTTGACAGTCTGGCTTCCCCGGCCTCCAGGCAAGGCTGGCTTCATGCTGTATGATCTGCACTCTTATTCCTCTTCCCCTCCTGCCAGGCCCCCTGGGTGGTGGAGGGCAGCCGCCCTCCTGCAGGCTGGCCCACGCAGGGCGAAGTGGAGTTCCGGAATTACTCCGTGCGCTACCGGCCAGGCCTGGGTCTGGTGCTGAAGGACCTGAGTCTGCGCGTGCACGGTGGCGAGAAGGTGCGCGTGGGTGGTTTTGTGCCTGGGACGTGACTGTACCCGTCGTGGGGAGAGTGGGTCTTTGGGAGAGCGGGTGCTTCATCCCAGCTGCCTGCTGGCCTCTCTTGGGGAGTCCAGGACGTGTCCCCACTGACCCCTGGGCCTCCCTCTGACTGCCGCTCCCCACCCCCTCCAGGTGGGAATCGTGGGCCGCACTGGGGCTGGCAAATCATCCATGACCCTCAGCCTGTTCCGCCTCCTGGAGGCCGCAGAGGGTGAAATCCGCATCGACGGCCTCAACGTGGCAGACATCGGGCTCCATGACCTGCGTTGTCAGCTGACCATCATCCCCCAGGTATGAACCGGACATGGACGGGCCACACTGGCCCATTACCCTGGGGGGGGCAGACCCCAGCCCTGTTCCTCAAGGCAAGACTGGACCTCAAGGCTAGAGAGCCACACAGCAGGAGCAGAGCCACAGAGCGGCCACCTGTTATGGATCTGGGAGGGTCAGAGGTACCCTGGCCCAATCAGACCCTGTCCTGCAACCTCCTGGGCCAGCAAATGGGGCCAGGACCCTAGGGCCCCTTAAAGCAGCCTGTTTCCGAGATGCTCTGTCCCAGCTTCCTGGTTTCTCGGCTCTAAATGACATTTCCCTTTTTTAGCTCCTCGGGGGTATTTTTCTGCTGACCGGACACTTTGGAGTCAGATTAGCGCAGGTCCCTGCTTTAGCGGAGGATTTAGTGATTGGCAAAGCTGAGGTTTATCCCTTCCCCACAGGCATTTTCTATCTCCGTGGCCACTGCCTCCCTCCTGGAGAGCTGGGGACAGGGTGGGAATGCTGCCACCTCAAATCCTTTTTTTTACCCCCTGGCTCCTTGTGGGGCCTGAGCTACCACCCTCTAAGACCCTGTTGTGTTTCCAGGACCCCATCCTGTTCTCGGGGACTCTACGTATGAACCTAGACCCCTTCGGCAATTCCTCGGAGGAAGACATATGGCGGGCCTTGGAGCTGTCCCACCTGAACACATTTGTGAGCTCGCAGCCAGCAGGCCTGGACTTCCAGTGCTCCGAGGGAGGGGAGAATCTCAGGTAACAGCCCCCTCCGGCCCTCCCCACTCCCATCTCAGCCTGGGTGCCCTTAGTGGGCATTGTTTGTCTTGAACATATTTTGTGTGCCAGGCATGCACCATCTCACTGTCTCCTCCCATAAGCCCTAGAGGTGGTCCATGGTCCAATGGAAGGAAACTGAGGCAGGCCCAAAGTCATAGAGCTGAGAAAAGGCAGGCCTAGGATTTGAACCAGGTCTGGGAGATTCCAAAGCCCTATTCAGTCTTGTCCTGTAGGTTTTCAATGCCATACTGGCCGGGGAGGCGGGAGGGGGGGAGAGGGACAGGGAGACAGGGAGAAGGGGGGGCAGTAGACTGAACTTGTAGAGCAGGTGAGAGGACACCTACAGGGCTTTAGGCAAATCATATTTTCCCAGATGGACGCAGTCTCGTCTGTAGTTTAGGAAAGTGAGCTCTCTAAGTCCTTCTTTGCTTCTTCTTCTTTTTTTTTTTTTAATACATTTTATTGATTTTTTACAGAGAGGAAGGGAGAGGGAGAGAGAGTCAGAAACATTGATGAGAGAGAAACATCGATCAGCTGCCTCCTGCACACCTCCCACTGGAGATGTGCCCGCAACCAAGGTACATGCCCTTGACTGGAATTGAACCCGGGACCCTTGAGTCCGCAGGCCGAGGCTCTATCCACTGAGCCAAACGGGTCAGGGCCTTCTTTGCTTCTTTATAGCCCTAGATTTTATATCCCCAACCTCTGGCTGTGCATCAAGGAGAGCCAGAAATCTCTTACTGAGTCTAAAAGCTTGAGAATCCCATACCTGTGTTAGCTGTGTGACTTCGGGCAAGTTGCTTAACCTTTCTGTGCTTCCTTTTCTCCCATGCTAAAATAGAAATAATAACAGTCCCCTACCTCTTTGCACCGTACTGCCCAATAAAAATATCATGTGAGCCCGTGTGTGTAATTAAAATTTTTTTCTAGTAGCCACATTAAGAAGAGGAAAAAGAAACAGGTGAAATGAATTTTAATAGTGTATTTTATTTAGCTTGATATATAGAAAATATTACCTTTTCAGCATGTAATTGACATGAAAGTGACTAGGGTATTTCACATTTTTTTCTTACTACGTTGGAAATCCCCTGTGTATTTTCACATGTACAGCACATCCCACTTCAGACTTGCCACACTTCAAGTGCTCAACAGCCTCAGGAGGCCGATGGCTACCATTTGGACAGAGCCGTCTCAGGGTCACTGGGATTAGATAGAACGTGCTTAGCCTATATACACCCCTGAGGAATTTAGCTATTCTTATTATTCTACTTGGTCCATACCATTGGACTCTCTCCAGACCTCAGAAACAAAAACAGAAACCTTTACATTTGCTCAGCAATTAGTGGAGCTCCACTATCTCATTTAATCTTTACTGCAGCCCTCTGGGCCAGAAATGCGGCTCCAAAGTGTAAGATTATTTGCCCAAAGCTGCTCAGATAGCCAGGGGAGGGGCAGAAACTCAGGAGAGTGAGGCCTTTGGCCCCAAACCTTTGTTGTTGCTGTTGCATTGTAGCCACCCCTGGGGTGTCCCTGACTCCGCAGGCAGCCTTGGAAGACTGCATTTCAACGGGATTTCACTTAGACAGCCGTGCTGGGCACAGCTGGCAGACAAGCCTCAGCTTCCAGACCCTGCGCCCCCGAGTTGTTTTTTTGGCCCATTCTCCTGTTCCCGCTTGCCATTAGCACCTCCCCACAGCATCCCCTCCATCCCCACGTACATCAGGACCTCAGACAGAAATGGGCTCCCGCCTCCCTCACAGAGCTTGTAGCTGCTTTAAGTATAACCTGTATCCTGTGCCAGTCCCACCATAAATCAGTCCCGAGTTCTATCTGGCAGCTCATTCTGCTGCCAAAACCTTCATTAGTTGTGGGAATGGGCCAGGGAGAGAGCCTGGCCTTCACTTGGGCTGTGGTGACTCACCCCTTTGGGAAGGGCTGAGGTATTTGTCCTTGGGTGTGGGGGTGCTGCAGCCTCTGTGGTTGGGAACACAGCCTCGCTTTGTTCACCAGCTCTGGCTTCCAAGGGAAGAGGTTGAAGGTATGCATGCTGCCCCTCCTCCTTCTCCCCAGTGACCAGACACGGGGAGTCCCCCAGGTCCTTCCCTGCCCTTCTCCTTCCTCGTTCCCACAGCCCTGGCCTATATTTCCCATGGGGACAGGAGAGGCTCTCTGAATTGTGTGATATTAGGTTCAGCAAGGTGACATCTGTGTGCAAATATCCAGAGAGAGCCATTGAAGTATTTCTTACTAAAGTGTAAATGACTGATAGAGTGAAGCAGAGAAACCTCATGGCAGTAGTTGAGGAGGAAGGAGGAGGAAGAAGGCAGAGAAAGAAGTGGCCAGGTGCCAGAGACAGACTGGAGATTTTAGTGTTGTTGAGCCGTGGCTCTATCCTCGAGGCCCCACATTAATCCTCTGGTATCCAGACCTCAACTCCGACTCCCCACCCAGGAGGTCAGGGCTGAGGTAGAAATGAAAGAGGTTAGTCCTGGGCCATTGGGAAGGAGAGGAGACAGAAACCGTTCAGAGAGTGAGGCCTGGGGGCAGGTTGGGGTCCCCAGTTGGTGATGTCTGCCTTCCCCATGCCCAGTGTGGGTCAGCGGCAGCTTGTGTGCCTGGCCCGAGCCCTTCTTCGCAAGAGCCGAATCCTGGTTTTAGACGAGGCCACGGCCGCCATCGACCTGGAGACCGACGACCTCATCCAGGCCACCATCCGCACCCAGTTTGAGAGCTGCACGGTGCTGACCATCGCGCACCGGCTCAACACCATCATGGACTACACCAGGTGGGCGCCAGGACGCAATCAGGGAGGGGCTGGTGGGGTCACCTGGGCCAGTGGGAAGGTTACCTGGACACGGGAGAGAGGTGTGACCTTGGGCAATTGGATGAACCTTCCTGCACCTCAGTCCCTCAGGGCTAGAGTAAGTCAATGCCATAAAGCATCCCAAGCGCAGGAGATCCTGGGAAATGTTCGTTTCCTCCCCGGCTCCTTACCGGAATTCTCCCGAGGACCATGTCCTCTGAGGATTAGGAAAGAGGCCTTGTCCTTGGAATCTATGGCTTCTTCGGAGAGGCAGCTCACTTGGCCAAAAAGAAAGACCGCGACCTCTTCCCTCATTGTGCCCAGTGTCAGAGTGCGGTGCTGAGAACAAGGGGAGGGGCTGGGTGACTCAGACGCCTCATGGAAGTGAGCCGTGCTGGCCCAGCAGGCTGGCCCCTTGGAGGCCTGGGAGCTCAGCATGCAGACGAGGAGGCAGGACCCGGCCACAAATCTATGGCGAAGGAGGATGGTGCGAGTACACCGCCAGACCTTCATTCACAAAATAAACACCCACAGGGCATGGGAAGATGGAGATGGTGCCACGGACAGGGCGGAGGGCAGCTGTTGTCCCTGTGTCAGAAGTGTCCCCCACACAGCCCCAGGCGCTAGGGCACCAAGCTGAGAATGCCCTACGCTGTGTTCTGTTTGTTCCATCCCTGCCCCACCCTACTCCCCACTCCCACCCAGGACCCCCCTGGGAGAAGAGAAGGGAGGATGGGCAGGAAGTGCTGGACCCTGGATCCAGATAAGGGACAGGGCTGGGCCGAGCAAGTCTGTTTTTCGGGCCCAACTGAAAATGGTTTCACCAGCTGCCCTGCGGGGAGAAGGCTCAAAGTGACCTTGGGAGTGGTAGTGGGGCTGACAGAAATGAATCAAATACTCATGCGACTGTCCATGGAATTAGACCCCGCGGGAAGGCAGCAGGGGTCCGCGGGGTGGGGGCGCGAGGAAGCCCATTTCCCCAGGGCAGCCAGGACACTTTCTCTCCTGAGGAAGGGAAGCCCCAGCCAGGCCCTAAGGGATGAGTAGGAGGTGGGAAGTGGGGGAGGAGATGGGAGAGGGAGGATGCTGAAAATGTCAGGCCAAGGATACAACACGGGCAAAGGCCCTGAGGTGGGAAAGCACATGAAGCTGAAGTACAACGAGCAAAGAAGACAGTAGAACCAAGATGAGGGGGGAGAGGGACAGGCCTTGCTATGCTGCACTTCTAGGACCAGGGGCAAGCATCCCATACCCTACGTGTAATGAGAAGGGAGAGGGCAGTGTGGGAAGTGGCCAGGCAGTGATGTCCACAGACACACTCCTTCCCAGGACATGTTTCTAGGCGTCCCATAGATGGGGAAACAGAGTGTGTTCTACGCCCTCCCATCCAGGGGCATCTCCCCAGGCTTGGGAGAGCCCTTTCCACTCCTGCCTCACCCTGGGAGCCAGCCTGTTGGCCCTGTACCAGGTGCACTTCATGATTATCTATCCCAGGCCGAGGTCTGACTGTATGCGTGTGGGTGGGGGAGATCCACCCATCAGCAGCAGCCAGATTTGCAGCCGGAGCCCCAGATTCCAGTGTCAGGGCTCACTGCAGCCCGGTTTCCCGCCGTGTGCCTTTGTGAGTTGGCACAAAGCAGATGGAAGCACACAGGGCCCGGCGCACAGGCCCGTGGCCCCCCCACGCACAGTCCTGTGACCCTGGCCGGGAGAAAGGCTCATTAGGGAAGGTTTTCGGAGCCCCGACCCACAGAGATGAATGGGAACCTGGTGTTTGATCCCAGAAACCACCTCATCTGCCAGGAGAGCAAACGGAGCGGCTAAAATAGCCAGCCTTGCAAGTGTGCACATGTGGCGTAGTGGCTGTGCTGGGTGGGCTGACGGAAGTGGGAGGGTTGGCATGTCACTGCAGGGCCTGAGCAGTACCCAGAAGGGCAGGGTCGGGCTACAAGGCCAGGTGTGGGCTGACGGACACCTGACGGCTTCGTTTTCTTGGCTAGGGTCCTGGTCCTGGACAAAGGGAAAGTCGCTGAATTTGATTCTCCAACCAACCTCATCGCAGCCAGAGGCATCTTCTATGGGATGGCCAGAGATGCTGGTCTTGCCTAACATATATTCCTGGGATTTCCTCCTGGGCTGACCTGGTTTTCTTCAGAAAGGAAAAGGACACCAAATATGTCAGCAGAATAAACCCGGGAGCTGGGGGCATTTGTTCGATGTTTGCTCCTGGGAAGCGCTCCACGGGTTAACCGTGCTAAATGCTTTAGGTGAGGAAGTGAGGCTCCAGGGGTGCCCGACGCGCCCAAGGTCACAGATAGTTTGAGGCAGAGCCCAGACTAGTCCCCGATCTCCTGATTCCCAGTCTCCTGTTACGTCCCCACGACACTGCTTGCAATCACTTCATGGATGACTTTTCCTATTTTCTATTCTGAAGTCTTTTTTGTTTTTTAAATAAAGCGTTTTCCTCTTGAAACAAGATTGCCAGATCAGGCCGTCCCTAAGAACCGAGTCCTGTACTCTGGAGTGCTGGCCTGAATCCATTAAAAACGGAGCCGTGGGGAAATGAAGCTGCGTGGTCCCTTACACACACCTCGGGGCAGGCTTTCTCCGCCTGGTCACAGGTGTGGGGCTTAGGACCTCGGAAGGAGGCAGGGAGGAAGGGGGAGAGGCGGAGGTGGACTTTAGTATACATCTACATGGCTGGAACCATCTGAAGACTTCAGACCCAAGAGCTTTGGGCTGGAAATATTGTCTTCACAGCCAAAATTCACTGGGAAATTGCCAGAAGTTCCCGCTCTGCTGTGCAGATACTATAAAAAGGTGAGAAATGAAGTCCCTGAAATCTGACCTGAGGCCTCTTGGGACAGCTGCTGGGAACACCTCCGCGTTGATGTCATCCCTCAGACCTGTAAGCCTGCTTCTCTAGGGGCTGCAAAGTGCCTGACACTTCATTTCCTCGCTCCTTCAGAAGTCTGTTCCAGACAGGTCTCCATAGCCAGTGAGGCTCGGAGTCATCCGTCTTCCTCAATCGGGCTGAAGCTGAGTGTGGGAGGAGCACAGGCAGCCCTGACAGTCCCGGGCTGGTGAATGAGACGAGGGGTGGATTTTGCTTTCTTGAGCAAACCAGCCGTTTATTTGCTGTGGGTCAGTTTACCTGCACGAGGCCTGGTATTTGGAATGGATCTCTTCTCTCTGTTACTAAGTTTTCTGGCCTCCTCTTTCATTTCCTCAATCTTCATTCTTGGTAAGATGTGACTGGTTGTGGGCAACGGTTTGTCTTCTTCCCTCACCCTAAAGGGGCTGCAGGAGGTGTGGAGATGCCTCCTTTGACCTGGTTTTGCTGTGTGCATTGAGGCAGCCTGTGCTGCAGGACCATTTGTTAAAGGTTAACCACAATTTTTTTTTTGGCAGCTCTTTTGGCTCAGGATGTTTATGAGTGTATGGAAGACTTCCATCCTTGTGATAAAGCAAGTATGAAAGCACAGATGCCCATATTATTCTTCCTCTGCTTGGTGCTAAGAAAAGGTCTCTGCTCTGCGCCCTGATTTATTAGATCAATTTGGCATGACGTCTGCTTTGTGAGGCTCTAGCTGCCCTAAACCTACAGAAATGCAGGTTCATTCAGCATCATTCTCAGCTAAAGATATGAAGGTGTAAAGCTGTATTTCCCTCTCCTGTCTAGGGAGTTTGCTTCTGAGCTCATTGAGGCCAAGACAGGTGCTGGCAGCCCAAAGGAGACGCTCAGTTGTGTGAAGTAAATAGAATAATCAAAAATGTAGCTAATAGGATGACCTCCAGCTAGCTGGCTCAGCTACTCCGGGGAAATGAAGCTGACTGCTGAGAACTGGGAGGGAAGACTCCGCAGAAGAGATCTGTCTCCAGGCGCCACTGAGGGGGCGTGAGCACCACAGCAGCAGGATGCGGGAGGCTCAGGTAGGGAGCCGTCCCTCCCCCTCTTCCTCCAGAGAGTCTTGTCCCTGGGACCGTCCAACCATTTCAACCCCTGTAACTAGAAGTAAAGGGCTGCTTAGGAAGCCAAAATTAAAGAATATGGGCTCGGTCAGTTAATATTTAATTTTAATAATACTTGTTATATTTGAACAGTCAGCAATGCACAAAGAAAATTATCTTCAGTGAATGTTTGCCCACAGTATGAACACATGCTTTAAATATGCAGTGGAGGCGGGGGGGATTCACAGTAACAGAGCTAAAAAGAAAACTCTGTTATAAATTACACGCAGCATATAAAAATAGTTCTCTGAATGCATAGATTAAGACTTTAGACTCACCTACCAGCAACTGTGCAGTCTTATTCTATGGCCATACGTAGAGGTCACTGGATCACAGAGGACGTTATAGAAGAGACCGGTGTGGGGCCCACCTCTCACCTGAGACGCAGCCCCTGGCTCCCTGTTCCTAAGCCCTGGAAATGCCCGGAGCTGCTCCTCTGTAGGCCACCCCCCAGCCGGGGCCTCCACTGCTTCTGAATCTCTAACTGATCTGGATGGCTGGAATTTTAACCCCAGTGATTTAGACATGAATTAATACTGAATTTCTTTCTTTCAGGACAGAACTAATCTTATCATTAAACTTCTTTTAAAGGAAAGGGGGAGAAAGGTTAGTATGTCTAGATACACTAGCTTCTGATTGGTTGAAACACAAGGGAGGTTTCTTCTTTAAAGTACCTCAGAGAGAGGGAGTAGTAAGTAACCTTTACTCTGCCATGCAAACACTGTACAAGGGTAAGTCGCCATCAGTAAGTGCTGAAATACATTAGGTCACTGAACAGTGACGCCGTGAAGCTGGCCTTGCGAACACCTCCACCTCAGCTCAGCATTGGGCTGCAGCAGGAGGCCGTCGTCTTAGCACCGCGTTCTCTTCCACTGACATCTTCTGCACATTCTCTCTCCATTGAATAAAATTAACACAGTTAGGGAGTGAAGTTTCTTTGGAAACTATAGGCACTATGGGGAGAAAGCTGCTTAGGACAGCAGGGGTGCCCTCAACAGCTGGCGTCAAACCCCTGCTCTCCGTCTATGTGCTCGTTCTCATTTCTGAGGCTAAGCTGTTTGCTTCAACAGACAGTGGCTTTTCTGTTCACATTGACACTGAAGGAAAGGAAAAGAATCCTTGAATGCATTCTTCTAAAAATTATTATGCCATGTTCAAGAGTTTAATCAGGTGTGTGTTTGTGTGTTTGTTTTTTGTGTTTTCAGAACAAAGCCTGGTAGACTTACAATTGCCTTTTTTGGGGGTATTGGGTTGGTGGGGGTTATGGGGGATCCCTAAGATAAAACAATTTGTTTACAAAAGCAACAGATTTCAGAATTGTGTAAAAATCCTAATAATTTCAAAATAATCTTTATCTTTTATATAAAAATAAATATGCTAACTCCTTTAGCTCATTTTCCTACAATAACCTTTAAAACAGCAACAGATTCAGTCTCAAAAATTGCTTTTCATTTCTAGTGGAAAATGAAAGTAGAGAACATGGACAGGCAATGTTTGTGCTCTTCTCATATGGTGCAATTAAACACGGAGATGGCAGGAATCACTTCAGTTAAAAAAACAAAACAACAAAAAAACCCCTCGGTTGCTCTTTTGGAAGGCATTAGAGAGCCCTCTAGTGACCACAAAGGGAAGTGAATGCAGAGGTGCTTGTCTAGGGATTGGCAATGGCTGACTGGAGACAGAGAAGGAGTCATGAGTGTTTACAAAGGAAAAAGTGGGGGAGGGGAAGCTCTTTTGGTTAACAGCATATTTACAATTAGGTAACTGTGTTCTTAAATACTTTTCACCTGAGTAACAGTTATAAATATGTTATATGGAACCTCATAGTCACAAGCCACACTAAAACCCATCCGTCCAGCACCTGTGCTTTCCCCCGTTTTCCTCGAGTCAGTTCACATTTCAGGACAGTTGTGAGCATGCAACACCACGCCGAGCGCATCCTGGCCCTTCAGGTGCACTGTCAACAGGAGTGGCTGGAAATAGGCTCCACTCTCTCAGCTTCTGCGGACCGCTCTCTTACATGCTGCACGTAAAACACACTGGATATAGAACCGCCGCTTCTGCCTCTCCAGACCACTTCTCCACTGTTCACAGCGTTGAGCAATAGGTTTATTGTGCACCAAGAGGCTTGGAAGAGTGGCACCACTGCTTGAGGGTCAGGGGCTTCCTACCTTGGCAGGACCATGTTAGTGTACACTACTCAGTGGCACCAGCGGCCCTCCGGCATCCAAGGCATTGAGATCAATGGCTTGTCCTTGGCCCAGAGGTGACGCGCACTGTCACAATACTCGGTGATAGAAGTCCCTGTGGCATTAGTAAGTCAGTTTTGAAGCTCTTCTGTTGTAGCAAGGCCTTTCTGCCAGTGTGGATGCAGCATTTCTGAACAGAAAATTATTTTCACTTATCGTTAGAACCAGTTCCAGCTCTTGGAAATCTTGGAGTCGAGCAACATCTTTGTCCTAAAACAAAAATAGGTTAATCAGATTAAGAGGAGCCACTTGTCTCTTTATGTTTGGTATGCTGTGTTGACTTGATATCGGTATCTTGGCTCATTTTAAAGCCTAAAAGCAAAAAAACAAAAAAAAAACCCTTTGGCAGGCTGTCCGTGACGTGCAGGAAAGTCCCAGGGGCGTGAGCTGGGCTGGAATGGTGGAAGCCCTTAGCAGCAGCTGCTCTGGGATGAACACACCTGGAAGGGAGAGGCGATGCAGGAATCCGTTTCACTCACGTGCTCTGAGAAGCAGAGCCTGATGCTCAAAAAACCCAGAGATGCTGGGAGGACCACACATGTATCCATGGGGGTTTGCACTGTAATTTAACCTCATTCTGATGGTGCACTAAGATAATCCTTACAGAGCCACACAGAAACAACTGAATGAAAACGTGAATGGTACTTCAGAAAATTCTCTCTGGGATCCTACAACTTGCAAAAAGGCCACAAAACAAACAAACAAACAAAAAGGCCAATGTCCCTATAGACCCAGTAGAGGGAAAGAAAACTCAATGATTATATTTGGAAAACCACCCTTCTCTCCTTTTCTATTATCTTTTCATTTCCTCAACTATGACTCATATAACCAAGGAGGAAACTGGGTATTTTCCAAATGCGGAAAGCAACCAACCACTCATGCTTAACAGGCCTTTCCTTACCTTTCTTACCAGAGTATTGGGTAACTTTCTGATCTTCTCCACTTGATCTGGATTAACACCCAGCTCACAGCAACTCACTCTGAGCAATTCTTGGTAGGTGAGCTCCTGTCGGTCCAGTTCAATTTCAATGAAATCATTTTCTCGAAGAGATGGGTTTTGAATCCTCACCTTGAGTACCAGCTCTAGAAAAAAAAGAGGGAGAAATGTTAATGAACGGTTCTGGCATAATCAGCCTGTGTAATTTAAGGTCTTTTCCAGAAGATGCTTGTGCCACCCAATGAGGAAAAACTAGGCACCATCAGCAAGAGTTGCTCAAGCCCAATTCTGGCTCTATTGGCAGTTTCCTGCACTGTCTTCCCTACACCTAAGACTGTGTGTGCTTCTCAAGTAAAAGGGGGTGTGGAGGGTGGTTGGGGAGGGGACAACCATCACAACTGTATAGAGGATAATTTATTTCTGCTGCTGGAACTAAGAAGGTAAAGGCTTAAGAATGGTTTTGGGAGTTTAACTACATATAAGCAGGGAAGGAGAAGAGAGGGGAAAAGAAGGCACAGGCAAGATATGGTACATGAATTACTCTAAAAAGATTTAACAATCGTGGATCTAAAGGTATTTATGAAATATGAAATTCCTTATATTAAACACAGTAAAAGAGCAAAAAGCTCTAATAAAAATTAAAGTATAATTATGATTTGAGTACAGTACACCTTAATAAGGGAGGAGCCTTGGCTGTGGGAGTAAACATCTTGCTGTACAAGAGGGTAAGGTAGTGGTCCAAAAAGGATGTGACGTGTCCAAGGGACACAAGAACTGGCTTAAAGAAGCTCCCTTGGGCAAATGTGGCATAATTCGAACATCAAAGTAACGGTAATGGGTTATAACCCAATGATAGAATAAGAATCTGCGTTCATACTGATATAAATGGAGAAGAAAAGAAAGCCCTTCTTTACAGTAGAATACCAACTAGTAAATAGAGAATGACAGGAAATCACATTCTACAAAATAATTGGCCTGAACTCTTTAAAAATATTGAGGTCCAAAATGATAGAGAAAGGCTGAGGAAATGTTCCAGATTAAAAGAGACTAAACCAACATGATAACTAAATGCTATGGTGATCAGGGCAGGGGGCAGAGGTGGAGGGAGTGAAGATGGCTATGAAGGGCATTGGTGAGATAATTGACAACATTTAAATATGGACTACGGATTAGAGAACAGTATTCTATATCAAGGTTACATTTCCTAAATGTGATCATTGTGTTGTGTATAATTATGTAACAGATATCCTTATTCTTAGGAAATACACACTTAAACAGTTGAGGGTAAAAGGGCAAAAGGCAAACCATCTGAGTAAAGAGAGTTCTTTATACTAGTGTTGCCGCTTTTCTGTAAATCTGTAATTACACTTAACCTAAATACATTCCACCCCCAAACCCAGAAGTAAAGCTCTAGAGCTCTGGATGCTGTCTGCCCGTTTGCAGAGGCGGTTGCTGACAAGGAGTTACCTTGCATATTAAATGGAAATGCTCCAGTGAAGAAAAATGGCTGGAATGCTGGCGCTGGTCCTGCATATGTCCCATTTTGAGGCTCCAGAGACACTGGTGGCTTGGACGGGACAGAAGAGAACAGTGAGCGACTCTGACTCACTGGTGGCTGACAAACAGGTTTTGTGCTTTCTGGTGTTCTGAGTATAGCAGAGGGGGCAGACACATCCCCATTCTGAACCAGTGCCAAAGAGGTGTGGTCCCTCGGAAAGGCCCCCAGCAGGGGAGGTTCCCCAGGGGGGAGCAATGCGGGGGAACTCTCTCCGGGGGGTGAGGCAGGGGGTGTGGAGGGGTCCCCATTCTGCAGGGGGGCCGAATCCTCTGCCATGGGGGTGTAGATAAAAGGGAAAGCTGGACTGGCCAAATAGTTGGGAACAAAGGGCAGGTCTGACTCCTTCTTCATCGGGGGGAGGTTGTCACCATCATCATCTTCTTCCACTTCAAAAGAAGAAAACACAGAACCTTTAATAGTCCTTCAAAAATTGGCAAGAAATGAGTGTCTTGTGAAATCTAGTGTGCTTTGGTATATGACAAAATACTATGGTCAGTGTTCAGTGACTCTTCAAGTCAAAAGAAAAATAATATTTCATTAGGTTTATGATTACCGTTTTTATCATCTTAAATTTTACAGATTAAAAAACTTTTAATGCCTATCTTTCCAGAAACAACATAGAATTACCATCTTGGCACAGTAATACGGTCTTTGCTTTTAGAAACAAACTGGTTGCTTGAATTGCATAAAGAATACAGCCAATAATACTACCAGTCTTAAATTAGTTTGACAAAGTCAAAAGCTGCCCCAGAACTCAGACTCACCTCCCATTATCTTTCTGATTTCTCTTCTTGATGTTAACTGGACTGGCATTTCTCCTTTTGTGGTAAGAATCTCTTTGTCAGCTCCTGATTTTAGCAAGTAAGAGACCACCTGACCATGATTGCGTTTACAGGCCCAGTGTAAACAGGTCCTGTCCCAAAACAAAAGGGGGTGGGGAGAGTAATTTAAAAAGAAGAGAGGTGATTTGGGATTTCAAATTCTACCGGTTAGTAAATAAATATATGCAGGAGTTCAGCTAGGACCAGAAAACCAGGCTAGTAATCTCAACTTTTCTTTACAGAAAGCAGATGAGCAAAATATTTAGTATGCTTAAAATTTATTTTTAAATTTCCTTTCTGGCCCTTGGGAGAAACTGATTTGTCCCAGGAGCTTTAATTTCAATGGCTTCCAGAAGGCTGACAGGCTGGCTGGCTGGCTAACTCTAATGGTATTGCTGAGTGTTACTCCATCAATACTGCTCATTAGATTGTTCCAATCTCTTTAAAATATATCTTTATATTGGCACATTCCTTTTTCAGGGACTACGGAAACTTGCTTCATATGCATCAGTTATCACTTGAAGATTAAATATTATCAGGCAAATAGCCATCTTATCTACAAGCTTGCTCTGCCACTAAAATTATTACTAGTAAAACAGAATATTCTTGTCTGCGTCTTTTCCTCTTTTTCTTTCCTTCACACAAAAAGAAGGGTTTCTAGATTTCCATTTTTATTTTAAATATATTTTTATTGATTTCAGAGAGGAAGGAAGAGGGAGAGAGAGAGAAACATCAATGATGAGAATCATTGATCAGCTGCCTCCTGCACGCCCCTTACTGGGTGGGGATCAAGCCCACAACCCAGGCATGTGCCCTTGTCCGGAATCAAACCCAGGACCCTTTAGTCCACAGGCCGACACTCTATCCTCTGAGCCAAACCAGCCAGGGCTAAATTTCCATTTTTAAAAATGTTGGCTTCTCTTATTCTCTCCAGAAGGCTACAAACACACCCTCATCTGCTTACACGTAAGGCACTGCACAGACTTTAATTCCTAAGGCATTTAAAAATGTACATCAACCACCAAAATTTCAAGAACTCTTCTACCATACTAGATTCATTTAAGTAAAACTAATTCTTTAATATTGTACACATAGGGGTTATGTACACACTGAAGGGCTGTTATTTTAACACTGTATAGAATTATAATTGGCATGCCCGCAAACACTCCATCTTAACAGAAATGAAAGGATTCAGAGCTACTAAATTCATCCCCAGTTGTCAAAGTTGAATGATATCAGGGAAGGAAAAGACTTTTTCCAACTGTTTTGAAATGTCCTCATTCACCAACTCTCTAACTGAACTGAGATAAATATCTTTAGCGCTTATAGGCAAATGCAGGTATGGTAAAGAATAGAACATATGTTCAATGGTGAGAATTAGGTCACTCACCTGGGAAATATAATATCTAGAAAGTTCTTTTGGTTCCAGGAAAAGCTGATTTTACCCTTGGGACCCTGATATTTATGACTTACAGAAAGCTAGCTTGTCTGGCTGGCTGGGAGCAACTCCACTGATGTGCCAGAGTGACATTCTACAATATTATTCACTAGAATTATTCAAGTGCCTTTAAGGTGCACTCTATGACGATCTGACTACCAATTTGGGAAAAATAAGGGAAGAGCCCCAACCGGTTTGGCTCAGTGGATGGAGCATCGGCCTGCGGACTGAAAGGTTCCAGGTTCGATTCCGGTCAAGGGCATGTACCTTGGTTGTGGGCACATCCCCAGTAGGGGGTGTGCAGGAGGCAGCTTATCAATGTTTCTCTCTCATTGATGTCTCTAACTCTCTATCCCTCTCTCTTCCTCTCTGTAAAAATAAATAAATAAATAAGGGAAGAGTCTTGATCTAGACTTCTACAACATAAGATCCACGAAGACAAGGAAGGGTTTACTTAGACATACAAGTACTTAATTAATATTTGCTGAATGAGTAAGTGAACCAAGAACAAGGTAGGTGTTGCTAGGAGGAGAAGGATCCAATGCATTCTGGGCAAACTGCAGCCAACAGTGTGTTTGTGTGTGGATGTCTGTAGCATAGGCTTGGAAAGTAAATAATTATAAGCGGCACTCAAAAATGAATGGCGCATGATGAGAAAAATATGTTCCCTTTGGAAATAAATGCTCACTTGCTAGTAGTAAATCATGACAGACTTGCTCATGACAAGCTTGAGAGGAAGGAGGTAATGGACCGCCAGTGGGTCTGAGATACTCCGGGACAAACCAACTAACTCAAGTAGCACCATGTCAAGTGGGGTTAAGTCAGCACGGCTCCCCCAGCCCTGTGCCCTAATCATCATCATCTACAGTCCAGGCCTGTGTGGCTCTGGGCAGTCATAACTCAGAGCCACTGCAACCAGGCAATCATTTCAAATTCTTCCTGAGCCATTATACTTGTTCCTTAAAGCCAAAGGATATGCATGACACTTAAATTATAGTCGATATGGGAGTTCTATCTTTGAACCTCAACTCTCTAAGCTTTAAATTTGCAGTCAGAATATCCTATTAGTGCTGGGAAGTATTTCAGACCAGAGGCCCTGGGCATCATTCATCAGTGCTGAAATTGTGGTTACTGAGCAAGTAAGAACTGAAAGCAGTAACTATTCTGCTAGAGAATAAGTATTTGTTTGTTTGTCTAGGTAATCTTTATCCAGCACACTGTTTATATAATAAACACAATATAATGCTTTCCATGCTGGACATTGGTCTAAAAGCAATACAGATATTAACTTATTTAATCCTCTAAACAACCCACGAGTTAAGTACTATTATCAACGTTCCTTCCATATTACAGATGAAGAAACTGAGGCAGCCAGCAAATAAGCAAAACAAACAGTATGCTTGCTATGATGAAGTGTTACTGGGACAATAAAGTAAGGAAAGGAATTAGGGGACGCCAGAGGTAGGGGAGGGGCATAGTGCAATTTTAAATTGAGGAGCCAAGGAAAGGCTCACCAAGGTTATATCTAAGCCCAGACCTGAAGCAGGTGAGGAAGTAAAAGCATTTTGGATGGAAGGAAGGGAAAACACAAAGGACTTAAACCATATAAACATCAGAGCCTGATGTTTCAGGAAAAGCAAGGCCAAGAGAGAATGAAGAAAGCAAGGGGCAAATGCAGGGATGAGGCATCGAGGCAGGAGGCTCGGGGGACAGGAGTAGAAACTGTAGGACTCCGTGGGCTCTTAGAGATGGGAGCCCTTAGAGGGTCCTGAGCAGAGTGAAATGATCCAAATTACGTTTACGTTCGGATCCCTCTGACTTCTGTGCTGAAGAAGACTGTCAGGGATCAGGGCAGAAGCAAGGGACTAGTTAGGAGGCCACTGCAATGACCCGGGTAATAGAATGGTGGCAGCTCTGCCGAGAGAGGTAGTGGTGCAGCCAGTGAGATGCGGTCAGAATTCGCCGACTGACTGGCTGTGGGTGTGAGGGAAAGACCAGAAGCAAGGCCGGCACTGAGGGTTCTGGCCTGAGCACCTCAGACGCTGAGATGAGGACCCCTCGGAGCAGACCTGGGGCAATTAGGGGATGAGAGCAGACCAGGAATTCAACCTTTGACACCTTGAGTTTGAGGCAGCTATTCTGTCCCAATAAATCTATGATAAGCTTCTGCAGGTTACTTCAGATTCAACTTATATCAACTGAGTATTGTTAAAAAAAAAAAATTCAACTGAGTAAATTTGAAGATCTAATTGGCTCTATTAAATAATTCAGGATTGCCCTGGCCCCTTTGGTTCAGTGGATAGAGCGCTGGCCTGTGGACTGAAGGGTCCTGGGTTCTATTCTGGTCAAGGGCACATGCCCGGGTTGCAGACTCGATCCCCAGTGGGGGGCATGCAGGAAGCAGCCAATCAATGATTTCTCTCATCATTGATGTTTCTATCTCTCTCTCCCTCTCCCTTCCTCTCTGAAATCAATTAAAAAAATTAAAAAAATATACAATTCAGGATTGAACAGCATGCCACCTAGCAAATAGAAGGGAGCTCTGAGAAGCTGTAAAAAAAGGAAAGGTTTTTAATAGGCAGAAACTGAGCAGGACAAGAAAGTTGCTGATGTAAGACAAGGAAGGATCATTGGTTTTTTTTGTTGTTTTTTTTTTTGTTTTGTTTTGTTTTCAGACAAGTGCACCCTCTTTGGGAGCAGCAGGAGTCTTACTAGGTAGATGACCTCACTAGTGTTGATCAGGAAATTCCTAATCTGACTGATTAAACCGTCACCTTTCTGGGAAGGCCTTAAACTGCAATAAAGTCTTAGTTTGCTGCCCTTGGGACCTTGGGCCTGGAGTTCCTCTTTTAAACAGCACCTGTTATGTGGCAGGCACGATGGTTAGGAAAGCAAGGTCTGGAGTCCGATGCTGGGTTCATTTCCTAGCTCCACTAGATAGTACAATTTTATGACCTTGGGGAAATTACTTAATCTTTCTGGGCCTTAGTTTCCTAATCTGTAAAATGGAGAGAATAACAAAAGCGATGTCCCTGTGGAGTTGTGAATGACATAATACACGTAAAGCCCTTAGAACCTCGTGTGTGCTACCGAGCAAGCTCAGTAAATGTCAGCTACTTATATTATGCTTCATCTCGTTAGACGCTTACAACACTCTCCTGAAATACAGAATTGGAAAACGAAGTGACTCCAGTAAGTTCAACTAGCGAGGCAGGAAGGAAGAAGAACCTGCAGGCAAGACCAGGCTCTTTCATCTGCACAGCACTGCCTCCCAGTGCCAGAACAGGGGTTCCCCGAGGGTGGACCGCCCAGCAAGGCTCAGAAAAGGCACGCACAGAACAGCAAGCTTGTTTGCAAACACTTTTAAACAAAGCATCTGTATCTGTTGTTTCCCCGGCATTCTCAACAGCTACTCCGGCTTTTTTATTTAAGGTAAGGAGGGAGAGAGATTTGTGAGGTCTGATCCTGGCTAGCATATTAATAGTTGTGTGACCTAGGGCAAATTATTCCCATCTCCAACGTCCCCTTCAGTTCCAAATGTATGATTCCACTTTTAAAAGATAACATTTGCAAACTTACTTTAACTCTGAGCTAGCAAAATAGGCAGGATCAAATAAAAAACTTAAGTTTAAATGTGAAGAGGGCAGAATAATAGCACATTCAGTAACTTAACACTAAAATTTTGACCACCAGGGCATCTTACTTAAAATGACTTATTTCATCCGGAAGGACTTAATTGCAAGCAAGTATCTAAAGCCTTAGACCAAATTCTCTATTTGAAACTGTAACAGGAAAATAAAGCAAAACACTAAAGAATAAATGAATGAGTCTTCCCTCAAGCAGCTGTAGGCAGCAGCCATCGCGGCTACAGAGGGGCAACAGAGCAGAACAGGGATGCAAGGGATTTTTTTTTCTGCTCTTGAGAAAAGAAATCGTGCTAGTTTGTAAGATTCATCTATGTTTTTTGCTGTACACGTGTGTTCTGCAGGAGCACCTATGGCAAAATAATTCAACATTTGATTTGGGGTGAACTCCAAATTAGCGTGAGAACCATAGCCAGCACCGTTCAGGCCAAGTGAGTCGGGGGGGGGAGGGAAGGATGCGGAGGCGGCAGGGGCGCCAGGGGCGGGGTGGGCGCTGCCCCGGGAAGACCACGTGGGCCAGGATTTCGGCAGTCCGCGCTCCCGACTCCATCGGGCAGGGGGACCAGGGTTGGCCTCCGGAGCGCACAACCTTGGGGGCCCCCGGGCGCCAGGCCACGCCTTAGCAAGCGTCGCCGAGGTCACGGGCGGCCGCCCCACGGCCCCGCCCGCTGCGCTGACCCTGGTCTTCCCCCGCTCCCCACTTACCAGCCGTTGACCTCATTTTGGGAGTTCACATCCACCCCGCTCTCCACCAGTTTCTGCACCTCCCGAATGTCCCCCAAGGCCGCGGCCTCCCGCAGCCTCTCCTGCTGCTCCTTCTGCTCTAGGCCGGCGCTCATCTTCCCCGCGGCCCCAGGCCCCCGCCCGCCCCGGGCCCGTCAGCGCCGCCGCCACCGCGGCCCGCTCCCGGCCATGGGGATGGGGAGAGAGCGCGGGGCTGGCCCGCCCTGCTCGCGCCGCCGCCCGCGCCCTGCCCGGGGCCTCGGCTCCCTCCCGCCGGCCGCCCGCCCGCCCGCCGCTCCCCTGCTGCTCCCGGCCCAGCGGGCCCAGTCGTCCGCCCCTGCCGCGCCTCCCGCAGGCCGGCTCCGGGGGACCCTATTCAGAGTGACAACGCTGACCCAGATCGCTTCCGTTCCGACCCCGGGTCCGGCCGGGCCGCCTGTTTACGTAACTGCTGCACAGTATTATCCGCTGTGATTCATGGGCTATTTTTAGACCTCCCCACCCCACCTTCAAGGGAGGGGGACAGACGCATGGAAAGGGGCGGGGGGGGCGGGAATGCATATTTGAGAGCCAGAAAGGCCTTATCCTCTGGCGCAGGCTGTTTACCAGGCATCACAAATAATTGGTGGGGTTTGTGGTTTTTTTCCTCCAGTTCGTTTGACTCTTTTTCCTGATTTGAGCCAACTCTTGCCCAGCAGGATGGGGAAATGGGCTGAAAACGATCCTATTATTATATGCCCATTACTGCAGAGATAGATTACGCTGCTCTTTCTTCTTTTGACAGTGCTTGGACCATTTAGTTCGAATATTTATTTCAATGGCCCCGTGGTTTTAACATCTCATTTCTCCTAACAGGAATTTCTTCTGACTTGGCTTTCAGGGAAAATAGTTATATTGTGCCTCGAGTCTGTAAACTGCAATTTATTACTGCTTATAAATCATAATTAATTACTCTTCATGAAGGCCATGTAAGGGGGAAAAAAGAAAGAAAGAAAAGGCCACCAAAGAGGCTTTTTGGAGCTCTCTTGGTTCTGATGCCGGGAGCTCCAGGGAGAGCTATGGTGCGGCTGTAAACAGCATTCTGCCTGACTCTGCCTGGTCCATCGAATGGGGTTCAGAGCATGCTTGGCACTGCTTTGTTGCCCAGCCGGTGAAGAATAAAATGATTGTTTTGCTAAGCTCAGGTGCCTCTGATTTCCAATGTGGCACAGGATGGACCCTTGCACATGGGGTCAGGAGGACTAAGGGGATAACCCTGCAGTGAGAAGGAGGAAGGCCTGAACGAAGAGAGGGGATGGAATAGGAAGGGACACATTTAGGGGTGGAGTTCTCATTTCCCTCTCTTGGGGCTGCCCAGGTCCTGCACAGCAAGCATTTTTCTTGCTACTGTTTAAGAAAACCAACCTGTCTGTTTATTAGGATGGAGGAAGCCACGCAGTTCACACTGTACCCCAAGTGATGGTGAATATAAACGAACTGCACACTCAAATTGACCCCCCCCCCAGGGCAAATTGGAACTCTGAGCTTACATTTTTATTTGTCCCCCAATTTAAACGTTCTCAGATCCAGCATGATACGTCATCTGAACTGCCTTGCATGACACTGACATTGGGTCCTTTAACACAACTTGAGTAACACAGAAGTAGGGAGTAGCCTCTTTTTTCTTAAAAGCAGTTGTAACAATTTGGTAGTGACTGCACTCAGAAGACTGTGAATTCTTGTTATAAGAATTTATTTGTCAAATTTCCCTCTCTTAAAAGGATTATAGCATGTGCCCTAAATTGTTGAATCTGTGAATCTGTGAATATTAATATCGCCTTAAACTCATCCTCTAGTTACCTCTAACTCCAATCTTTTGCTTGTTATCCTCCCATATAAAAACAAAAACCTTCTCCACAAACAAAATCTCTAATCCTGGCCCTAACTGAATGCAAGCCAATGGCTATTCTATTGCTTTCCATTTATTTATTCTTTGTCTTATCTCTACGGGATTATCCAACTCACTGGGTGTATTAAGCAGGCACCTTCTGCTGAGCACTGTTCTAGTCACTGAAGATGCTGTCGCAAACAAATCAGAGACTTCAAAGAACTCCTAGTCTAACAGGGGAGAGGTGGGAAACAACAGAATGTGGTGAGTATTACAATAGAAACAGTGTGGCATATGGCATAGTGGCTGATCCCAGCTTTGCCTCTCACATAATCTTGGATGAGTTCCTTAATCTTCCTGTGCTTCAAATTTTGTATCTGCAAAATAAGGATGATAATGATAGCACCTATTTTGCAGGACAGTTCTATGGATTGAATGAATGAATACGTGTAAAGCCTGGACATCAGAAACACTTACTGGGACAGAGGTATATTCCAACAAGGTTAAGCCCAGGAAGAGCCCCTGATAGGGTAGGAGGGCGGTGGTGGTCAGGAAACAAAGATAGCACCCAGGGTTCTAGCTAAGTCAGGGATGGGCAAACTTTTTGACTCGAGGGTCACAATGGGTTCTTAAACTGGACCGGAGGGCCGGAACAAAAGCATGGATGGAGTGTTTGTGTGAACTAATACAAATTCAAAGTAAAGGAGCGGAGGGGAGAGCAAGAGAACCCTCCGCTCTTTCGGCTCCGTGGGCCGGATAGAACAGCCCAACGGGCCGGATCCGGCCCGCGGGCCGTAGTTTGCCCACAGCTGGAAGTGGATAGTGCTGCCGTTTACTGAGATTTGGGACAAAGAATGAAGAGAAAGCCTCAGGTTCGGTGATGAATTCACTTTTGAATCTGTTGAAGGTCTTTTATTACTACTATTGCTAGGCATTACACCATGTGCTGTATATGAATTATCTATGAGTTATCTCATTTAGTACCCACAACAACCCCATCGTTATCATCATTACTAATCATTATTTGAGGCACAAAGAGGTAAGTAACTTGCCCAATGCCGTAAAGCTTAGTGAAGGAGCAAGGCTTTGAACTCAAGCAGCTCCTGTGCTTTCTTTTCTGACTTTCTTTCAAGTGGAGATACCCAGTAAATAGTTGTGTCTATGGGTGTGGCATTCTGGGCTAGTGATTTGGATTTGGCTGTCATCAGCAAAGGGTGCTACCTGAAGTCAGGGGAAAGAAATGATGGCCCCAAGACAGTGTAGTGAGTGCTGAGAGAAGACAGCTCAAGATAGAATCCCAAAGAATAGCCAACATTTGAGAAATCCTCAAATGAGACTGAGGAAGAGGAGCAGCTGGAATAGTAAGAGGGAAGAGCAAAGGCGTGGGAGGGTTTGGCAAAAAGAGAGTGATCTACAGGGTCAAAGGCTGCTGAAAGGGCAAGAAAGAAAGGACTAAAAAGTACAGACTGGATTTACCCCCAAGGAGATTGCTGGTGACCTTGGAAAGGAAAGTGGCAATGCCTCCTACATGGTATATACTATGCAGGAATCTGGGAACACAAGGATGATAAGAAATGTATCTGACCTAAGGGAACTTTCGCATAGTTCTGTAGGCTCAAAGCCCAAGATCAATGTCAGCAGGTTTGGTTTCTCCTGAGGCCTCTCTTCTTGGCTTGCTATAGTAGCCTTCTTGCTGCATCCTCACATGATCTTTCTTCTATGTTCATCCGCTGGCTCATCGCAAATTTCCTCTAAGGACGCCAGTCATATTGGGTTGGGCGCAGTCTAAATGCTTCTTTTTAACGTAGCCATCTTTCTAAAGGCGCTATCTCCGAATACAGTCACATTCTGAAGTGCCGGGGATGAGGCCTTTGAAAGGTTAACGTGGTGATACGCGGGCAGGCTAAATAGCCATCTCAGATGGTGGATAAAGAAAAAGTGAATTTATTTAAGGGAAGGGGTGAGAAAGGGGAGATCCAAGGGGAAGGGTTGCACAGCATGGAGCCAAGGGAATATTGGGTCCGTGATGGCAGCAAAAGTATACTTAGGACAGTGAAATAAGGAAGGGCATGGAAGGAGCAACAGGAGAGCCCTGGCTGGGCTGCTTTGGCTCACTGAGAAGTCAGGGAAAAGGGGGCCTTGGAGACAGGTTCAGGGGGTTACCTGGTATGAAATGCCACTGCCCATTGCCCCCCTGGTTGTAAGCCTCCTGGGGTCCCTTAAAGGATAGGGGATAATTGCCTGTGGGGGAAGGAGAGGGGAAAGGGAATGGCAGAGGAATATTTATCTCTTTCTTGCAGGTGGAAATCTTAGGGGAGGTCTCAAGGAGGGACTTAATAGAATATTCATCAGCTTTCTAGGTGTGCTCTTTCAGGGTCATGGTCTCCACTGATGGGTTGGTGCCAGGGCAAGGGGTCATTAGTCAATGTAGCTGGTCCTGAGGCAGCCACGGAGTCACTTGGCTGTTGCTGCTTTTCTGGGCCTGGGAGCTGAAGTACAACTGAGGCCTGGATGTTGTCTTTAGGGAGGAAAAGGTGAGGAGGTCTACACTGCCGGACTGTCGATATGAAATGCCTGGGCATGCATTTAAGCATAACCAATGGATAAAAAACACTGGGGGGAGGGGGCAGGTAAAGGCATGTACTGGGGGGAAGGGGAGGCCGGGGAAAGGTCAATGGGGAAGAAAAAAAAAAAGGAGACATATGTACTACTATTTGTAATACTTCAAACAATTAAAAAAATTAAAAAAAAAAATTAAATGCCTGGGGTCCAAACCACATGACCAGTGAATGATATGCTAGAGCAGGACAGGTCACCCTGGGGGCAAGGTTCTTGTTGTCCCCGTTTTGCCCCTTGCTAGGCATCTGGGGCTCTCTGCCCTGGTGAGTGTCTGTACCTGGCCCGTCGTCCGTGCTCTGCTCATGTCCAACAGCCTTGACTTCTTTTCCAGTCACTGTGCTTGGCTGGAGCCTCACCATCTTTTACTAGTAGGTCTTACATCATTTCCACAGAGAGACTTCTCTTTACTCTTTGACAGGACCCTGCTTTCCCCCCTGACCATATAGCTAATGATTAAGTGGACTCAAAATGTGTTAGGCCTGTTTTTCATGCCTTACATTGCATCAATTCAGTTAATATTCACAGTAACTTCGTGTCTGTAGGGGACTATCCTATATAATAAAAGCCTAATAGGGGGCAGATGCTCAACCCAGGAGCTGCCCCCAGCCTGCAGGCCCCAGGCCAGCCAAGGCAGGTGCCAGTGGGGGTCCCCCCTATTCCTCGCTGGAGGCTCTACAGAGGAAGGCCGACTGCAGCAGCAGAAGGTGGAGATGGTGGGGGGCTAAGGGAGGTGACACGGGGAGGCTGGTGAGCAGGCGGCACCAGGCCAGCAAAGGTGGGTGCCAGCAGGGGCCCCACAGATCGGACCTGATTGCCAGCCAGGCCTAGGGACCCTACCCATGCACGAATTTCATGCACCGGGCCTCTAGTTATTATCATAAGCCCCATGTTGCAGATAGGGAAAGGAAGACAGAATGGCAGAACTGGGATTGCTAACCCAGGAAATCTGGCTTTAGCATCCGTACCCCGATTTATATTGACAGAGTTGATACTTCTTTAGTGATTGTCTCCCTCACTAATCCTCAAGGTCTATGAGAGCAGGGCTGTGTCTGAAAGGTTCAGAGCTTAGCGTCAAGCTTCAAGAGCGTACCTGGACATAGAAAGTACTCAGGTAATTGAAGAAATGAATCAACAATTTAAAAAAAATTCCAGACTGGGAGGCATCAGGTGCAGAACTGAATCGCCATACTTCGCTCGTAGAAACCGCCTATCTCTGCCTTGACTTCCCACCCAGTGAATCAGGGGAATTGGGGTGGGAGGACCCCAATTCCCACAAAGTGACTGGGAAAATGGAGTCTGAACATGAGTTTCCTCCACTGGAAGATGGCACCGGGTGGTCGCGTGGGACAAAGGGATACAAGGCTCTTTTTTCCATTTCGGAACGGTGTAGAAGCTTCGAGACATAGGCTCCGATTTCTCACTGTGAAAGCGCTCGGGAAGACCGGCGCTCAGGGAAATGGGTGGACTGAGCTACAGAGCGGCAGAGCCTCAGGCTCAGCAAGGAGCGGAGTGGACCCCGCCCCTGGGCCGGCGGAAGCGGGCCCAACCTCGCCTCCCAGGCTTGGGCGTGACCCCGAGGGCGCACGCGCGCGCACGGCACGCTGGGAAAGCGCCCGCGCGGCGGCCATTTTGTCTTATCGGCTTCTATTTTGGAGGAGGCTTTTTCGGCCAGCGTGCCGGCCGGAGAGGTTGGCGACTGTGTCGCCGGCGTTTTCTTCAGTGGGTGCCAGGGCTGGTGGGAGCAGCCGCTCGAGGGAAGCACCATGATTTCGGCCGCGCAGTTGTTGGATGAGTTAATGGGCCGGGACCGGAACCTGGCCCCGGATGAGAAGCGCAGCAACGTGCGGTGGGACCACGAGAGCGTAAGTCCCGCGGGCCTTGGGCCTGTGCCCGGGCGCCGTGGGGGAGGGGAGCGGCGCGGGCTTGGTCCCGCCGGTCCCGCGGCTCGACTCAGGGCGGGGGCCAGGACCGCGACGCTGTCGGGTGTCTGACCCCTTGGCCGGCGGGAGCCGAGAGCATGGCCCAGGAGGGAGGAGTCTGCCGGATCCGGGCATAAGGGATGATTTGTTTTTGTTTTGGTATCGAGGAAGCGTAGAGGACCCTTGGCAGAAGTGAAAAGAACCTTCATGAGGCAGGGAAACGCGGGGAAGGAGTTATTATGTCAGAGGCTCCAGAGTCTTCATTTCATAATGGAATAGGGAAAAGGACAAATTCTTCCGTTATTTGGGCTGAGCGACGTAGTTAGACCGATATTTCTGGCCAGGATTAGTGGTAAAGTAGCCGTGTATTATTTCTGTAGCGGTCCAATTTCTGAATGGAGGCTCATATGGGGAAATGAATCTTTAAAAGAGTTCATAACTTGGTAGGGTTTACCCGTACTTATGTTTGTTTGCAAATGTTGTTTGATAGCAGTACGTTCTAGTAAGCGCTTGTCAAGGCTTTTCCTTTCACAGAAAACTCACTTGGTTCTCCTAACCCTGTGAGTCGGGGTGAATGTTATAACCGCAGTTTCACAGATGAGACTTGAGAGGCTCACCCAAGATCTGTTGGCAAGTTAAGTGGCGAAACCAAATCTTTGTGATCCTGCTCACAATTCTGTGCAATTGGGTCTCTGCAAATACCATAATGTATTTCAGGTGTTTTGAACATGGAGCATAACGGTTATTTTAAGTCTTACCTGAAGAACAGATGTAGGATTTTAACTTTACTTGGATTGCAGTTATAATCAAACAACCTGGTAATTTAAAGGCAGTTGCTAATCAAAATATGAAGGAATGGTTAAACAAATACAAATTTTTTTTTTAAAAAAAGTTAGTTGCTTACTCTTTAAACACAGGCTTTGGTCAGAGTAAAATCTCTTTTGCGATGCATGAAAACAAGTTAGTGCTACCTGAGTCCTTTCAAGTACTTCACTTATTTGCAAAATAAGTGTGTGTTTAAAGGATTGGGATGCTACCTGATTCCAAAGTAGTGTGAAGTGTTAAGGTAGAATTCATTGTGTGGGGTCAGAGTCACATATTTAGCATTGACCTCAAGAGAAGTGAAGCTTTTAGAAAGTTTGTAGGTTTTTAATATTTTGGGGTTTTCCCCCTGGTCTAAATTGGAGACAGTAATTTTGTTGTTTGTCCTGACCCTCTTTTTTTGTAGGCATTTCTTTTTCACAGTGAAGTAACTTTTTCTTTTACCACTTAACTCAGTAATCTTGCCATCTAAGCTTTCCCCCCAAAAAGGGCATTATGATTTAGTTGATGTACAAAAAAGACAATTAGCAATTTGGAATCAAAGGGAAAATTGCTTTTGATTGCCTCCTTGTGGACTGGAGCAGCCTATGCCGGTACCTCCTTGGTTTTTTGAACAGTGTTGTGGAGAAACTTTGTTTCTGCGATGGTATTTATTCTCACATTGCATTATTTGTTACAGGTTTATAACAGCATTGAGGCTCTCAGAATAGCAATTTAGGTTTTATGTCATCTCAGCTGTAATAAATCTGCTTCCTTTTCAGTTTTAGTGCTTCTCGCTGATTTAAACTTTCGGTACTTGTCACCAAAATATTTTATGACTTTAATGACAGATTGCACTTCATTCCAGATTCAGGGATTTGAAAAAGTCAATTACTAGTATTTCAGATTCAGGACTGCAGGGAAAAGGTTGGCATTGACCAGAACAAAGCACATGGCCTCTTCTAAATAAGTCAGAATTACTGTAGGCTATAATAAAGCTGGGGAAGTTCGTGGCATCACTTCCGGGTCATTTGGCTATTTTATGCTGGCTGTTAGTGCTAAAATCTTGGAGTAATGGATACTCTTGCATATAAATGTAAGGGTTTCACCATCACTGTAACCTGATATTTCAAAATATTTTTCCATTTCCATTCCTATTGTAATTGAAAATTTTTCTTTGCAAGTTTTGCACTAGTTGGGGAAAGCAATCTCGGCTGGATGAGGTTATTTTGTTAATGATTGAAATGGCTTTTACTTTAGTGGGTTTTTTTTTATTTTGTTTTGTTTTTTAGTTTTAAAAAATTTATTGATTTGAGAGAGAGAGAGAGAAGGGGTGAGGGGAGAGACGACATCAGTTTGTTGTTCCGTTTATTTATGCATTCATTGGCCGTTTCCTGTATGTGCCCTGACCAGGGATGGAACCTGCAAGCTTGGTTTATCAGGACGTTGCTCTTAACGGGCCAGGGCTTTACCTTATTGTTAAAAGTAGTTCCTAGATGTCTATATTGGACCTGTATAATTTGTTTTAAATGTGGATTTCTGCATCTCACCCCTGCCCCCCTTCTAATTATGCGTGTCTGGGGGAAGGCTCAAGAAATCTGCATATTTTATAATGGCCTCTTAAGCATTCTACTGCTTCCTAACCCACCTCTTAGTCCTGGGTTCTTAATTGTGAGCAGCACTTGGGAAAGCTCGTTTTCAAGTGTAAGATGCATCTGTGATACAAGTTATCGACCTTTCATTTATTTGTAATGATGTATATGTTACCACTATCAAAATTGAGTCTTGGGAAGGGCCTATAGTACTTAACAGGCGTTTCCAACCTCTTTGCAGATTGCTTTGGATTTGAGCGAAAGTTTTCAGCTGAAGTGAAATCATCGAAATCTGTCTTACATTGTTCCAAGGATTCATTGACACACCTTTTTGCCTCGTTTGTTAATATTTTATTCCTTGAGAGTGTATTTTGCGTTAAACAGTTTTGTTAATCTTAGCCAACCGCAGTAATGAGGAAAGCATATGATTTTAACCGCCTAGTGAGAGCATCTTTCAGTTAGTGTCCACATAAGAAGATTTCAGTGTTTGCCAGAGAAAGCACTAGAAGTCTTGTTGTTATCAGAATAGGTAAGAGTTTAGTAGTTCAAAATGAGATTGTTACATTATAGATCTCAACCCAAACATGAAATTATGTAACTGTTGACTTAACTCTGATTCTAATTATACCGAAAATGAGATTCCTTTGATCATTTATCAAATTGTGCCCTCTGTTCAGTGGAAGTTTAATTATTTAAAAAGGGAATTGAGCCCTGGCCAGGTAGCTCAGTTGGTTAGAGCATCATCCTGACATGCCAAGGTTGGGGGTTCGATCGCAGTCAGGGCACATACAAGAAGTAACCAATGAATGCATAATTAAGTGGAACTACAAATCAATGTTTCTCTGTCCCTCTCTCTAAAACATTTTTTAAAGGGGGGAATTGAATTAAATGTTCTTTTCTAAAATCTTCAAAACGTTAGCAAACATTGTCATCGACTTTGGAAGTTACTTAGAAAAGAAAAACACAGTTAAGACTTCTGTCCACATTTTTACTTGTGAACTTTTAACTATTTTACTAGATAATTTTAATTCAGAGTCACCAAAATGTTCTTCTGTCAGAAATGCAGGCATTTTCGTGCCTTACTCTATGCATGGTAGGTAAGTGTTGGGCTTCTCGGAATTGCCAGCAGTCTGTGTGTTAATATGTGTTCTTAACTGCTGCTTGCTTTTTCTCCTCAAAATATATATAAGGAGTAGGGTGAATAGTATGAGCTTCCATGTACCCATACCCAATATGACATTATCAACACATGGCCAATATTATTTCCTCTGTATTCTCTGCCCCTTCCATTATTTTGGAGAATTCATCACGCCAACCTTAATGATATCATTATGTATTTCTAAAATACAGACACTAAAAAAAAAAGGACAATACTATCACCACACTGAAAATGTTAAGGTATTTGATTGATTGCTTTAGGGAAAGTTGGGTATGTACTGTATCATTAGACTCGATTTCTTCACAAGGGGAGAAAGTAGCTTAAATTAGTAATGTAGTGCTTCCTTATTTTATGAATTATGCTTAATTTTCTCATCATTTATTACTTGTAAGTTGGGGAAATTCCTGCATTTATTCAACAAAAGTGTATTGTTCTTAAGCTATAGTAGTATAGCATAGTATAGATACAGCACTTGGCTTGAGAGAACACCAGTCTGGTGGCAGATATGAAGGAGTAAATGCACTTCCATAACACAATGTGGTAAGTGCCACAGTGGAGAAAAGCACAAGTGAGAGGTGCACCTAACCCAGCCTGGGGTGTTCGGGAAGGGCGTTTTAAAGTGACCCTTAAACACTGGGACCTAAAGGATTAGTAGGAATTAGCCCGAATGAGTGGGAGAGAAGGCAATTGTTGCTAGGGGCTGGAGAAAGTCATAGGCCTGAGGAATCTTAAATAGTGTTATAGCTGAGGCCCTTGTGTTTTTTTGGGGGGGGAGGTGGATGGTGCATGTGGCTAGATGGGCATGCTATGGAAAATTGATTAAAATTTTACCAACAGTTTGTGTAGGCAGTAAAAAGACTGAACCATAACTGCAAAGGTGTATATGTGATAAAAGGCATGCAAGTGAATGGCAATAGAAAGTGTGAACATGGTATAGTGGAACCCTGACACTGTATGTTATCAGGAACTGAATATTTTTGTTATAAATTCTTATTGTAAACATTTTCTCTTACGTATTTTATCATTAAAAAAACAAACCCACACAATGAATTCAACTCTTTTAGCTAAAAAGAAGTATTTGTTTCCAGCCAGAGTAGTCATTAAACCAGCAATTTTCAACCTTTTTCATCTCATGGCACACACAGACTAATTACTAACATTCTGCGGCACACCAAAAATATGTATTTTTTGCTGCTGTGACCAAAAGAAAAGTATAATTGTCATTCACACCACACGGCTATTGTGTTGGCTGTTGTCATTTTTTAAATTTAACAATCTAAGGGAAAAGAGGTCAGTGCCCCTGACTAAATTTGGGTATTGCATGTTTTAAAAATTCTTTTGGCACCACGGTTGCAAATGGTGCAACCGTGGTGGAAGTAAGATTACAGAGTGACTGGTATTCTTTTTTTTTACCCCATCAGTAAAATTTCCAGGTATTCCTGATTTTTAAATGAAAAATGTATATGACAGTTTCAAAATAATAGGTTAACTGTTGCCAACATAATGAATTTAAAATGGGAGTAGAGTATCAAAAACCGAAATTGGATGGTATGTTTATTATGACTTGGTTCTGGTCTTTAACAATGTTAGAACAATAAGAACAATGTAGGGTGTTTTGGTGGGATTTTCTTTTAAAATAAAAAAATATTTCTTTTTTTCTGGATATCTTCCCATATTTGTTGTGGCTATTGAGGGGGAGTGGTTAGTGATTTTAAAAGCTGGTATCTCTTCCTTAGTCTTACATATCTCACTTGAAATGCAGGAGTCCAGAAGCCACTAATCACCTAACTAATAATGGTCTAATAAATGAAATTGTTCTTACACTTACTTGGTTGAATGATGAAGATCCATAAATGAGAAAACAGTTATTTGGCATCTTTTCCTATATAGTTTTAAAACTGAAAATTTTTTAAAAGTTAAGCACCTTTGTTTTTCTTCACTAGGTTTGTAAATATTATCTCTGTGGTTTTTGTCCTGCGGAATTGTTCACAAATACTCGTTCAGATCTTGGTAAGTGAATTTTCTATGTAACTCTTAATCAAATTTATGATTTAAATGGCACTTTACCATTCTGAAAAGTTTTCTCTTAAAGGATTGTTGATAAAGAAATTTCTTTCCTGGCTTAGATTTTTGAATGTATTAATAAATGTCAGTTTAGTTAATTATACATGTTTGTTTACATTCCCTCCTGAATCCTATCCACTAAAATGAAATTTTAAAAACAAAAATGGTATAAATGGAAGCGGAGATAACATTAGAGATGTCAACAAATTTTTGGAAGATGACAAAGTGGATGGAAAAGTAGCTACAAACTCAACAGAGCAGAGAAACCTGTACCCTAAAATTTAGCCTACAGAAGGGGATATTAAGCCGAAATGAGTGTTCGATCAGCAAAACTGTGGACAGGCTCAGGATTTGGAGGCATCAGGTACCATAGAAGGCAGAGTTGAGTCAGGGACCGAAAAGGAAAAGTCTAGTTAAGGGTTTTTCCACCTTGACATTTGACATTTTGAGCTGAGTAATTTTCTTGTTTTAGGGGACTGTCCTGTGTTTTGTGAGATGTTTAGCAGCATCCCTGGCCTCTAGCCTCTAGATGCCAATAGCAACCCCCAATTGTGACAACCAGAATGTCTCCAGGCACTGCCAAATGTCCCGGCGGAGACAGATGTAATCCCCCTCTGTTGAGGACCACTAGTCTAGGTGATCCAGCTCTTAAAACCTGTGCATATGGTGATTCTTCCTCTCCCATTCCTGAGGGTTATGTTCTGGAGAAATTAAAGAGACTCTAGTTCAATTGGACCATAAGATTAAAAATAAAATTATCCCAAGGATTGTACATAACTAGTATTGTTTTAGAGCCATAAAAGAGAAGTTCACTAAGCACAATGCTTGCCCTATAGCATTAGGAGCACATTAGGGCTGGAAGAGGCTAGATATTGGGACTCCATAGCACAGGGCAGTAAAGAGTAAAATTGAAGACTGTGAGAGATTAACTGAGTCTATATTCTTAATAGTGGGGTTTTCCCATTCCCTCCTCTGCCCTGTTCCTAGAAGAATACAGCCAGATGTTTTTCCCCAGGCAGAAGAGAAGAGGATTCTTTAGAGAAAGTGAACAGTTCCAGAGAAGTGATCTACAGGTACTGATCCTTGGGGAGTCTTCTAAAAGAAAGTCTTGATGTCTGATTTTCCAGTGGGTAAAGCTCCTGTTAGTTGACAAACCCTGTCTGCATACCAACTTCCAGTCAGATGTTGGAAGTGTTTTCCAGGCAAGGACACCAGTCAGACATTGAAGAAAACCTTCAACATGAAAGATTAACCAAAAAATAACAGTAAAAAAGAATTTAGTGGAGTTAGAGATAAGGAAAACAGAAGAAAATTTAAAAGTTTTAACTAAATTTAGTGTCAGAGAAATTAGAAGATATCAGGAAGAATAGGATGCTATATAAAAATGAAACTTTTGAAAAACCAGAAAGAGCTCTTGAAATTAGAACTGGAGAAATCTGAAATGAAATCAGTGGAAAATTTTGAGAATAAAATCAAGAAAATTTGCTGGAGTGTTGGGTAATCGGACAGAAAAGATTTAAAATATTAGCCCAGCTATCTTAATAGCTGAAATAAGAGTCTAGGTAGAGAAAAGAGGAGAAAAATTTAAATTTTGCAATACTGAAGGATGTTAGTCTCTAGATTGAATGTGGTCTTCATGTACTCAGCACAGTGAGTGAAAAAGATCCCTACCAAGAAGACACACCATTGTGAAATTTCAGAACATCTTGGGGGTGTGGGGCACACAAGATTGTGAATCAGACTGGCTTCAGAATTGTCAGTAACAGCACTGGAAGCTTGAAGACATTGGAGAAACACCCTGAGGATTCTGACTGAAAAATATTTTTATCTAGGGTGGCTTTATGGCCAAAGGTGAAAGTGTGAGGGTGAAAAGAGATTGTCTTTTTTCAGACATGCAAGGTCTCAACAAATGTATCTCCCATGAACCTTTTCCCTGAAAACTCCACCAACACAAGGGCATAAACCAAGGAGAAAAACGAGATCCAGTACACCGTATTCAATACAGAACAGAAAAGGAATTTCTTAAGATGACAACTCTGTTAGTGAGCTTAGAAAATAAGCATCCCATATTGAAGAGAACAGAAAATTCGTGGAAGAAACTGAAGCTCATTTTCTGATGTGTTTTGAGTCTTGAGGGAAGTTATTGTTGAGATAGTTTCTATTGCTGAGTTAGTGTTTGAGAAGAATTTGGAAGTAAATAGAAAACTAAACAAATGAAGAATTCCAACAAAGTATGAAGTGTATTCAATGTCGTCATAATGCATCTTTTGGCTCAGCAGTTTATAGTACTTACATAGTCAAAATATAAAAACTGAATAGTTATTTAATCTAAAATTTTGATGCTCAACATCAACTAAAATAAGCATAGAATTTATGACTATATGGATACTTTATAAATATCCAGAAGAAACAATACTTTATAAATATCCAGAAGAAACGACTAACAGTTAAAATTGGTAGCCTTTTAGAGGTGGGAAGGGATGAGACTAGGGTGCTAGTCTTGTACTGTTAGACTACATGTACAAATATTCAAAATTAACAAGATGTCGGTGGTGGTTCTGACCAGTAGTCCACCCTCATCAGAGTTTTTTTCTTGGGTGGCAGTAAGGAACAATTTTCTCTTTCCTCCCACTCTCTCTTTTCTTAACATATAGTTGCTCTCCATTATACTGATCTCTAAGACAAGGAAAACAGTGTTTATGTGCTTATTTGGGCATGTTGCTTCATGATTCATTAGGCTCGATTTAGGTACCTACAGACTAAAATGATAAAGTGAATCTTTTCCCCTTTTTTTGAAGAAGGAACTTCTTTTTATTTTAGCAAAGGAAAAGTTGGTAATGTCACCAATGCTTTATGTACATTCATATTTCTTTTTTTTTTTTTCCTTCAGGTCCATGTGAAAAAATACATGATGAAAATCTACGAAAACAGTAAGTTACCTTTTTTTTTAGGGGGGGGTCCATCCCCCATCTCCCTTCCTCCCAGTCATTATTGGTTTAAAGAGGAAAAGGATTGAAGAAATAATTGGAAATAGTGTAAAATGAATGCCTGATAGAGGTCCGTCCTAGTCATTAGTTGGGGGTGGTGGAAAGTCATAGCTTCCAATAATGATACGTCACAGCTGCTTATTGACACCCTGCTTTTATAAATGAGACTTGACCAGGTCATAGATCAAATATAGTAGAAGAGCTGGTATTGAAGCACCTAGATTTGCCTGATTGTAAAACCTATGCTCTTAACCAAACATAATGTTAAATACTACCTTCCCTTTACCAGGAGGGAGGGCCAACTAGAAAATCTGTTCTTAAATACCTAGTTTACCTTTTAGACTAAATGCAACTATGGGACTTGTTAAGGTAGAATAAGTGAGTTGTAATGATAGAGATCTGGAAAAAATTTAATGTTTATTTTTGTTTTTATCAGATATGAAAAGAGTTCTCGTTTCATGAAAGTCGGCTATGAGAGAGATTTTCTTCGATACTTACAAAGCTTACTTGCAGAAGTAGAACGTAGAATTAGACGAGGCCATGCTCGTTTGGCATTATCTCAAAACCAGCAGTCCTCTGGGGTGAGTATAAATTAATTTACAGTCTTTGTAAAGTGTCCTTGTTCTCTGGAGAACTTTCTAGTATTGAAACTTGTGTTCAAGTTCATTCATTACTTTGTGTTCTTTTAGAGCAGTGGTTCTCAACCTTTCTAATGCCGTGACCCTTTAATACAGTTCCTCATGTTGGGGGTCACCACAACATGAGGAACTATATTAAAGGGTTGCAGCCGAAACCGGTTTGGCTCAGTGGATAGAGCGTCGGCCTGCGGACTGAGGGGTCCCGGGTTCGATTCCGGTCAAGGGCATGTACCTGGGTTGCGGGCACATCCCCAGTAGGGGGCGTGCAGAAGGCAGCTGATCGATGTCTCTCTCTCATCGATGTTTCTAGCTTTCTATCCCTCTCTCTTCCTCTCTGTAAAAAATCAATAAAATATATTAAAAAAAAAAAAAGTGTATCTGTAAGGTACTTTAAAAAAATAAAATAAAATAAAGGGTTGCAGCATTAGAAAGGTTGAGAACCACTGTTTTAGAATGACATAAAACTTATTTAAAAGGCATTTTTTTCAATCTTTATTAGTAAACTAGAGGCCCGATGCACAAAAATTCGTGCAAGAGTAGGCCTTCCTTCCTCTGGCTGCCGGCACCTGGGAGTTAGGCTTCCCTCCTCTGGCCACCCACAGGCACCCAGGACCCAGACTGGCTTCCCTTTGGCCCGGCTTGGTCAGGAAGGACATCTGGTCTAATTAGCATATTACCCTTTTATTATTATAGATGTAGTACTGATTTTGCTAATCATAAGATTTTTCTCTTAAATATCAGTAACTGACTAGGTAATTGACTAACAAATTGAAGATAACTGAGTTACTATGCTTGTGATTCAACATTTTAATTATTAAATACAAATAATATGTGAGAATTTGAATATATATTTTTGTTCTTTAATGTTTGATGATACATTTTATTGTCTTCAATAGGCAGCTGGCCCAACAGGCAAAAACGAAGAAAAAATTCAGGTTCTAACAGATAAAATTGATGTACTCCTGCAACAGGTAAGAACTGTGTGATTAGTGTCAGGAAATACTTGGAATAAACATTTAACCAAAGAAGATAGGGGGATGGCAAATAAATATGTGTAAAGATGCTCAATATCCTTAGGAAAATACAAATTAAAACCACAACAAGATACTTGTACACCTATCAGAATAGCTAAAATTAAAGACTGACCATACCAAGTGTTAGTGAAGATGTGGGCAAACTGGAACTATTGTACACTGCTGGTGGAATATTAAATGATACAACCACTTTGTAGAAGAGTTTTATGTATTTCTTAAGGTAAAGGAGATACCATGAGCCATTTCACTACTAGATATTTACCCAAGAGAAATATAAACATGTTTACACAAAGAGTTGTATACCAATGTATACAATGTGTATAGCAACTTTATTCATAGTAGGCAAAAAAAAAAAACAAAAACCCACAACTAAAATGTCTATCAACAGGTGAATGGATAAATAAATTATGATGTATCCATGCAATGGAATACTACTTGGTAATAATATAAAGGAACTAGAGGCCCAGTGCATGAAAATTTGTGCATGGGTAGGGTCCCTAGGCCTGGCCGGCGATCAGGGCCGATCTGTGCGACCAATGGCGGGGTCATCGGGGCCTCTGCTCGCACCTTGGCTGGCCTGGCGCTGCCTGCTCGCCAGTCCCACCTCCTGCTGCCACCACCACCGGTTGGGGTCTGTGGGCTGGGGCAGCTCCTGTGTTGAGCCTCTACCCCCTGGTGGTCAGTGCATGTCATAGCGACTGGTCTTTCTGCCATTCAGTTTGCATATTAGGATTTTATATAGATAGATTACATGTAACAGTATGATGAATTTTAAGGTAATTAGGCTGAGTGAAAGAAGTCAGGCCACAGCCTCCTCCCCCCCCCCGCCAGAGTGCATAGTTCCACTTACATAAAATTTTACAAAATGCAAATAATCTATAGTGAAAGAAAGCAAATCAGTGGTTGCTTGGGGAGGAGATACTACAGAAGCATAAGGAAATCTATTCGGGTGATGGATGTTTTCATTATCTAGATGAAGGTATTGGTTTCATGTGTGTCAAAACTTACATTGTGCACTTTAAAATAAGTAGCTTATTACATGTCAAGTATACTTTCTTAATGCTATAAAAAATCAAAAGGGTGAATTAAACATGGAGGCTTCAGTGAACAAAAACAAAGACCCAAACAACCATGCTAATGAAGCACGGGGGGAGGGGAGATATTTGGATGATTTCGTTAGAAAGGAGCTTGAATGTGTTTGTTTGTTTTAATCCCTCCTAGATTGAAGAATTAGGATCTGAAGGAAAAGTAGAAGAAGCCCAGGGAATGATGAAATTAGTTGAACAGTTAAAAGAAGAGAGAGAATTGCTTAGGTCCACAACATCGGTGAGTAGCATCCTCATTTTGATTTACCCAGGCTGCTTGCTGTGAATTACTAGCTAGAACCTATTTTATATATATATATATATATATATATATATATATATATATATATATATATATATATATATTTTATTGGTTTCTTACAGAGAGGAAAGGGAGAGGATAGATAGTTAGAAACATCGATGAGAGAGAAACATCGATCAGCTGCCTCCTGCACACTTCCCACTGGAGATGTGCCTGCAACCCAGGTACATGCCCTTGGCCGGAATCGAACCTGGGACCCTTCAGTCCACAGGCAAATGCTCTATCCACTGAGCCAAACCGGTCAGGGCTAGAACCTATTTTTGAGACCCTCTGTAAACAATTTTCTAGTGTCCTCCATCAAGAATCAGCAAACTTCTATCACAAAGGGCTGCATAGCCCTAGCTGGTTTGGCTCAATGGAAAGAGCGACAGCCTGCGGACTGAAGGGTCCCAGGTTCAATTCTGGCCAAGGGCACATGCCTGGGTTGTGGGCTCGATCCCCAGTAGAGGGCATGCAGGAGGCAGCCAATCAATGATTCTCTCTCATCATTGATGTTTCTATCTCTCTCCCTCTCTAAAATCAATAAAATATATTTTTTTAAAAAAGGGCTGCATAGTGAATATTTTAGATTTGCAAGCCATGCTGTCCTGAGGCAGCTACTTAGCTGTGCCTTTATGAAAGCAGCTTTAGACAATACATAAAGAAATGGATGAGGCTTTTTATCCAATAAAATTTTATTTACAAAAGTAGGCCTCTAGCTGCTGGCTTGCCAACTGGTGTCTTATATCATCATGTGTACTCTTGGGTTTATTGTTGTACACCTATCAGAATAGCTAAAATAAAAAAGACTGACCATTCCAAGTGTTAGTGAAGATTAGGCAAACTGGAACTATCTTATTTGTGTGTTTTTGTTGTTAAAATAAGTTACTCAGTACATATTAATCTTGAATATTGGTATACTCTGAAAGTATCTTCAGCTTTTAATAAACTGTCTTAATTAGAGAATATGTATTCATGGATATTGATGGTAGAATATAATTGGTTCCCAACTACTGACTAGGATATGTTCAGATTACGTTCAGTTAGTACCTTAATGATTTTGAAAAACATTTTTAGTATGGAGGTGACACCTTTAGCCTATTGAACCTAAGCAAAAATGAACTTATAGAGTATAAAATAGGTAGCTTTTTTAAAAAGATTAACTTTTTCAAAGATGGTGCAGGTAATTCAATGGTTACAGTGAGGACTCAGCATTTCCTGGATGAGATGAAGAGTGGTTACTATTGCCACCCTTCCCCTCTCTAAAAGTATACCAGTTGCTACTCAGTATTATGGCTGGGGGAAATGGGAAATGGCAGTTCACAAAAGTAAAAGTCTGTTCTAAATGTTAAGTATTCTTTTGGGGTTTGTTTTCTCTTCTCAGACATTCTTATAACTGATTTATCATTTTAGACAATTGAAAGTTTTGCTGCCCAAGAAAAACAAATGGAAGTTTGTGAAGTGTGTGGAGCTTTTTTGATAGTAGGAGATGCCCAGTCCCGGGTAGATGACCATTTAATGGGAAAACAGCACATGGGCTATGCCAAAATTAAAACTACTGTAGAAGAATTAAAAGTAAGTTTCTTTTAAACATATATTTTAGCAATAGCTAACACTATATTTTATTATGGCTAAAGATTGATTACATAGATATAAACCTCTTGGTGATATTTTATTAGTGTGTCCTTTGAGGCAGTGATAATCCCTATAAAATTTTACTTAATCAGTTAGATTAGAAAACTACTTTCTGCACTCCATGAATTTGGGGAAAAGAATTTTCCTGAGGATTTAGTCACATAATGATATCTTGTGTATGTATGTGGTGTTAGAATTTCCCGTTAGGACATAAAATTTTCTAAGTTGGTCTATAAATGCTCCATGTTAGGTAACCATTGTTTGACAGTGTCTTTAAAGGTTATAGCTCTAAAAATATCTATTTCCTTAGGAAAAATTAAGAAAAAGAACTGAGGAACCTGATCGTGATGAGCGTTTAAAAAAAGAGAAGCAAGAACGAGAAGAAAGAGAAAAAGAGCGCGAGAGAGAAAGGGAAGAAAGAGAAAGGAAAAGACGAAGAGAAGAGGAAGAGAGAGAGAAAGAAAGGGCTCGCGACAGGGAGAGAAGAAAGAGAAGTCGTTCGCGAAGTCGCCACTCAAGCCGAACTTCTGACCGAAGATGCAGCAGGTCTCGGGACCACAAAAGATCGAGAAGTAGAGAAAGAAGGCGAAGCAGGTTTGTAGAACACGTGAGACAGTGCCTGGTGCACAGTGCGTGTACTAGTAAAAACAGTAGTAATTACTAGTGTTATTCCTTGGTACTTGGGCTGGTTTTCAGTATCATTAAGCACGAGGATGGATTATGAAAGTTGAATCAGTGAACTAATCCATCTTTAAGACAAATTCTTGGCAATTCTCATCAGTCTGGGGAGGTTTGATGCAATCTTACTTAGGAAGTGAGTTTACTAGGTGGTCTTTTAAATGCTTCTCTTCTCAATGGTCCTAAGTAAACATTTATTTATTTGTTTGTTTATTTATTTAAATTTAATCTTTATTATTCAGATTATTACAATTGTTCCTCTTTTTTCCCCCATAGCTCCCCTCCACCCGCTTCCCACCCCACCCTCTTCCCTTACCTCCCCCCACTGTTCTCATCCATAGGTGTATGATTTTTGTCCAGTCTCTTCCCGCACCCTCCACACCCCTTTCCCCCCGAGAATTGTCAGTCCACTCCCTTTCTATGCCCCTGATTCTATTACATTCACCAGTTTATTCTGTTCATCAGATTTTTTTATTCACTTGATTTTTATTTATTTATTTTTAAATATATTTTATTGATTTTTTACAGAGAGGAAGGAAGAGGGATAGATAGTCAGAAACATCGATGAGAGAGAAACATGGATCAGCTGCCTCTTGCACACCTCCTACTGGGGATGTGCCCGCAACCAAGTTACATGCCCTTGACCGGAATTGAACCCGGGACCTTTCAGTCCGCAGGCTGACGCTCTATCCACTGAGCCAAACCGGTTTTGGCAGTTCACTTGATTTTTAGATTCACTTGTTGGTAGATATGTATTTGTTGTTCATAATTTTTATCTTTACCTTCTTCCTCTTCTTAAAGAATACCTTTTAGCATTTCATATAATACTGGTTTGGTGGTGATGAACTCCTTTAGCTTTTTCTTATCTGCCCTTCAATTCTGAATGATAGCTTTGCTGGGTAGAGTAATCTTGGTTGTAGGTTCTTGCTATTCATCACTTTGAATATTTCTTGCCACTCCCGTCTGGCCTGCATAGTTTCTGTTGAGAGATCCGCTGACAGTTGTATGGTTGCTCCCTGGTAGGTAACTGTTTTTCTCTTGCTGCTTTTAATATTCTTTGTCTTTTGCTCTTGGCATTTTAATTATGATGTGTCTTGGTGTGGTCCTCTTTGGATTCCTTTTGTTTGAAGTTCTCTGAGCTTCCTGGACTTGTAAGTCTATTTCTTTCACCAGGTGGGGGAAGTTTTCTGTTATTTCTTCAAATAGGTTTTCAGTATCTTGCTCGCTCTCTTCTGGTACCCCCATAATTCTGATGTTGGTACGCTTGAAGTGGTCCCAGAGGCTCCTTACACTATCTTCAACTTTTTGGATTCTTTTTTCTTTTTGCTTTTCCGGTTGAGTGTTTTTTGCTTCTTTGTATTTCAGATCTTTGACTTGATTTTTGTGGTCCTCTAGTCTGCTGTTAGGTCTCTGTATAATATTTTTTATTTCAGTCAGTGTATGCTTAATTTCTAGTTGGTCCTTTTTCATATCCTCGAGGGCCTCGCTAAATTTATCGGCCTTTTCTAGGAAATTCTTGAAAAGCCTTATAACCCTGGTTTTGAACTCTATCCAGTCGTTTGCTTTCCTCCATTTCTTTCATTTGTGATCTGTTTCTTTGTCTCCGCATTTTGGTTGCTTCCCTGAATTGATAGAGTGGCTTTGTGCGCTAGGTGTCCTATAGGGCCCAGTGGCTCAGCCTCCCCATTTACCTGTGGTGGACACTCTTGGTGCACCCCTTTGTGGGCTGTGTGCACAGTCTTGTAGTTAAGCCTTGATTGTTGTTGGTATCACTGGGAGGAATTGACCTCCAGGCCAGTTGGCTGTGAGGATCAGCTGTGTCTATGCTGGGAGAACTTCTGTGCTGGAAACACCCTGATGGGAGAAGACTCGCAAAAGTCTGTGCTCAGCTTGGATGGGGCGGAGTCTCAGGGCGGAGCAGACAGCATTGGTTTCCCGTCAGCCCTGCCCTAATAGGCCCCCTGTGTCTCAGTGTCCCGTGGTAATCGCTGCAAGCACCTCTGAGAGAAAGCCGCCCTCGAGTTCTGCCTGCTGCCAGACAGTCCAGTTTCTCCCCGAATGAGTCTGGGTCGCCAGAGTCTCGCCCGGAACTGGAGTTCAGTGCAATCAGGAGCTTTTGTCTCCCTCCCACTTGAGAAAGCCAGCCGCGTACTCAGTTGCCCGCCCTCTCTGTGTGCGCGCCTCAGTACCTCTGCCTTCCACAGTTCCTCTGAGTCTCAGTGTGCTTTTCTCTTTCCTGACAGTCCAGTTTCACCCCGTATGAGTCTGGGTCCCCAGAGTCTCGCCCGGAACTGGAGTTCAGCACAGTCAGGAGTTTTTGTCTCCCTCCGGCTTGAGAAAGCCAGCCGCGCACTCAGTTGCCAGTCCTCTCCGCGCGCGTCTCAGTAACTCTTGCCTCCTGCAGTTCCTCTGAGTCTCAGTGTGCTTTTCTCTTTCCTTCTAGTTGTAGAATTTCCACTCAGCCAGCCTTCCTGTGGTTCTGGATGATGTCCGTTTTGTCTTTTAGTTGTAGTTTTGAAATTGTTGTGCGAGGCAGCAGTTTAGGTGTTTACCTATGCCGCCATCTTGGTTTCTCCCGGCTCAAAGAAAACATTTAAATCATAAGTTTTTTTAGGTAAGATGATCTACTTTTGCTTTGAACAACATCAAGCATAATTAAGAACTAAAACATGTAACTAATTCTTTAAAAACACAAAAATAAATTAAATTTTTAAATTAGAGTTGTGATTAAAGAAGAGGGGTCAAAGAGCATGATAACTATCTTAGCACTATTTGAAAAATTGAAGTTAGATTTTCAATACTATTTCTAGTGTAAATGGGTTTAGTAAATTATATTCATTTACCTTTTAAGGGGAAATTTAGTTTAATCTCGTTATTTATTCAGTGGTATATAATTTTTCTCCTTGTGATATCAGCTGAAACTGCTTTCCTTTAATTTTAAATTATTAAGAAGTAGAGATCGCCGAAGAAGCAGAAGCCATGATAGATCAGAAAGAAAGCATAGATCTCGTAGTCGGGATCGAAGAAGATCAAAAAGCCGGGATCGAAAGTCATACAAGCACAGGAGCAAAAGTCGGGACAGAGAACAAGATAGAAAATCCAAGGAGAAAGGTTAGTTTATGTGAGAATTTTACTCATTAAGTACTATTTTTACACTCTTGCCGCCTCAATCTTCTTTGAAATGGCAGGGTTCCATTTTCAAGCTATCCTCCTTTTTACTTATTAGTGATCACCATTCAGTGGGAGACAGGCATTATTGTCCCCTCTCCTGCTCTAATTCGTGAGAATGACAGTTGACCTTGTGTTTTCTTAGGACACATTAAAACTACATTATTCAATTTATAACCTGAAGTCTTATCATCTAGATTATTGTAAATATTGCATTACCTTTCAGGGGTTTTTTTTTTATTATTTTTTATTATTTTTTATTTTTTTAAATATATTTTATTGATTTTTTTACAGAGAAGAAGGGAGAGGGAGTTAGAAACATCGATGAGAGAGAAACATTGATCAGCTGCCTCCTGCACACCCCCTACTGGGGATGTGCCCGCAACCAAGGTACATGCCCTTGACCGGAACCGAACCTGGGACCCTTCAGTCTGCAGGCCGACGCTCTATCCACTGAGCCAAACCGGTTAGGGCACCTTTCAGGGTTTTTAAGCTGTAGAATCTATTAACTTGGTTATTGACAGCATTTTTTAAAAAATCTGCTGTCGTGTTCCATAATATGTCTTGCAGAGTAAATGTACACTGTTGCGTTGGTCCTCTTGTGTAACATTCATGTACCTCAGTAATTAACTTTTTTTAAAATATATTTTTATTGATTTCAGAGAGGGAGAGATATAAACATCAGTGATGAGAATCATTGATCATCTGCTTCCTGCACTCCCCCTACTGGGGGGTCGAGCCTGGAACCTGGGCACATGCCCTTGACTGGAGTCAAACCTGGGACCCTTCAGTCCGCAGGCCGATGCTCTCTATCCACTGCGCCAAACCAGCTAGGGCAGTCATTAACTTCTAAGTTCACAGAAGTTGAATATCTTACCATGTGTTTTAACCATGTTTTCTATTGAAACATCATGCAGTTTCCCCTCAACTTTATTTTCTGTGGCATTTTAGTATTTGGTTTATTGTGCACTATTAATGGACTGTCTCATTTTGTCTTTGGCATGTTTTCACAAGGATATTTTCATCCTTTCACTTAGCCTTTATTGAAAGATAATTCTTTTAATCATAGAGGTCTTCTTTCTGCATTTTCTTCAGATTCTTTGAGCATGTTTTATTTTATATTAACTGTTCTGCTTTGCATGACATTTAGGAATGAGAGGGCCTATTTCTAATTTTCTTGGCTCTGCTTGTTCCGTACTGTTCTGCTTGTGTCCATGTTTGATCACCACATAATATGTGTGCTGCTGTTTGAGTTTATTGTACTGGACTTTCATGTGGTACTCGTTTATCATTTTCTTTTCTGGAACTAGCTTGTTCTGTTTTTTTTTGGGTTGGAGGGGGTCAGACTCGGGTTTTTGCTAGAGTGAATTAGAGAACTAGCAGCGCAAATAGTAAACTTTTTTTTGGCCTTTTGCTTATATTTTGCCTTAAATCAGTTCACTATCTTTTAAAATATATTTACATATATTGGCTTTTTCTACAACATGGAGCAAATGTTAAAAAGTAGGAAACAGGAACAGCTTTTTAAAACTCCATGAGCTTTAGTATTTGCCATTTAAGTTCAGAAAATACTTCTGTGATTCAGAGGGCTACAAAGGAATAACTGTTAGTTTTGAGAAAATTTCACCCAACGTTTTTTAAAAATATATTTTATTGATTTTTTACAGAGAGGAAGGGAGAGGGATAGAGAGCTAGAAACATCGATGAGAGAGAAACATCGATCAGCTGCTTCCTGCACACTCCCTACTGGGTATGTGCACGCAACCAAGGTACTTGCCCTTGACTGGAATTGAACCTGGGACCCTTGAGTCCGAGAACCGATGCTCTATCCACTGACCCAAACCGGTTAGGGCCGGTTTTGGGGTGAGGGGTCAACTCTTTTAAGAGGCAGATATTGATGTCAGAGATCAAATTAATCATTTATCTTTGAGAACTAAAGCTCTTTGGTGTAACATTATTCGTGTTACTTAAAATAGTCGGATTGGTTCTCAGGGACAAAAGTTAGCTAGCTTTCATAGCTATCTGGGATCAAAGTTGAGCAATAAAAGCCACTGGCCTAAAACAGATGTGCTTATGTAATTTCTGGATAGAGCAAAAAGATGTCCTGAATTGCTTAGCTATAATCTTAATTGTAATGATATCAAGGAATGTAATATAACTTTTAAGTAAACTAAGATGTGTTGTGTTTAGAATATGGACAAACAGGGATTTTCCTGGTGAGATATTGAGGAAGGATAGAAGGCTTGATTCAGAGAAAACTGCATCAGATCCATCTTGAAAGGCTGAGTATACTGTGATAGATTTATCTTAAACTTTGGGGCCTCTTTTAGAAGTGATGATATGATTTTATTGGCTTTTGAAATTGCCACTCAGGCACTCCCAGGTTTATAAATGACTGAAGGTCTGAACTTTGAGGCCAGATATGAGCAGTAGCCAACAATTGATAATGCTAATGAGTAAGAGGGAGTTCACTACTCCAGGTGCTGTAATGGAAGCACTTTAACTCTGCAAATGGAAAGTGATTTCTCACACAAACCCATTTTTCTTACCACCAACCAATTTAGAGTGCTCTCTTTGTCAAGAGAGTTTCTTTTTAATCCATAGCCTTAAAATCCACCACACTTTGTGGATGTCCTTAGGACTATTAAGATCTACCATATTTACATAGGGCAGAAGATAAGATTATTGGACTGACTACTAGTCCTCTACGGGGCAACAAGACGACTCTTCCTCATTGAAGCTACCTGTGCACCGGAGAAGCCCATAAGGCACAAAGGGAGGACTTTCCCACAAGGTCAGTTAGAGCACACTGTACTGGCACAGTTCTCCTAAGTGGACAGACTGACATGAAGCAAGTCCTGCAGTCAGCTACGAGGACATTGCTTTGTGCATTTGCAAGTGTTGTGGACTGACCATGCTCCTTCACATAAGATCTTCAGTTCTTACATTCATTGGATGGTGCCCCTTATACCATATTTTGTTTTCATTACCATTCCTCTCCCAGTTACTAATGTTACGTCTTAACACCTTTGTCCAGATTCTGTGAAGGGTTCTGCTTATCTTAAAGCCATCTGTCTTATGAACTAGTCTGCTAGACCAGCTATTCTTAACTTAGTTGTAAGGAGAAAGAATGTTTGTTTTTTTTTAAGAATGTTTTTTTCCAGAAAGTTTGTAGGATGCTTTAACATTTCCTGTAGAAAACTTTTGTTAGGTAATACTTGGAACTGAAAAGGCTAGACTGTACTTACTCTGTGTACCACTTTTTACCTTTAGTCTGAGGCCTCACCATTCCAAAGAAAACAGTACAAGAAAAACATCGAGATTTACTTTTTCTTTCTTTATTTGCAGCTGAGTTGAACTTAATGTCTCCTTTTGGAAAAACAACTCTTGAGTTGGCCTAAATATTACTTAGCAAAGCATAAAAAAGCTCAGTACTTGGATTGAGATTTAAGATCCACTTTCTTTCATTGTGCTTGTCCTTGGGCATTCAGATATCCTTTATATAATAAAAGCGTAGTATGCAAATTGTCCCCTCAACTGGTAGTTGTCCGGGAGTCCAACCAGGGGGCGGGGCTAGCCAGGGGAAGGGAGGGAGGTCTTGGCCCGTAGCCACTAGGGATCCTACCAGTGCATGCATTTTGTGCACTGGGCCTCTAGTATAGATATATAAGCGATCTTTTGTACTTAAAAATAGTTGGAGAAACGTGCCTACTAAATATACAAGTTTTTTCACCCATTTAACTTAATTTACTTCGTGTGAACACAGCTTCTGTGTACTGTCTTCCATATCTTTCCCATTGCTTTTTGGTGGTTTTTACCCTAAATAAAACGTACTTAAATTTTAGTTTCTGCAGTGATTTGGAGTTACCTGTACTTTAGCTTATCACTAGTTTGATAATTTGCCCACTATTTTACCTTTTGATTCCTCTGATTCCCCATTCCTCCATAAATTAACTGATTTTATCTCTTTGATAGATTGACCAATCTGTGTACTTGCAGTCTGTGGGAAGTGATTGTCTTTTATCTCTTGATTGTTTCACTTTTCAAAGTGTCATGTATTTTACTTAAAAATCCATGATCAATGTCTTCTTTTATGGCAGAAAAGAGGGGATCTGATGATAAAAAAAGTAGTGTGAAGTCCAGTAGTCGAGAAAAACAGAGTGAAGACGCAAACACTGAATCAAAGGAAAGTGATACTAAGAATGAGGTCAATGGGACCAGTGAAGACATTAAATCTGAAGGTGACACTCAGTCCAATTAAAACTGATCTGATAAGACCTCAGATCAGACAGAGGTAAGTGTATTGTTTCTCACTTTGATTAGGGCTTTTTGTTACTGTTTGACAGTGCAGCGTAAGTATGCACAGATGAAGATGGAACTAAGCCGAGTAAGAAGACATACATCTTCTGAAGGAAAAGACAGTGTAGTCCTGCAAAACATTTTGAGGTACATTGTTTTGTCTCAGCTATTTTGTAGCAGACTCGTGCCCCCATTAGTGTGCCTCTTTGGAAATTATTGCCCACATTTGTAATATAGTCGCCATTGAAAAGTAATTATCCTTTTTTTAGGGATTTTGCTGTCATTTTATTTTTTTAAATAAAAAGGTTGAATTGTTTTTTTTTTTTTCTTTTTGGTATTAAGTCCATCTTGTGTTGGTACATTGGCAGAGACATTGCTTTAAAAACTTAAATATTTCTGAGGCACATGTTGGACTACTTTGTTTTAATTAAACTGCTAGTTATTTCTTTGTCAAGGATGTTTCTAGTTTTTTGCTTTATTGCCTTGCATTCTAATGCAGTTTGTTCTGTAACTCGAGAGCCAGTAGCATTGGATTGATGGAAGTGTAGGGTTTATGAATTATTGCAGCTGACTACCATACCTCACACAGCGTTGGTGTTGTGAGCGGCCCATGAAAAGCCAAATTAAAAATCAAGGATTCAGTCAAACTAAGCAGGTACTCATGCCAGGTACTCCTTTCTCTACCCACATCCATGTTTGAATGCTATTGCCTGTGATCTTTACGCTTAACTGTTGTGTATCTTTTTTGTTCTTTACAAGAAGCACAGAGGGGTTTTTTGTGTATTGCGTGAAACTTATAAATCAAATGTTAACAGAATGGAATTTTTTTTCAACTGTATGTAGGGATGCAGTGGTGCCCAGAATTAGATATCTTTAAAGAATTTTAAATACAATAAACACTTCATATTATTCGCCTTGTTACATTCAATGCAATTCTCAAGTCTTTAAGAGGTATGTGTTTAATATTTCCTACTGTGTAGGAGAATTTTGCAGTCAACTATAGGTATATAGGAATAGTCACTGGCTGATACATTTAAAGCAGCAGTGAATAGCAAGGATAGACATTTTCAATCTGTGAAATATAAAGAACTGATGAACCATACAGAATGAATTTTGGTTTTTAAAGAACTATTAAAAGTCAGGTTTTATCAGAGTTCTTAAAACCTATAAACTATTCATTCTTTGGGCTAGTGGTGTGGGATAGAACATTCCTACTGAAAGGAAGTACCAATTAGTTGATTTATCGGTGGCATTCCTTTTCTAGAACAGCAGTATAATGTGATGTCTGTGTGAGCCATTCCCACATAGGCAAGTATACACAGGCACATGGCTTTAAGACCACACTAATGCCTTGATAATGAAAAAGAATACAAAAACATTCCATATACATATATTATTAGCAGTTAGTGACTGGGCCAACACTTAGTCATAAAAGTTTGCCTTTTTACATGTTGTCTAATTATCATTTTTCCCCAAATTTTGCATTATAGGACTACTGTTCGAAGATTTTTGGAAGAAAGCTGAAAACGGCATAAAGTGAAGACCGACATTAAAATGAGGTGAAAGAAAACTATAGTGGCATAGAAAAAGTATAAAGCTCAGTTAGTTGTTTTTTTTTATTATTATTAAAAATTAATTCAGGACTCATGTGACCTACCAGATTTCAGAACATGTGTTAATATATATGCCACTGAAAACTTAGGTCATGTATCATATTTTTTTCTTTAAGACTTTTTAAGAAATATTACCTAAACATGTGGCTTGCTCAGTGTTTAATTGCAAATTTTCACTCTTGGACTTTGAAAACAGGATTAAACGTTAGTATTCGTGTGAATCAGACTAAGTGGGATTCCATTTTTACACCTCTGCTATTTCTAGCCTTGGATTTAGAGTGAAAATAAAGTATCTCTGACTTTCTGTTACAGATTTGATTGTCTCTGTCATTGAAAGTTTTAGTATTCATCTTTTTCTAATAAAGGCATTGACTCTGAACTAGTCCCTTGTTTTAAATATAAGAGGTACACTGTTACTAGAGGTATTAGTGCACAGTTTTATGTGGTTCTGTTTAAGAGACTAATTTTTATAAAATTTCCACAGTTTAAATGTTTTTAATAATGGTGCTTCAATTTGGGGTAGTTATGAATAAATTTGAAATAAATTTCAATTTTGCTTTTAAATAGCAAAGATGTATAGTGCACTAGAATATATTTTTACATCCCTGAGAGAGATCTTTAGTGGTAGGAAATTCAACATATCCTTCTGATGATCTATCATCCTCTAGCTGTGATAAAATGATGTAGAAGAGCATTCAAGAACTTTTAACTTATTTTTGGTCTTTGTTTTAAATCGTGTATCAAGATTTCTTTTACCCGATCTTGTTAGAATACAAATGTAATAATTTCTATGGGTGTGTAATACGTTTAACAAGGATTTTTTAAAAAACTGATGGATAAGCTGATGATTTCTTTCCCCTTTGGCCACGTATGGAAAATTTGGTAGCAAGTTCCTATTGATAACCCACTCTGTCAACGACTGTATAAAATTATCTCCAGTTACATTTCATAATATTTTGCGATTTATAGTTTTCAAATATTGCCATCAGTTTATAGGTAAATTGAGTAAGTGGTTTAAATGACTTACCCAAGGTCATCTGGCTCCATGTTGGAGAGCTAGTACATGGAGTAGTAGGTCTGTGCCTCAGTGTTAAGTCAGTGGATTTTTTCAATAGGCATAATGAATTGTTAACAGAATTTACTAAAATACTCTCCACCCAGTTTTGGAAAATCACGAAGCTGACAATTCAGAGGCTCTATGAGATAATGCTTTGAGGACAGTGCACTCCTGGCTTACCTACGTTGATTCTGAAGATGCAGCAAATGGGTTATCTCTGAATTTGTCAAAGATGATTCACATAATTAAGATGGGATGGAAAAACAATCTAACGCAAAATCGGCCACCTCCAAGCATTGCTTTGTGGAGTTTGACATGATTGTCTATAGGGAGGAAGAATTTAAAGTGATAGTTTACTATATTCTATTAAGTATTAAGGTATTAAAATGCCAGGTTTATTACTCCTTTCTGCCTCACTTGAAATTAATAGCTAACATTTTAATAATGTACAGGAAGTGAATCTTTATCTCTACAAACACTTAGGTCGATATTGAAGTTATGTGGGATTTGGAGGGAGGCCTGGCCCTGTTAAAGTGTCCAGGATTAATTAGATATGGAGCTTTAGAAGTTGGGTCACTCCTAACACCCAAAATTTATTAGGCTCAAGGGGAAATGATTCTTAGTAATCAAATTCACAAGAATCCAATATTAAGAGACTCTGTATAAGAAATACACATTTCTGCCTTGCAGACCTAAAAGTTGCTAGTTGGTTAATGCAGGTTTCCCTTCTGAAAAGCCTTTAAGGGGAGCCAATAAAAGACATACACATAGTAGAACCAGTATCATTAACCTCTATTAAAACATCACTGGTAATACTCAGTGGCTTGTCTTATTTTGTATGTGTGTTTGTCCCCTACTCCCCCCTCAATTATTTTCAAGTCTCACATGTATCATTTAAATATTTCAGCATATATCTCTAAAAGATTTTAAACAATTCATTGATTAAAATAAATGGGGTGAACTTTTAATTGACCAGTCATCACCTGTAGTATTACTCGGATAGCTTACTTTTTATTGTGCCTCTTTTTATTTTATTGCCCTGGGAATTCAGTCTCTTGCTCTGGCATCCTCCCAACTGCAATGTAGAGACTTTTTTTTTTCTTTTCTTTTTTACTGTTTAAGGTATTACAAATAGTAGTACATATGTCTCCTTTTTTTAAAGTAGAGACTCGTACATTGTATTGATCTACCCCTTTTGTTAAGACTTTTTTAAAAATCACAATATATTTATTTTTTTAGTTTGAATTGAAATACATTTCTTACCTTGAGCTTGTAATAAACTAGTCATATCGCCCACCTTAGGTATCTATGTCCTCCTTGTAGTGTCACTCAGCTGCAGATGGTATGTTCAGTGTCTCCACATACGCATGGAGTTCAGCCACCTTCTGATTAAGTTCCTAGAGATGTTAAAACAACAGCCTAGGTTAGAAGTTTTTTGGGCTTGCATCCGTTCTGTGCTTTTAAAAATGCATTGTAGATAAGCTGTGTGAATGTTTTTAAACAATTTTTTTCTAAAGTGCATGAAACAGGAAATACACTTGAGTTGTTTACACTTTCTGTGGAATGGGACTTCATTCGGATTTACAAGTTTGAGTTTGGACTGATTTTTAGTTTTTTTTGTGTCAAAGAACCCCAGGTGACTACTTTTTTAAAAAAATTTGTATCACAATTATAGTGCTTGTACATGGTTCAAAAAAAAAAGCAACGGTAGAAAAATAAAAAACCTTTTAAATTCTAAACAAATACATCAGTAGGAGTGTTTAGCGATCCATGTTTTCCTTCTCCTGTCCCTCTGTTCTTCCTCTACAGGAGCTACGACTGTTAACAATTATTCTTCTAAGTGGTATTTTGTGGGGAAGTGGGCTGCGGGGGGGTGGGGTGTAAGGCTACATGTGTAGTTTTTTATAATATATGCTAGTATACCACATGTTGTGAATCTTGCTGTTTCACTCCTGCATTTTGAAACATGGGAGGCATAGCAGTACATTTCAAGTAAACCAATGCTGAGAAGTAAATGTTTATCATTGTATCAGATTTTTAGTGCCTATTTTAAAAATGCAATTTTAGAGTTTCATAGTTGATCTTTTTCTTCCTCTCAGCCATCCCAAATAGATCAATTGTCAACAGATTTAAGAATATTTAGGGAAAAAAATGGGAAACAGGTTGACACTGGCTGTGTCATAACTTCTCTTGTGGCTCTTCCAACCCCCTAGATATATACCTTAGAGAAACTCTTCACACATGTGTGCCAGGAGATGGACTTCAGAATGTTATAACAGTATCATTTGTAGTAGGAAGAAAAGGAAAAAACAACAGAAACCTGGAAAGACCCCAAATGTCCATTAATAATTCACTGGATAAGTATTGTGATATATTCCTACAGTGGAATTCCACACAACTCAACCTGAACTGCAGCTACAGGTGTGAACATGGATGACTGGTCAGAAAAGCAAGGTGCAGAAGAACACTTCCACTCGGCTTCTATTTCTGTGAAGGTCAAAACCAGGCTGTTAAGTACATGGAATTGAGTGTGTGGTTTCTTTAAACTGTACCCTATGTGCTTTTGTTTGTATGATATTTCTTAATAAAATCTCAAGTTAAAAAAGGGAGAGGTTTTGGTGTAGGTAGTGCCTAATAAAATAGATGTATTAACAATGTATTTTGTGAAATGAACCCTCCTTCAGTTCGGCAGATTTAAAAGGTAGTTTCTTGAGTGCCAAATTTAGGGTCTTAACCATTTTTTAAAAGCTGGAAATCGGACCTAACTATGTTCATTTTCATTTGGATGTCAGCCAGGGGCTGATGCTTTTGTTCTGCTGTTAAAGCAGCAGCTTCCAAGAAAGCTTTTCTCCCAGGTTTATGCCATTCCAGGAAGGGAAACTGCTGGGCCGAGAAGAGCTGGCCTCCTGGTCCACAGTCTGCATGGTCCTTCCCTTGGTTCTGCTTAGATTGTCCTCTCAGAGAACCTGCTGCTTTTTGGTCTTGTTCTACTCCAGTAGGGGAACCATGAAATGTTAATTAGCAGTGGCTCTCTTGCTCCCCAACATGCTCCCCAGGTGAGACTGGGATCTCCCTGGTGTGATTTCAGGACTTCTCCCTGATTGCCAGGTGCTCCTCCCTGGTCTTCAGCTCTGAGGGGTGTAAAGGGCGGGGTTAGGGGTTACCAGTCACCCTGTTGTAAATTAACTGTGTGGGAGACCAAGAATTCTGTATCATTCTATATTTTAACCTAAATATGTTCTGAAACTTTAAAGATAGCATTCTGGTACTTGGTTCATTTCAGTGTCTTAAAAATCTTAAAATGAGAAAAAATTTTCCGTGGAATAGCACCTCAGCGTAGTTTTCACAGCCTGTGGATGAAGTGAAAACTGTACTCTTGAAGTGCCTCACATTTTTTGTATTAATCTGCAGCTTCAGGACTGTTCAAGTTTATTATACAAAATACATTTTTTAATATATATATTGGTGCAGGCTGTGTTTAACAACTTGGAATGGCTATTGAATTTTCTGATCCTTGTGATAATTAAGTTGCTGCCCTTGTTATCTTACTGTAAGTAACCACTAGGCAAACCTGTGAATGTTCTGCTACTAGGATAGTGTAAGCTTTCCTCCCAACATTAATTTTTTCAATTTATTCTGCTATGTTCACTAAAAAACAACCTAAAATCTCACATTTGCACAAATGATGGTTTCAGGCTATCAACATCACCAACCCTGAGCCCTGCCTAACTGAATTGTCCTATTTCAAAACAAAATCGGCCCGGCCTGTTTGGCTCAGTGGTTGGGCATTGACCCATGAATCCAAAGGTCATGGTTTGATTCCCAGTCAGGGTATATGCCCAGGTTTCAGGCTTGATCCCCCAGTAGGGGGCATGCAGGAGGCAGTTGATCAATGATTCTCATCATTGGTATTTCTAACCCTCTCTTCTCTCAAAGTTTTAAAAAACTGAAAATACCTTATGGAGGTGGCACTTGGGAATTGACCCCTGACACCCATATCACATCCTCGGGAACACTGAGCACTGTAGAATGGCTTGTCAGCGGCCATGCTGTCTTAAAATCATGGCTTAGGTAAGTGCGTTCAGTGCAGAGGTGCTTCTGGGAGGCCTAGTATAGAGGCTCCCACTGTCTCCTTGGCCTGAGCAGGTAGAGAGCTTGCCTTTGAATTTATTTCCCAAATCAGTCATCTCACCAGAGGGACAAATTTAAAACATGAAGTAACTTTCAAAAAGGTCCATGGGTAATGGGCAAACTGCAGATTCAGGACAGATTCACTCATATTCCATGAGTGAAAAGGTACTTCTGCACCCACAGTATTTAAAATTTCTGCTTTTTGGACAATTGGGTGAGATGTGTTGGTGTAATACCTTAACACTGAGCTATTGGGAATTAGGAGGTGAGGGATGATCTATTTCATATGCTAGGTTAATCTCAGTTCACAGCAACTCACTTTTAGTTTTGATAGCAGCTCTTTGTTCAGTCAACTTCAATGAATTCATTCTCTTTGGGGCTCTGAATTCTGACTTTAAGCACCAGCTCTAGATCACCTGCAAATTCATTTGTAAAAGAAACAGAATTCCCATTTTAAAGCCTTTCAACATTATCAATTTTACAGCATAGAAAATCCCAAGGACTGAATAATAAGTAGATATGGAGCTTGTGTCGGCAGCTATAATCTTGTCATTATCTGAGGTTTTTCATGGAGTGCTGGGCAGGCCCAGGTGTATGCCTGTTAAACCCACCACAAACAAAAAGCCTGCAGTTTGGAGGCAGGCTAGGGTTTGACATGTACTATTGATATTTAAATGCATCGCCCTCGTACAACACAGGAGAGTTGTTGGCACTAAGTTGGGCTTTTGGAAAGCTGCAAGGGAATGTGTAGCCCCGAGGCTCTGGATCCTTGAGAAGCCATCATGCAGAGATGCACCTCACTCCCGAGTGATTCCTACCACACACACGTACCCCCCCCCCCCCCCCCCCCCACCACCGGGGACTTCAAGGTGAGAGAGAGGTAGGCCCTGAGAAATGGATAATTGGACCATGTTTGGGGCAGTGGTGTAGAGGGAGTCTTCAAACTTATCGTCCTGAGAAGGAACAATATTGACTGAAGGTGGAGGAGTTTGGCTTTGCAACATGTTGAGGGGCTGGGGTCATCACTGGATCCGTTGGGCAGCTGTGGATTGGAGCTCGCTGTTCACCTGAAAAAGTGTTAGGAGTTGAGAAACGCCAGCACCTCCGCGTTTGGCACTCTGCCAGATCTGCCAGATAGACGGGGACAGTGATCTCCCCTTCCTCCTCTGCAGCTTCTCCTCGAGGGAAAAATGTCACCAGAAGGGCAGTAATTACTTTCAAGCGTGAAGAGTAATTTTCCTTAATCACGGCCCAAATCATGAAAAGGAGCTGAGAGTATTTTTAAGGGGTTTGTAATCTGGGGAAGAAATATCATCTGTGCTTAAATTTCTACTTAAGTATTTTCCGCACTGAGTGCTTTGTGTCTCGGGTTCTCTAGCAGAGGAAGGGTCCCTTATAGGGAGCTGTTTCCAGAGGACAGTAAAAACAATGAACAGTACACCATACTTACAGTCTCCACCCCACAGTAGGTTGAAAGCCTACTCTGCAAGGTGCTAAACCCGGGAGTGGTATTAAAACAACAAAAGCCCGGAATGGTCTCTGTCCTGGAGTTTACAAGCTAGCAGGAGAGATGGATACTCACCAAGTGGTCTTAAGTACGTGGGAAAGTACAATTGTGGGCATGGTGAGAAAAGCATGGGAGGGCGCCTAGAAAGGAATCTGAAGGCCGGGCATTGACCTGACATCTGAAGGATGAGTCAGCTTTAGATCCAGAAGGAAGAGAAGAGCTTTCAGGGCCTCATGGGGGAGCGATGGTGGGGCACTTCTGACGTGAGCCAGGCAATCCGTGGCTGCAGGAACTGAGGATGCAGGCAGCAGCCAGGTCATGGGAGGGCTGACCTGTGCTGTTGCATGGGTAGCTACTGGCCACATGAAATGAGATATGGCCCTAACCGGTTTGGCTCAGTGGATGGAGCGTCGGCCTGCGGACTGAAGGGTCCCGGGTTCGATTCCGGTCAGGGGCATGTACCTGGGTTGCGGGCACATCCCCAGTGGGGGGTGTGCAGGAGGCAGCTGATCGATGTCTCTCTCTCATCAATGTTTCTGGCTCTCTGTCCCTCTCTCTTCCTCTCTGTAAAAAATCAATAAAAATATATTTAAAAAAAAAAAAGAAATGAGATATGCTCTAGGTATAAAATACACACTGGGTTTTGATATATAGGTCACGTAAATAGGTTAAAATGAACTTCACCTGTTTTTACTTTTTAAAATGTGGCTTTAATAACATACAGGGCTTACACAGTATGTTCATTGGACAGTCCTGGTCTAGATGAAAGGTTTTTGTCTTTATTCTAGAACAACCCCCAAGCCATTAGGCAGGTTACAGCAAGGGGCTGTCATAATCAGACTTGCATTTTGGAATTTTTTTGAGGGGGGGAGGTTCTTGGGATTTTCTTTACAAACAGAAACCTCACTGTCAAAAAAATAACTAAAATAACACATTATTCCAATTTACAGGCAAATTTGAGGCTGAAAGTAAAACAATCTACAGATTCAATGTAATCCCTATTAAAATACTAACAGCATATTTCACATATCTAGAACGAATACTCCAAAAATGTACCTGGAACCAAAAAAGACCCCGAATAGCCACATCAATCTTGAGAAAGAACAAAGTTGGAAGAATCACAATACCAGATATCAAGTTATACTATAAAGACACTGTAATGAAAACTGCTTGAAAAAAAACAAAAACAACAGCCTCGTACTGGCACAAGAACAAGCATATAGAATCGGGGTCCTCAAACTTTTTTTTTTTTTTTTTTAATATGTTTTATTGATATTTCACAGAGAGGAAGGGAGAGAGACAGAGAGTTAGAAACATCGATCAGCTGCCTCCTGCACACCCCCCACTGGGGACGTGCCCGCAACCAAGGTACATGCCCTTGACCGGAATCGAACCCGGGACCCCTCAGTCCGCAGGCCGACGCTCTATCCACTGAGCCAAACCGGTTTTGGCGGTCCTCAAACTTTTTAAACGGGGCCAGTTCACTGTCCCTCAGACCGTTGGAGGGCCGGACTATAGTTTAAAAAAAAAAACTACGAACAAATTCCCATGCTCACTGCTGGCCCAGGACGAGTCGGCTGCTAAGCAGGACAGGCAGCGGCACCCGGCAGGCCGGATAAATGTCCTCAGCGGGCCGCATGTGGCCTGCGGGCTGTAGTTTGAGGACCCCTGACAATGGAACAGAACAGAGACCCCAGAAATTGACCCAGGCCATTACCCTCAATATTTGACAAAGGAGCAAGAGCATAGAATGGAGTAAAGACAGACTTCAATAAATGACGTTGGGAAAATTGGACGGATACATGCAAAAAAATGAAACTAGACCACCAACTTACACCATACGCAAGAATAAACTCAAGGTGGATAAAAGACTTAAATGTAAGTTGTGAAACCATAAAAACCTTAGAAGAAACAATAGGCAGCAAAATCTTAGACATCTCTTGAAGCAACATGTTTACAGATTCATCTCCTAGGCTAGGGCAAAGGAAACTAAGAAAATAAATGCGACTACATCAAAATAAAAAGCTTCTGCACAGCAAAAGAAACCAACAAAATGAAAAGGGAACCCACTGTATGGGAGGACATACTTGGCAGTGATACATCTGATAAAGGGTTAATATCCATAATATATAAGAAACTCATACAACTTAAAAAAAAGGAAGACAGACAATCCAATTAACAAATGAGCAAAGGACCTAAATAGACACTTCTCCAAAGAGGACATACAGATGGCTAAGAGACATGAAAAAATGCTCAAGGTCACTGATCATCAGAGAGATGCAAATTAAAACGACAATGAGGTATCACCTCACACCTGTCAGAATGGCTACCATCAACAAATGACAAGTGCTGGCCAGGATGTGGAGAAGGGGGAACTCTATTGCACTGCTGGTGGGAACGCAGACTGGTGCAGCCATTATGAAACACAGTATGGAGTTTCCTCAAAAAATTAAATATGGAACTGCCATCTGACCCAGTGATGCCACTCCTAGGAATATAAGAAACCCAAAGCACCAATCAGAAAGAATGTATGCACCCCTATGTTCATAGCAGCACAGTTTACAATAGCTAAGATCTGGAAACAGCCCAAGTGCCCATCAGCAGATGAGGATAAAAAAGCTGTGGGACGTTTATAGCATGGAATACTATGCAGCAGTAAAAAAGAAGACTCTCTTACCCTTTGAGACAGCATGGAGGGACCTGGAGAGTATCATGCTAAGTGAGATAAGTCAGTCAGAGAAAGACAAGTATCACATGACCTCACTCATATGTGGAATCTAATAAAATAAACTGATGAACAAAATAGATCCAGAGACATAGAAGCATAGAACAGATTGCGGAATCTCAGAGGGAAGGCAGGGGAGGGAGGGTGAGTGGGTGGGAAGAGATCAACCAAAGAACTTGCATGCATATATGCATAACCCATGGACACAGACAGTAGGGCTGGGGTTGGGGGGTGGGAGCTGGCTAGAAGGGGTCAATGGGGGGCGGGGAAGGGGACACATAATATTTTCAACAATAAAGATTTAATTAAAAACAAATGCATTAAAAAAATAAGAAGCACAACCTCCCCTGGCGGGCAGTGAGCACAGTGACGGCTGCTTCTTTGTCTGTTGCAGCTTTGATGCTTGCTTGCCCCCACAAGACCCCTGGCCTGCTTGCTCTGCTCTTGGCTACTCCAGTGGCAGTGGGGCAGGCCACGGGCCTATAGCTGCAGCGTCACCCCTTGTACCTCTCTTCCTCAGGCCCCTCCCCAATCCTCCTTGAGGCCCATGTAGGAAACAGGACTTCCAAACTCACCTGCGAGCTTTCCCCTCACCTCCTGTTGGGGTGCAGCCGTGGGTCTGCGCTGTACTCTGGTCAGCAAGCCCACCCCCACGCTCACACGTCTGCACGAGCTACCAACCAAAAAGCACGTTCTAAAGCCTTTGCATCTGAATCGGCGTGCTCTCCTCATTGGCCCAACGAGAGAGAGCAGGTGTTGGCCTGTTGAGTATAGATGGGCAAACTATGCTCAGGTGTGTTGTTGGACGTGCACAAGATGGAGCAAGTGGAGGGAGGGATTGGAATTCAAGGCTCCCACCTCCCTCCTCAGGCCGTGTCCACTGGGAAACAGTGCAGACTCATCGAGCTCATCCAAGGGAGTGGCACCCCTGGGAGGGAGGCCTGGGAGGCACCCACAACCCTGCCAGAGCCCAGGCGGGGTCAGCCCTCCTTGGAAAGGGTTAACAGCTGCTGCCTTGGGGATAAGAAAAAACAAATGCTTAGTATCTCGAATTGACAGGCTCCCCCACCTCCCCAACTATATCCCTTTCCTCCCAGGCCCCTCATCAGCAGCTGTGCGGGACAAAAAGCAGAAAGGCCCCCGACCCGTACCTGGGAAGACAGCCCTGATGAGGATCCCGGATTTCAAACACAATGGAGGAGGCAGGGGTTGGAGCAGGAGGTTCAAGTGAAGGGTGGTTGGGGCTGGGCAAAGTCCTGAGCAGGCTGCTGCCCCAAAGGCAGGCTGAGGACAGGAACCCACAGGTGGTGGTGGTGGGGCGGGGGGAGTGCTGATTCTCACCTTTCCTTTAACCCTCCAATCACAGAAGACAGGGCAATGGACGGGGCATCAGGGTGGGCCTCAGCAGCGTGATGCTGGAGGGAAACATGAGGTTCTCATACTAAGCTGAGCATTGGAATCACCTGGGAACTTAAAAACGATGGGTGGCCCTGGCCCGGTGACTCATTGTTTGGAGCATTGTCTATGCACCAAAAGGTTGTGGGTTCAAATCCCAGTCAGGACACATCCCTGGTTTGCTGGTTTGATCCTCGGTTGGGGTGTGTGTTGGGAGGCGGCCAATTGATGTTTCTCTCTCTATCCCTCTCTCCCTTCCTCTCTCTCTAAAAGTCAACAGAAACATATCCTTGCCTGAGGATTTAAAAAAAAATAAAACAACCTGCCTGGCCCGTGTTGCTCAGTGGTTGAGCATCGACCCAGGAACCAAAAGGTCATCAGTTCAATTCCTGGCTGCAGGCTCCCCCTCCAGTAGGGGGCGTGCAGGAGGAAGCCAATCTATGTTTCTCTCTCATCCATATTGCTATCTCCCTCTCCCTTCCTCTCTAAAAATTAATAAAAACATAATTAAAAACTATAAAAAATAAAAACACAAACCCGTGATGCCTGGGTCCCACCTAGAGTCTGACGTGGTTGCTCTGGGGTGCAGTCTGGGCCCTGGAACTTCTAAAAGGTCCCCGGTGCGCCGAAACCGGTTTGGCTCAGTGGATAGAGCGTCGGCCTGCGGACTGAAAGGTCCCGGGTTCGATTCCGGTCAAGGGCATGTACCTTGGTTGCGGGCACATCCCCAGTGGGAGGTGTGCAGGAGGCAGCTGATCGATGTTTCTCTCTCATCGATGTTTCTAACTCTCTATCCCTCTCCTTCCTCTCTGTAGAATATCAATAAAATATATTTTAAAAATAAATAAATAAATAAATAAATAAAAGGTCCCCGGTGGGTTTTAATGGCGGCCAGAGTTGGAGAACCACTGATCTGGCCAAACTGCTTAAGATGCAAATGCGGCAAACGCGGCCCAAGAAAGGGGAATGCTCACAGCAGTCACGGGCAGCTGGAAACAGGCCTGGGCTAGATCTGGGCCACCTGGTGGCCAGCCTGGCGCTGTCACCCAGCATGCCAGGGCACCTTTCTGCCCAGGATGCAGTAAGGAGAACCCTGCGGACAGGAGGAAGCAGCAGGCGTCCGCCTGGCCTGACCTGAAAGAGGGAAGAAAAGGCACGTTGAGCCGAAACCGGTTTGGCTCAGTGGATAGAGCGTCGGCCTGAGGACTGAAGGGTCCCGGGTTCGATTCCGGTCAAGGGCATGTACCTTGGTTGCGGGCACATCCCCAGTGGGAGGTGGGCAGGAGGCAGCTGATCGATGTTTCTCTCTCATCGATGTTTCTAGCTCTCTATCCCTCTCCCTTCCTCTCTGTAAAATATCAATATATTTAAAAAAAAGAAAAGAAAATGCACTTTGACCAGCCCAGCTGCCAGCTGTAAACAGAGCCGTTCTGTCCCTCCTCACCTGAGTGGACCGGCATCGAGGGGCCAAGGGACTGGAGATGAAAATACAACATCAGCCCTGGCCCGTTTGGCTCAGTGGATAGAGTGTCGGCCTGCGAACTGAAAGGTCCCAGGTTCGATTCCGGTCAGGGGCACATGCCCGGGTTGTGGGCTCCATCCTCAGTGGGGGACTTGTGGGAGGCGGCCGATCAATGATTCTCTCTCATCATGGATGTTTCTCTCTCTCCCGCTTCCTTCCTCTCTGAAATCGATAAAAATATATATTTTTTAAAAAAGGAAGAAAACACAACATCACTCGCTTGCTTTGTCCATTCACTACCTATTCACTGATTCATTCACACATTCTCTCAACAGCACCCACTTTTTCTTGTTTTGGGGGCTCTCTTTTATTCTTTTTATTTTTAAAATCAAAGTATTGCAGCCCTAACCGGTTTGGCTCAGTGGATAGAGCGTCGGCCTGCGGACTGAAGGGTCCCAGGTTCGATTCCGGTCAAGGGCATGTACCTTGGTTGCGGGCACATACCCAGTTGGGGATGTGCGGGAGGCAGCTGATCGATGTTTCTCTCTCATCGATGTTTCTAACTCTCTATCCCTCTCCCTTCCTCTCTGTAAAATATCAATAAAATAGATTTTAAAAAAATCAAAGTATTGCACTCTGTAGGTTAAAAAGTCTAAGTGCTGAAAATCAGGACCCATTAGCAAGGAAGAAGCAAAAGTCTTGTTGGGGAGGCAGCCACGTTTCCTTTATTACTCTGGGCATTTAATGAGCTCTTTTATTTACGTGTTAGCTTTTTGTGGGTGTAGGGCAGTGGTCGGCAAACTCATTGGTCAACAGAGCGGCAAACTGTGGCTCACAAGCTGCATGTGGCTCGCGAGCCGCAGTTTGCCAACCACTGGTGTAGGGGAATAGCTTTTGGTTTTGAGGTACTTTTAAACTTACATAAAAGTTGCAAGAACATATACCCTTTACCAACAGTTACCATTTTGCCACATTTGCTTTAATTTTTATATATGTGTGTATGTACATGTATGTGTATGTACAGGGTGGGACAAAAGTAGGTTTACAGTTGTGAGTGTGCAAAACACAGAGCTTATTCTTGTATTGTTTTTTATTAATTAGTGTATTATTTTCCACACTAACAACTGTAAACCGACTTGGAAGTTAGGGACAGTGTCTCTCCCCAGAGCAAAGGGCAGTAAAATAAAGACGTCTCATTGTGGTTCTGAATTTCCCCGATGACGAGCGATGTTGAGCATCCTTTCATGTGCTCAGTGGCCATCTGTACATCTTCTTTTGGAGAAATGTCTACGCAAATCCTTTACCCATTTTAAAATTGGGTTATTTGTCTTTTTATTGTTGAGTTGTAAGATTTTTTTTTTTTTACATATTCTGATACAAGTCCCTGATCAGCTATAAGATTTACAAATATTTTCTCCCATTCTGTGGGTTGTCTTTTCTCTTTCTTTTTTTTCAGGTTTATACCTGTATTACTGCTTCATCTCCTAAGCTAGAGCAGGTGGTGATCCTGGAACAGGATATTCCTGAACAAAAGTGATGGTAGTGGGTTGGTATGCCATTCCATGGTGGTATAGGAGTTGGGAGGAGGAGGAGCAATTCCCACAGGCAGAGATGGTGTTGGTAGAGCTGGTGGTGGTGGGTAGGGCGCTCCAAACGCCTAATGGATGTGGTGGAGAAGGTCCTGGCATTTATGAGCAACCTGCAAGTCCATGTTCCTAACAGAAGGGTGGGATCAGGCTCTGATGCTCACCTATGCTTGGACTCTGGGTCACCCCACAGCAGTGCCGCAGGAGCTCTGGACCACGCTGTCCAGTTTTCTAATAAAACTGGGACCTCTAAATAGCTTTGTGAATGGTGAATGGCAAATTTTCCACTTTATTATTCCATGACAGACATCTGCCCACTGGCTGAGGACACGCTGCATGGAAAGACCTGGTCAGCTCTGCTCCTTGGGCAGGGCCGGCAGGCCTCCACTGCGACCCCGGCTGCTCCACCCATCCAGTTCTTCTGTTCCTTGTGGGGGGGGGGGTGGTGATGGGGGCGGGGTAGGGGGTATCACTTTATTTCTTAAAAATAAATATATATATATATTTGTATATATATGTGTGTGTATATATATATATATATATATATATATATATATATATATATATTATTGATTTCAGAGAGGAAGGGAGAGGGAGAGAGATAGAAACATCAATAAGAGTCATTAATCGGCTGCCTCCTCCACGCCCTCTACTGGGGATTGAGCTCACAACCCGGGCATATGCCCAGACCAGGAATTGAACCGTGACCTCCTGGTTCATAGGTCAACACTCAACCAGTGAGCCACGCTGGCCAGGCTCCAGTTTCTTGGTGTACGTGTTTTTATGTTATTTGGTACCCATTTTGTCTTCTGGGGTCTTGAAGAAGATTAAGATCAAAAGAGTCTAGAGATCTGCTCCGTCCCATATAATTCTTCTTGAGTTGAATTTTAACTTATTTAAAAAATTTAACTTTGATCTTTAGGCCACGCCCTCAGTTTCCTTTTGGTTCGCATGTGCCTGTGAATCTGCCGGTTTTTAAAGTGTATAGCATTGTTTTCCGTATCTTTTCTAAGCACATGGTCAGCGCTCAGTGAAGGTCCATTTCCTTCCCTCTCTCTCTCCTGGTAGAATGCTCCTTCCCAGACCGGACCCTCCGGGATAGCCACTGCTGAGTGCAGACCCCGCACCACAGGTGGCCCCTCTGGGCACAGTCTCTCAGCTTTGCCCCCGCTTTCCATTCATGGGCATTGGTGGAGCCGGGCAGAGCCCCTGAGCTGCCATTCTCCTCATGTCCACCAGAGGGCGCGCCACTCCTGCCTGAGTCCCCTCTGAGAACCAGCACTTTAATTAATCTCGTCTTTCCCAAACCTCCCATCTTTCCCAACAGTACCTTTGGGTTTAGAGCCCCAGAACCATACTCTAGTTTACCCAAGGAGCCTATCTTTGCATCCACCGCCACTGGAGCCATCCTGTGGGAAATCCACCCAGTGCATCCTGGCGCCCCTATGCAGTACCTCTGTGCCTCAGTTTCCTCATCTGCTGAATGGGAATACTTTTCACCTCTATTTAGTGTTTAGCATGGTGCCAGGCACACAGTGAGTGCCTAACCAGGCAAGGCTTTCCCATGACTTCAAAGTCCTGCTAATGGCTCACCCCACAGCTCTCCCGAAAGCTCTCCACAGAAAGACCCACCTGCCCTCTTTCTCTCGGGCAATGCTGGTGGCGGTGCTCCTCGGGGTGGGGTGCCTTTGTGGCAGGGACAGACTTCACAGGCCACAAAGGCAGATGTGTGGGCAGTTTCCATAAGTGCCTTTAACTTCCATCTCGAGTGCCCCTGTTGCGTGGCGTGGCAGCCTTCTCTCAGAGAACTCAGGGTGTCCTCAGCCATTCTGGTTGTGCCTCCCTTTCTCCCTGGGGTTCCAGCGAGTGCTGTCAGGAGGGGAGGGCTTCTGGTCTTGGTCACTCTCAGGATCCCTGCTGGCATCCGTAAAGATGGCCTCTGGCCTCCTTGTCCATGCCAGCGTCCACCCCGCTGGCGCCCACACCTGCCAGCTCGCAAAGAGGGCCCGTGGGCCACCCAGCCTCCTGTTTACTGCATCATCCTTTCTGGCCCCAGGCCCCTCTCTCAGACATCACTATAGGAAACTTGGGGGAGGGGCCGGCTCAGGCCCTCTCTGCCCAGAGGAGCCACACTGCCATGTCTGCTTTACATGTACACACGGGGAGGGAATTCTGAGAGGGAGGCAGGCCCTCTCCTGCCTGAGCTCTGCGGTGCCCCCTCTCCAGCCCAGAGTGGGGGGTGGGGTGGTGGGGAGAGAGTGCCCCCCCATGCTCCCTGTTTTTACTGCGGCAAAGACCTCAACTTTGAGCTCAGCATTCCAGACTTAGCTCCTTCTGCTTCTCTCCATTTCTTCTGGAACAGCCCTGCCTGTTCCTGGGGACGACCTCGGTGCCATCTGGATTGGGGCGGGGGGGGGGGCGGGGAGGGCAGCGTTCTAGGAAGGAAGCCCAGGGATGTTTGCAGAGAGCAGCCTGCCACACCTCCTACCTGTTCCCTGGGTCCCTGAGTACAGGCTGACTCAGCCGAGGGAGGCTGGGTGCTCCTGGTAGCGTGGAGGGTGGGGCCGAGGGTGCCAGCGGAGGTTTTCGAGGGTTCGGTGCTCAGGCCCGTTTGGGAGGGTAGAGGACTCAGAGTTCCTGGTTGCAAACAACAGCAAACAACTCTGGTTGACTACAGCCCGAAAGGCATTTCCTGGAAGGGTGATGGGTGGCCCACAGAATCACAGGGTGGGTTAGAGAACCAGGCTCATCAATTGGGCAAGGACCCTGAAAGCTGGGGGGCGGGACCACAGGCAGGGACTAGCGGGGATGGGCCTGCTGACATCACGGCCCCAGCTGCCCCGAGGGAGTCTGGCCCCGCTCCACTTCCGTCGTCGGGGAAGCCGCCTCCCGCCGCCGTCTAGGGGTTCAGCCCCTCCCGTGGGTGTCTGGATGCTAAGCAACCGCAAACAACAAACGCCAGACCGGCGCTCCTGCCCCTGAGCGTGCATCTGCCCAGACGCAGTCTCCGCCCTGCCTCACCGGGGCGCTCTCTGCCGGGCGTGCTGCCGGCGTCCGCCGCTCGGCCGGCCTGCCCACCGGGCGCCACGCCGCCGGACTCGGGGCTTCTCGCGACGTCCTGCCGCGCCCCCTGCCGGTGGCTGGCGCCCAGCTAACTCCCCGCCCAGCCGGCCCGGCCGGGGCTCAGCGCTTCACGTTGGGTCTCGCCCTTGAGGTTGCCACCATTTTTCCAAGGAGGAAACTGATGCCGGCGGTTCAGTCGCTTTCCAAGTTCACTCGGGTCTAAAGGAACGGGGACTTGAACCCAGGCAGCCGGTCTCCGGAGCGCGGCTGGAGAGGGCCCTGCCCCCCAGGGGAGACAGACGTTCCACGTCAGACAGTAAACACAGGGCTGGTCCATTATTACAGTGAGCCCTGCTGCTGGAGGGGAAGGACGGCAGGAAGAGGGGGGAGAGCCGGCCCACAGGGGCGACGGGGAGCGACGCTCCCAGGAAGGTCTCTGCGATGGCAAGGAGTTCCCAGGCAAAGAGCGAGGGGAAGGGGACCCGCCGGGGCCGGGGCCTGAGGCAGGGGAGAAGCGAAGGTGTGGAGGAACGGGAGAAAGGGCCGGGCGGCGGCACGAGGCTGGGGGGCGGGGGGCCACCCCTGTCTCATTACTGCAACATCCCGTGGCCGGGACTCCCCGCTTCTGCCCAGCCCGGTACTTCTCCACCAGCCAAAGTGACCCTTATACTGCCCAGTCAGATCATGCCCCCCCCACCCCCCCCCCCCCGGCTTCCCACTCGCTCAGGGGACGAGCCCAAGCCTCCATAACCCGCCCTGTGGCCCCTGCGACTGTCCCCTCCCTCCCGGGCTGCAGCTACTGGCCCTTTCCTCGCTGCGAGGCACACCAGGTGCGCTCCAGCCTTTGGCCTTTGCCCCGTCTGTTCCCTCAGCCCACAATGTTCTCCCCACAGACCCACGGGTCTCCCCTCACCCACAGGCGTGCCCGGGCATGTTCTCATCGTGAAGCCGAGGGCAGGAGCCGTGGAGGGCACAGCCCTCTGCACACATCCTACTGGCCCACGTGAGTCACACGGCCCAGCTCCGGGTCCAAGACCGAGGGCACTAGGACCGTGGGGTCCGCATGCAGAGGAGGCAGGGAGGGCCCTCCTGCACTTGACCAAGACCCTTTGACCTGAGCTCAGAACCCCACCCCTCCCCCTGGCGAGGGATCTCCCCGCTGCTCCGGGATCGCTCCTCCAGTCCCCTCCTGTTCCAGCCAGCAAACACCTATTACTCACCCGCCACGCGCAGGCCCTGCCCCAGACCCTGCAGCCCTTAAAGTGACAGAGCCCTTGCCCTTTCGGAGCGCACATTTTAGAGGCGATAACACAGTAAGCAAAGGCTGTGAAGGGCTCTCGGAAGCCTGGAAAGTGCTAGAAAGAAACAAGAATCGGGAAGGTCCTGTCCCAATGGGACAGTCAGGGAAGGCCTTGCTGATGAACTGTGTGAACGGGTGAAGCTGGAGAGTGGGCCCTGCGGTAGGTGGGCGGGAATGCGCTTGGCAAAGCGGGGGCAGCTGGAACAGAGTGAGCGAAGCAGAGAGAGAACGGATGTGAGGTTCTGGTGGGAACCAGGGCCAGCCCCGTGGGGCTTGGTGAACTAGCGACAACTTTGGATTCTACTCCAGGTGTGAAGCAAGGGTGGCAAGCAGAGGGGTGAGGCCATCTCGGCCATGGGAGGCGGTCAGTCGGTGTGCCTTGAAGGGGGACCCCAGAGGATTTGCGGAGGCACTGGAGGAAAAGGAGGCAGGAGCCAAGGATGGCTGGCGCTGTGGTCTGAACAAGCAGGCAGATGGAGTTGCTATTTGCTTAGATAGGAGTGTCTGTCAGGGGCTCAGGGGTAGATGTGAAAAGTCCTCCGGGAGGAGAGGGTCTTTGCAACCTTCGTCCCTCCCGTTCCGCTCCTGAGTGGGGTGTTGTGTTGTGGTTTTTCTGTCTGAGCCCTAGTGTGTGTGTGTCAGCCACAGGAGGGGAGAGCACAGATAACTCGTCCTTGTATTTAGTTCTTTTGTTTCTAGATCGCAAGGAAGCAAGAGGCCATCAGTGTCGCTAGCCACTTCATTCATTCATTCATTCATTCATTCATTCATTCATTCATTCAGCAAAAGTTTATCGTGTGTCAGGGATAAGCCAGACACTTCTGTGGATGCTGGGGAAGCAGCAGAGAAGAGAGACAGTGTTACCCTCCGATCTGGTACCTTACTTTCTAGGTGGGCGACAGGTGATGGATAAGCAAACAGATGTGAACACTTGCAGAGAAGGAGGAGCCTTACAAGGAAACCCTGGAGAGAGGCAGAGAGTGACGGGGGTGGGGGGTTAGGGGGGGAGTATCCTCGGGCAGGATGTCACCCCAACTGCCCCAAGGACAAAACCCAGACTCCCCAGAAGGACCCCAGCCCAGTTTGGCTTCTCTTTGTCCCCCGGAGCGGCTGCTGTGTCATTAGGAGAGGCAGGAGGAGGAGTGGAGCCACAGTGACCTTCAGGGTCCTGGGAGGGGCTTTGCTGGGCTGCCTCTGTGCAGGTGTCCAGGTGATGGAGTTCTGGGAATTAGGGATCCTGACAGAATGGGAGAGAGGGAGAGGTGGGGGACAGAGCAAAACGGCTCAGCCCATGGCCACATTCTCTCTGAGGGTGTGCAATGGGGCTTCTTTTGTGCTCTGCTATGCAAAGAATTTCCTTTGTGCTTCCTGGTGCTTTGATCCTGCAAAGAATGGAGGGGTGGGGGTGGGACAGCGGGTCTTTGAAGGCTCCTAAACCAGAGTTCCCCTGGGGTTCTGCCATTGCAGGTGGGGACCTCAGATGTGTCTTGTCCTTTGGGAGACAGCAGGACGTTGCTACAGGGAAGCGATTGAGGCCACTGGATTATGAGGAAGCTGACTCCGTTGTATGCAGGTGTCAGGGGTGAGGAGGCGAATGCCAGAGCCTGGCAGGGTACGGGGAAGCGTGGGGAAAGGTGGGGAGACCCTACATTCAAACACACTCAGAGAGCACTGGGTATGGAGCTGAGGGGTTGGGAAGGCCCTGAGTCTTCCTGGGACTTCCAATTTGGGAGCTGGAGTGAATGATGAACAAATAACTGAACTATGACCCACAGAAAGAGAAACAGATTTGGAGGAAAAGGGTCAAGTTCTGTTTGAGGACATGAAGTGTGAGAAGTCTGGCACATTGTTAGAAATATGGATCTGCCCAGCCGGCGTGGCTGAGTGGTTGAGCGTCAATCTGTGAACCAGGAGGTCACGGTTTGGTTCCCGGTCAGGGCACATGCCCAGGTTGCAGGCTTGATCCCCAGTGCAGGAGGCATCGATCAGTGACTCTCTCTCATCATTGGTGTTTCTATCTCTCCCTCTTCCTTCTTCTTTGAAATCAATAAAAATATATTAAACTAAATAAATAAATATGGATCTGACTGTTAGGAAAGAAGTCGGACCTGTAAAGGCTGGGCCAGGAGTCCCCGGGCCTGGAGGGTGTTTGCGGCACTTTTTCTGTCAGGGGCCAGATAGCACTGTGAGCCACACAGCCTCCACTGCAGCTGATTGCCGCTCAGGGTAGCCGGGACCCAGCCGTAGCAAGTTGTAAATGAATGGGTCTGTCTGTTCCAGTGAAACTTTGTCTACAAAATCAGGCCACGCCCTGGTCTGCTCCCTTCTCTGCTGCCTGGATTCTGAAATCCAGTCTCCCTTAGAAGCTGAGCATTGAAAATGTCACAGCCTCAATCTGTCCAGGTCCCTGAAGACTGTAAGAAACAGGGATCCCCACTTCCTCGCACCTGTCCCCCATCCTGCCTTTTATACGAGAACACACACGTGCGCGCGCACACACACACACACACACACACACAAACTTTGTGTGTTTAGAAATAAAATTTGGGAGTTTATCTCTTTTAGATGTCAGTGTTACTTGAATGAAGACAGAAATTGATACTAGGAGTGGGGTGTTACCATAATGAAAATCTAAAATGTATGGTATTGGTTTGCAGCCAGGGGGCAGGTGGTGAGAAAGCCATTGTGAACAAGGGGCGGGGCCATGTGATCAAGTGGATGTGGGCACATGAACAAGGGTTGGCTTACACCCACCTTCAAGCCTTAAAACTAGCGGGAGCTGTGTCCTGAAAAATATGAGCAGCAACCAGGAGGGCCCCCCCACCTCCAACCTCACTTCAGTGTGGCCTGGGAGCAAGGTTGCACGAAGGACCCCGGAGGACGGAGCCAGGAGCCACGCAGGACAGGATGGCGCAATTTCCGGAGAGAGAAGAACCCCGCCAACCCCAGTAGGGGCTTTCCCAGGGCCTGCCCAGCAGCATCTCCCAGTCGCTGAGGTCGGAGCCGCTTGTCCGTCCCGTCCCCCTCCTGAGAGGGTGTTGTGTTGTGGCTTTCCTGTCTGAGCCCCACCACTGAGTAGTGTGTGTGTGTCAGCCACGGGAGGGAGGAGCACAGATAACTCGCTCTTGTCTTTAGTTCTTTGGTTTCCAGATCGCAAGGAAGCACATGGGACCTGGAGAGAGAACCGTGCATCTTCCAGAGGTCGGCCCGGGGCAGAGGTCCCCGGGGACAGTGAGGGCTGGGACTCGGCAGTCTCTTTGGAGAGCAACGAGCTGTTCCATGTGTAACAGAAAGGGAAAGCCTGTTCAGTGACCAGATGGGCAGCCTGCGGCAGGGACTGGTTAGCCACTCGCCCAACCTCACCCCTCTGCGGCCAAGGCACCCCTAGGCCACGCCCCACCTGCCTTGCAGTTAGTGGCCATGGGCGGGGCTGTGGCCTGGATGTTTGTGTGCTCCTCAAATTCCTGTGTGGAGAACCCAAACCCCCAATGTGATGGTAGAAGGTGGGGCCTTCTGGGGGTGATTAGGTCAGGGGTGGAGCCCCATGAACAGGATTAGTGCCCTCTGAAGAGACCCCCAGGAGCCCTCTCACCCCGTCTGCCACGGGAAGACACAGAAGAGCCGTCTGTGAGCCAGAAAGGGGGCCTCACCAGACACCGGATCTGCCCGTGCCTTGATCTTGAACTTGCCAGCCTCCAGAACCGTGAGAACTAAACGTCTGTTGTTTGCAAGCCTCCCCTCCCAGTCTATAGTACCTGTTACAGCAGCCGGGATGGACTAAGACAGGCGGAGTTCTCCCCGATGGGAGGTGGGTGGAAGTGATGTGTCTCCCATAAAAACCCATAAGGCCTCCCACACCGTTCTCCATGTTCTCTCCAGCTGGCCGGCTGAGTTGATGCCCCAGGCCCCGGGGAGGCCACGTGGGAGAGATGGCAGGGGCTGATATCACCCTTGGCTGGAACATGGTGAATTTTGTGTGAAGAGAGACACTTCTATTACATGAAGCCACTGAGACCTGGGGTTGGCGTGTCAGAGCAGCTGGCACCACTCTACTGACTGGAGTGGAAGCCTGGAGCGCAGACGAGCCAGTAAGGCAGAGGAGTTGGGCAGGACCCTGGGGAACACTGACATTTAAAAAAAATATATTTTTTTATTGATTTCAGAGAGGAAGGGAGAGGGAGAGAGAGAGAATCATCAATGATGAGAGAGAATCATTGATTGGCTGCCTCTTGCATGACCCACACTGGGAATCGAGCCCGCAACCCAGGTATGTGCCCTGACTGGGAATCGAACCATGACCTCCTGGTTCATAGGTCAATGCTCAACCACTGAGCCACACCGGCTGGGCGGAACACTGACATTTAAAGGGCAGGTGGCAGCAAAGGAGGCTTGGAGGGAGGGGCCAGGAGAGAGGGATCAGGAGGGAGAGGGTAGAGTGGTGGGTAGGGAAGGAACACTATTAAGACCCTCTTTGACCAGCAACCCCTGGGTCAAGCATGGGGGACAAGGAGGCAGCTGTCCTCTCCTCCTAGGACAGTGGTCGGCAAATTGCGGCTCGCGAGCCACATGCGGCTCATGAGCCGCGGTTTGCCGCTCTATTGACTAATGAGTTTGCCGACCACTGGATAGGGGCTTAATCACAAGGAACAACAACAGCCTGTAATTGTTGGAATCAAGAGTCTAGGTCAGTGGTTGGCAAACTCATTAGTCAACAGAGCGGCAAACCGCGGCTCATGAGCCGCATGTGGCTCGCGAGCCGCAATTTGCCGACCACTCTCCTAGGGTGTGGGAGATGGGCCACCACAAGGCCACGTGGTAAGAGCAACGGACAACAAGATGCAAGGACGTGGTGGGAGTCTGGGAGAGACACTCGGCCAAGTGGGCAGCGTGCCGGGGGCTCTGGGTGCGGGTATTCCCACAGGGGTCTGACTTCTGGGGTTGTGGGCCCCTCTGAGACCCACACCAAAGTGGAGGACCCTCCCCTCAGGGCAATGTGTGCAGCAGGCACACACTATTCCACCCCTTCTGCCAACCTTGACCTGGTACCTCCCACCACCCTGCAGGGGTCTCTCCTTTAGAGAGGAGGGGGCGGAGATGCAGGATGGAACTAGCCGGCACCTGGATTAGCAGGCAGGTGTGTCCGATTCTCTCTCTTCCTGTTCTTTGCATGACACCCTGGGGCCTCTCCAGCTGTCCGGGGCATCGCCGCCCAGAAGGCACCTGGGCGGGGCTCCGGGAGGATTCAGGCAGGAGGGGATGTCTGGGCTCGGGGAGCAGACTTGGGAGCCTCTGGCGCCACGGCTAACGGCTAATGGCTTGGAGCCGGGCAGGGTGGGGCAGAGAGACCACTGCGCTTGGGCCTGAGTCTGAAGCCCACGTGGAGGGCGGTGCTGGAGGGCAGCGGGTCACCGGTGTTAGGGGCTGGAGCGGAGCCGGCACCAGGCCGGGGGTGGCGGACCCAGATGCCGGAAGGTGCTGCATCTGGCATGGCCACTGCCGCTTCCTCCTCTCCCTGAGTGGGGGGTGGTCTGGGCCTGGGCTGGGGGAGGGTGGGAAGGGGAGCTCCTCGGCCCAGCAATTCCATGACTCGGTCTTTGCTCCTGTCGGCCTCATATGAAGGACCATCGGGGACACGAACCAGACAAGACAGAGGTACCAAAACCATCGTAGGGAATCAGAGACAGTCAGGCCCGGATTTGGAGGCCTCTCCCTGCCCGGTGCATTCGTGTCTGGGGCTGATGTAACGGAGAACTGGGTGGCATAGAACAACAGACATGATCGGCTCACAGGCCTGGTGGCTGGAGTCTGAGGGCAAGGAGTCGGCAGGCCGAGCTCGCTCTGCAACCCGTAGGCAGTGGTTCTCAACCTTCCTAACGCCGCGACCCTTTAATACAGTTCCTCATGTTGTGGTGACCCCCAAGCATAAAATTATTTTCGTTGCTACTTCATAACTGTAATTTTGCTACTGTTATGAATCGTAATGTAAATATCTGTGTTTTCCGATGGTCTTAGGCTCTACAGCAGCGGTTCTCAACCTGTGGGTCGCGACTGTAGGGAGGTTGCTGTAGAGAACCGCTGCTGTAGAGCCTAAGACAGCTGTGGGCAAACTACGGCCCACAGGCCGGATCTGGCCCGGTCGGCTGTTCTATCCGGCCCGCGGAGCCGAAAGAGCAGAGGGTTCTCTTGCTCTCCCCTCCGCTCCTTCACCAGCAGCAGTGTTAACATGGCAACGTCGGGAAACACGGCCGCAGCTCCTTCTTCTGAGTGGGCGGATTCAGTAGAAGGAACAACCTCTCAATCTTCCAGAGGCTCCTTGTAATGCCCGCGGACGCGTCCCCCGACATCACCCTGGGAATGCGTAGACACGTTATCGTGGTGATGTAGGGAGACACGCCCCTGGAGAGCACAGTATCAGAGCATTAGCTAAAAGGAGACCAACAACACTGTTCCCACTGAAGTTGATGTTTTAAAGACCAAAAACCTTTCAACCCAGTCTACATTGCCATCTACATCTACATCCCGGGCATAATTTGGAAGTTGCACTAAAGAAAATGTTGAATTTACTGTTTACACATTTTGTTCTTTTCTATTTGTTTTAGTTTTCAATTATTTTATTATATTTAAGTTTAATTTGAAAGGCTTTTGTACCTTTCCTTTGTTAGGCAATTTTATTTTGCCTTTGCCATCTTCAATATAAGGTATGTTATTGTGCTATGATTCCTCCATTTTTTGAAGTTTCAAATTATAATAATTAGTGTTTACATTCTTCTTGTTAAAATGTTTGAAATGAATAAAACTATTGAAATAAAAAAAAAGACCGTACCCTTTTATGTAATGATGTTTAGTTTGAATTTATATTAGTTCACACAAACACTCCATCCATGCTTTTGTTCCGGCCCTCCGGTCCAGTTTAAGAACCCATTGTGGCCCTCGAGTCAAAAAGTTTGCCCACCCCTGGCCTAAGACCATCGGAAAACACAGATATTTACATTACGATTCATAACAGTAGCAAAATTACAGTTATGAAGTAGCAACGAAAATAATTTTATGCTTGGGGGTCACCACAACATGAGGAACTGAAAGGGTCGCGGCGATAGGAAGGTTGAGAACCACTGTATTTTGGGGGGGATCCTTGCTTCCCTCTCCCGCCTCTGGAAGCTCCCAGCTACCCTCCGTGTTCCTGTGGCCACACAACTCCCTCTCTGCTTCCGTTTGCTCAGCGCCTCTTCCTCCTGTGTTTGTGCCTCTTTGCTTTTTTTAATATTCATTTCAGAGAGAGGAAAGGGGGGGGGGGAGAGAGAGAGAGAGAGAAACATCAATGAGAGAGAACCATCCAGCGGCTGCCTCCTGCACGCCCCCTACTGGGGATTGAGCACACAACCCGGGCATGTGCCCTGACTGGGAATTGAACCCTGACCTCCTGGTTCATAGGTTGATGCCCAACCACTGAGCCACGCCAGCCAGGCGTCTTGCACCACTGGTATTGGATTAAGGGGCCACCCTACTCCAGTATGACCTCATTTTAGCTAATTACCTCTGCAACAGCCCTATTTCCAAATAAGGCCACGTTCTGAGGTGCTGGGAGTCAGGATTTCAACATGTCTTTTTGGAGGACACAGTCCTCCCCATACACACTGTGAGCTAATTTACCTTCCCTAACATACCCCCACCCTAAACACCCGCTGCACTTTGCCATTCTTCCCCCAGCCCACCTCCCCACCCCACGCACCCCCACCACGCCCGCACCCTCCCCCGACAGCCACACACACAGCCCCAGCCCAGCAGACCTGGCCTGTGGCTACTTTCACAGCCCGTGACTCAGGCACCAGCAGACCCTCCCTCCCAGGACGCATTGTGAGTGAACCATGCTGGTGATGCCATGGTTAGAGCACCTGCCTCAGCAAGCACACAGTGGGGGCAGGGGCTCCGAGTTCCGGCTCAGGATGGCAGGGAGGCAGGTGGCCCTGGAGCTTCCCTTTCAAGTGGAAAAAGTCAGGAGGGAGCCAGGGTTTGTGGTCTGGGCTTCTGGACCTACAGTCCCTGGGCAGCTGGGCTCGGCCCTGGGAAGCTACTGTGGAGCAGGGTGGGGAGAGGGTGCAAAGCCCCTTTAGCTCTGGGCAGGTTCCAGCAGGAGGACCCTGACAGGCGCTGGCTGTTCTCAGGGCCCCTCGGGGCCGGCTCGGCTTGGTCATTAATTCACAAACATGATCGCGAACCAGATGCAGTGCCGACGGGGAGACCCTCGTGTGATTCTCACGGGTACCAGGCTCAGGATTCTCTGCCAGACCCTCCTCAAGGCCGTGCCCAGAGAAGGGGCGTGTGCGTTCTGCAGACAGTCGAGGTCTGCCTTCCAGTCATAGCTGTAAGGCGGAGAGCTCCTGTCTCCTCTCGGAGATTCCATTCAGGAGAACCAACCAGAGTGGTGGCTTCTGCTGTGAGCTACACCTATACAATGTCATTCATTCATTTGCTCATTCATTCATTCAACAAAACCTGACCCTGTGCTAAGCACCGTGCTAGGCATGAGGGGTACCGTGGTGACTAAGACCTGGTTCCTGCCTTCGAAGGCCTTGAAGTCTGGCTGGGGAGACGTCAGATTCCAGGTGATGAATGAGACCGCAGGACGAGCAGGACAGTTTCCCAGGTCAGGGAGGTGGGAAGCAGGGACTTTTTTTTTTTTTTTTTAGAGAGAGAGAGAAAAGCAGAGAACTATACCAAAGCATTGTAATTTGGTCATAGGCATTTTAGCATTCTAGATTTTTTCCCCCCATGCATGCTTCAAGAGATACAAATAATAAACTCGTTTCTGGAAATGTGATGAAGGTCTTTCTTAGGCCGGAAAGAAAATGTCTTCCTTGGTTAGTCCGTTGTGGACATGCCGAGGCAGATAGACATGCAGAGGCAAAAGGAAGAACTGTTAGAAGCAGCATACTAGATCCTGGAACGGCTCCTGCGAAAGCCGAGGAGAACCGCTGAATCAGCTTCCGGGATGAGACCACGTCTGTCTGCGGAGCCGCCTTTGGGGCAGCAGAGGTGTGTCTGGGCCTCTGAGTCTGCAGACGCGACTCTGAAAGCCACTGGTGCCCAGAAGGCTGGGAATGAGGTCGCCGAGGGCGGCAGCTTGAAACCCTGGCTGCACCTTCAGACTCACTCGGGAGCTTTTAAAGCTGCCACATCTGGCCCCACTCTAGTGACTGGGATTTAATTAGGGGAGCATCCAGGTGCTGGTAGGTTTTTAAAGCTCCCCAGCTGATCCTAATGTGCAGCCGGCGCTGAAAGGCCCTGGCTGGGAGGGGGAGGGGCAGCGTGGTGCCAGGGGAGGAGGGGGTCCCAGATGCAGCCTTGGCACACCCCGGGAAAGGAGAGGGGGAGGAGCTACCAGGGAGGGGGGCGGAAGCCAGGAAAGGGGCATTTCTTGAGAGCCTTGGTCAGCATGTCACATGCCGCAGAGAGGTGGAGAATCCAGGACTGATGCGCCATTTAGGGCCCCGCCGGCCGCTGGTGGCTTTAGCAGCAGGTTTGTTAGCAAAGTGAGGCCCGGGAAGCTGGGTCAGAGCGTGCACTAGAGTGAGCTGTGAGTTGAACTTGGGAGGTGAGAAAGTGGACTCAGAGAATGCAGGCTGACCTGGAAGGCGAGGAGGCAGGGTTGTCCTGCGAGGGGGACCCTGCTATGGAGTGATTTCCTTGTGTGTTTGGGATGGGAGGGACTGGAGTGTGTCCAAACACTAATAGAGGTGATCCAGTGGGGAGGAGCAGGGGAGTGTTGGGAGAGACAAGGCGTAATTGATGGGATCAAGTTGCTAAGAAGGTGGAAGGGGAGAAAAGCATAGGGAACCGACACATGGGTGGCAGCATTGACATAAACCAGAAGGACCCCTCCTCAGCTGGAACAGGAAGATGGAGAGGATGGGGCAAGAGAGGCTCATTCTATTGGGTGGGTGGCAAGAACATTCATTCACCCATAACTTACTCATGGGGGAGGGGGGTTGCTCTCCTTGACACATGCTCTCTCTTCTCTTCCTCTCTTCCTTGAAAAGCAGCCAGGCCCTCTCTCTGCCTTTCCTTCCTTCTCCACACGGCAGCCAGACCTGGAGCCACTGTCCCAGTGAGGGTGAGCTGCTGGGGGCCTGGCCATCCTCTCTCTCTCTCTTTTTTTTAATATTTTATTGATATTTTACAGAGAGGAAGGGAGAGGGATAGAGAGCTAGAAACATCGATGAGAGAGAAACATCAATCAGCTGCCTCCTGCACACCTCCCACCAGGGATGTGCCCGCAACCAATGTACATGCCCTTGACCGGAATCAAACCCGGGACCCTTGAGTCCGCAGGCCGACGCTCTATCCACTGAGCCAAACCGGTTTCGGCTTGGCCATCCTCTCTTCCTGGTCCATCTTCTCCCCCCGTGGCTGGGTGCTGGGCCGGTCGGCCCTCACTGACCCCCATGGCGTGGGCCCCGGAGAGGAAGCTGGGAGGGAAGGCCCGCCCCGAGACGCCGGCCTGAGCTCCCTCTCAGTCAGGGTCTATCTTCCTAGAAGTTTCTGTAGAGAGGGAGGGGCTCAGACCCTACAATCAATTCGAGTTGTCCTATGGCAGCCCTGTTGGCCCCTGTCTTCTGTGTGTGCTCGCTCTCTCTGGGAAACCCCAAGGGGAGGAGAGGTTAGCACTGAACCCTCACCCCAACACTGTAATGCCTGCCCCCTTGCATACCTGAGGCCACACTTGAGCAAGTGAGCAGACTCACAGTCACTGCCTACGGGCTGAAACCTGGACGTATGGAGGGGCTGACGCCCTTGAAGAGGCGCCTCCTGCTCCCTCTTCATCTCCCAGCTCACTCCCACTGCCCTGCTGCTGAGACAGGCCTCGCCAATCTTCTTGGGGAAGCCCCGCCCCTGCCCTCTGCCCCACCCTCTGAGCTCAGCCTTAAAGAGGAACCTTACCCCCCTAGGCCTTCACTAGCAGGAAGTCCTCCTGGTGGCTCCTGACAATGGCCTGGCCCATTTTCTGGTCCTGTTCTCTGACCCCAGCCATCTCCCGTGAAGTGGGCTGTAGCTTTCCACTGTTTACCTACTTCCTGCTCACAGGAGAGGCCCAAATGCTGACACCGTGATTGGTTCTTATGTTTTCAACGGGTTGCCAGGGCAATGCCTGGCTGCCTGTGATTCACCCTTCAGGGCTCACTGTCGACACCCCTTCCTCCAGAAGTCCTTCCCTGACCCCTGCTCTACATTGGAGACAGGGCTCTAACCCTCAACACTTCCCCAGAACCTGAGCCGGCCAGGTGCTCAGTCTATTCCAACGGCCTTCCCACCCTTCACAGGTGGGGGAAATGGGCCAGGGAGAGGAGAGCGGCCTGGCGCTGTTCCTGGGGTCAAGCACCCAGTCTGTTTCCTGTAGGCCCCTCCATAGTCGGTCATTTATATTCATCTGTGTGTTTGTCTAGCACCTGTAACCTACACCAAGCTTTCAAATCCAAGAAAATGGAGGCCACAACTGTCTTATTTTCCACCAGCTGCCCAGTTCTTCGTATAGCACAGGACACACAATAGCTCCTCAGAAATGCTTGCTGAGCCCTAACCAGTTTGGCTCAGTGGATAGAGCATCGGCCTGTGGACTCAAGGGTCCCAGGTTCGATTCCAGTCAAGGGCATGTACCCTGGTTGCGGGCATATCCCCAGTAGGGGGTGTGCAGGAGGCAGCTGATCGATGTTTCTCTCTCATCGGTATTTCTGGCTCTCTATCCCTCTCCCTTCCTCTCTGTAAAAAAAAAAAAATCAATAAAATATATTTTAAAAAAAATGCTTGCTGAATAAATTCATGAATCACCCATCACCTTAGATCTGGGATGCTGGATCTGTTGATGGTTCTTTCCTCCAAGCCCATACCGCGGGCCCCTCTCATGACGTTGCTGCAGGCACAGGCTGTAACAGTCCCCTATGTTCCATCTCTAAAGGCAACTCAGGCAGCACCCCTGTCCCTGCCTTCTGATGATCACTTGGTTGAGCAGCCGAAATTGGCCTCCAAACCGTCCCTACATGCCTCTTCCACTTATAAATTGCTATGTAACACATTATCCCCAAAGTTAGTGGCATCCAACATTTTATTTGCTCGTGATTCTGTGGCTCGGGCGTTTGGGCAGGGCTCAGCCACGCTTTCTCCTGCCCGGTGTGGCCTTGTCTGAGATAGTCACTCCACCACATCCAGCCTGTGGCTAGGCTAGAAGGCCCAAGGAAAGGCACTCACAGGTCTGGTGCCGTACTGCTACTCCATGTATTTCTCTCCAAGTGGCTGTCTGTTTAACTTCAAATTCCAATGGTTCATTGACGGAATGAAGGAAAGCAATGGACTTTTGTATATTAATCTTGTATCCTGCCACCCTGAGTCTTCTGATGAAGACAACAGAGGTCCCCAAATCCCTGGCCTTTTGTTCTTCCCAACCTTTCTAAGTGGTCGTCAATGTCTGGAATACTAAAGAGGGCATCCCAGGCAGAAAGGGTAACTATTATTTTGTAAAACGTGTGTTTCAGTTATGCATATGAATATGTGTACTGAGTCACAATGAAAAAAAAAAAGTATTTCTTACTCTGAGTTGTCAAAACACTGGAGAGTCCCTGCCATAGAGGAGTTTTCTTCTTCAAGAATCATAAACTAAAGGTGGGCTCAGCTCAGCTCCGACCTCCTTCAGCACCTGCCTCCTAAGAGTTTGTCAGATGCCACCAGCCCTCTTGGCCTGTGGGGTAGAGCAAGACTTCCAGCTGTGGGGTTCAGTTCTCAACTACTCAGTCCACCAAAGCCCTGCTGAGGGTCTTCACTTTGAGGCCATCTTGACCTTCAGTTTCTGCTCAAGAGTAAAACGACACAGAGCACGCACTCCAGGGAATCAACTAACTGAGTCGTTTAGGAGGCACTCAAAGGGGCAGGTCATGGTGGTTGTGCTAATTAAGCCCTGACCTCTGGGCTGCTGGATCCGGTGGAATGAGCCCACCGGTTTGTACAGAGTTGACAAGTCCCGTTGTTCCCTGGGCAGAAAAGTCTTCCCTGAGGTCTGGCCTCTGAGTCACTCAAAACTGTCTCAGCTGATTGGAGGAGGTCCTGTCTCAGCTGATTGGAGGAGGTCCTGTCCCAGCTGATTGGAGGAGGTCCTGTCTCAGCTGATTGGAGGAGGTCCTGTCTCAGCTGATTGGAGGAGGTCCTGTCCCAGCTGATTGGAGGAGGTCCTGTCTCAGCTGATTGGAGGAGGTCCTGTCTCAGCTGATTGGAGGAGGTCCTGTCCCAGCTGATTGGAGGAGGTCCTGTCCCAGCTGATTGGAGGAGGTCCTGTCTCAGCTGATTGGAGGAGGTTGTGATGAAAACCAACTGTCAGGTTTGATTCTCCTAAGCAAGTGCTGCCCCTATGTGGGAAAGTTCTCTTTTTCGCTTTCTGGGGCAGCCACCTATCCCTTCTCATCCCCTCCTTTGGCCTTCCTCCCCTTTGCCTATAACTTTCATTAACTGAAAGAAAGCAGAGGGCAGCCATAGCTTCCAGCCATGTCTCAGCCAGCCTGCTGTCACCTCCAGAATCCAGACACAGTCTACTGTCCCCTGTTCTCTATCGCCCTCACTGGCCCTGGTCGGGGCACATGCGGAGGCAACCAATCCATGTGTCTCTCTCACATGGATGTTTCTTTCGCTTCCTCTTTCTCTCCTCTTTCCCTCCTTCTCCCCCATTCTCTCTAAATATCAGTGGGAGCCCTGGCCGGTTTGGCTCAGTGGATAGAGCATCAGCCTGTGGACTGAAGGGTCCCGGTTCGATTCTGGTCAAGGGCACATGCCAGGGTTGCGGGCTTGATCCCCAGCAGGGGGCATGCAGGAGGTAGTCAATCAATGATTCCCTCTCATCATTGATGTTTCCATCTCTCTCCCTCCCTCTCCCTTTCTCTCTGAAATCAATAAAAACATATATATATATTTAAAAAATAAATATCAATGGGAAAAAAATCCTCCAGGGAGGATTAACAACAGCAAAAAAGCATGTGCAGCTATTAAAGATGGCGGCTTTGGAGTTTGAGAGAGGAACAAAAGATCGTGGAGAAGTAAACTGAGGCAGGAGTTTGAGGTGATGGGGGCAAATGCCTCAGGCTTCATATTGAAGGGCGGGGAACCCTGACATAACTGTCAGTCAGGGAGAGGCCTGTTTCTCACTCCCCGCTCCCGCATCGTTGTACACTTTGTACTGTTGGAAGGCGCATTAGGGATGCATTTGTTGTTGTTTTTTTAAAAATATTTTATTAATTTTTTACAGAGAGGAAAGGAGAGGGAGAAAGAGTTAGAAACATCGATGAGAGAGAAACATCGATCAACTGCCTCCTGCACACCCCCTACTGGGAATGTGCCCGCAACCAAGGTACATGCCCTTGACCGGAATCGAACCTGGGACCCTTGAGTCTGCAGGCCGACGCTCTATCCACTGAGCCAAACCCATCAGGGCAGGGATGCGTTTGTTTTTAGAGAATTTGTGCCCCTTTGCTCAGCAGAGTGCCAGGAAGCAGGGAGACCCGAGAGCCTGAGTCCTTCTCATCTCTCTCCCGCAAAGGAAGAGGAGAAAGTAAGGCAGAGGGAGGGCAGAGAGAGCTGAGTAGCGGAGGGAGGCTTCCAGAATGGGGAGGCCTGAGCCGGAGGGAGGCCATCCCCCGACTTGGAGCATTCCTGCTGAACCCCCGGGCCTGGGAACAGTGGAAACAGGGCCCTTGCTCCCGCCCAGCGGAGCAGAGCTATGGCGCGGACACGGCCCGCATCCCCACAGCCTTCTAGCTTTGTCTCTGCTGTGTTTGTCTTGGCTGAGAGCTGCTTGGGGCTGTTTAGAGCAGATTCCATCAAGGCAAAGCTGGAGGAACCAGGACATGGAGCCACAGAGGAGGGAGCTGAAAGGGGCCTCGGATGGGGGCGTAGAGGTGGTCACAGGGTGGGTTGGTGGCAGACCACAGTGAGAACTCAGGAGTCCTGACTCCTTGCACGGTGCTCGACCCAAGCACCACGGAGCTTCCCAAGTGGGTGAGGGGCTGGCACGGGGCTGAAACCCGCCGATACCTTGATGCCTGCCTTTCCGGGGAGGCGTTAGAGGGCTTGGAGGGGACCTGAAATGTGTTGGACCAGTTGTGTCTCCTGTTCTTGCTTCATGACACATAGACCCATTCAGACACTGTACTCTAGCTTCCAGAGACTGCCCCTCCCCCAGCGGGCCCCCCTGGCTCAGGCCAGTCTAAAGGAGGCCCAAGGCGCTGGGTCGTGCCCCACCACGGCCAACCCCATAACTCTCAGATCTCGATTCAGCACCGCCTCCCCCGGGGCCCAGCGTGGACCCTCCCATGTCCTGCTCTGCACAGATGCCGGTGGTCACGTGTCCCACAGCTGAAGGCCTCTCCCGTCCGTCCGCCTCCACCATCTGCTGAGGCCCCATAATTATTCCAAGGCCCGGTGCCGCCTCACTTGGAGGGGAGAGTGCACACAGCCCTGTAATGTAAGCCAGGCCACGGCCGCTCTGCTCGGGCAGGGGGTCCCCAGCTGGGTAACGAGCAGCCGGCTTTATTGAATTCCCTGCCTTGGATCTGACTAATCACTGCCTTCAGCTGAGGCAGTCCAGGCCTTCTAAGAAGCTCTCTGAGCACCCTCACTAAGGACTTCTTCTCCCCTGAACCCCAATCCCTGCTTCTGAAATCCTTCCTCCTCCCCAAATGTGTTTGAACGACAGCATCAGGGTAGGGAGACTCCCTGGGTGTTGGCCTCTCCCATCCACTTGGCTCCAGTCCGGGGGCCCACGCAGGGTGGACCAGAACGGGCTGCTGGTTTGACTTTGCTGAGGCTGCCCCATGCAGAAGCAAGACCTGCAGCTCCCACCCCCACCTCGTCTCCTAAACCCACTGACATCCCTCTCACTCCCCCTTCCTGGAGGCCTGGGCCCTGAGGAGGGGGTCTTGGCGGAGGAGGCTGTGCCGTGGGCCAGGACTTTCCAAGCAGACGTGTAAGCTGCCTCCTCTGCTCTATCTCGTTGTAGACTCCTGCTCAGGCTTCGAGACCCACCCAGGTCACGGCTGGGCAACAGCAACCCTCGGCCTCTCTCCTTCCTCCCTGCTCCCAGCATCTGTAAGACCTCAAAACAGCGTTTACTCTTCTTCATGCTCTCCCATGCTTGTTTTCTGGCCAAAACTGTGCCCTCTCTGAGAACAAGGACTGCATCTATCTCTGTGTACCCAGAACAGCACATACTAGGTGCTTTCAAACACATCAAGTAGGTGCCCTGGCTGGTGTGGCTCAGTCGGTTGGGCATCTTCCTGTGCACTGAGAGGTCACTGGTTTGATTCCAGGTCAGGGCACATGCCTGGGTTGTAGGCTCGATCCCCAGTAGGGGGTGTGCAGGAGGCAGCCCATCGATGTTAATGTTTCTCTCTCATCACTCCCTCTCTCTTCCTCTCTAAATACATACATACATACATACATACATACATACATACATATATTTTTAAAAATCAAGTAGGAAAGAGGGAGGTGATGCTTGGAGAGGTAAGAGGTTGGTTTGTGATGAGTGGCTGCCCATGCTGGCGTGGCGCCTCTGTGGGCTCCGGACATCCCGCCGCCTGTGTGGCTGAGATCTCTGGAGGGGAGAGGGCTGGCCAATTTGTAAAGTGGTGCCAGCTCTGTTGTCCTGTCAAGGCCTTAGTGGCTCAGGCATTGTTATGCTAAGTGGGGACCTGAGGTCAGGGGTCACCCAGAGTTCACTGTCCGGGGTGATGTCCTGTCAGTTGCACCCAGAGGAGGCCTTGAAAGCACCCTGGAGGGCGTGAAGGGTCTGCGGTCTCCCTGCCCCTCAACAGTGGTGTGGGCTGGGGCTCTTCTGAGCTGAAGTCAGAGCCCAGCCTCTTCCTGACTCAGCTGTGCCCAACGCCCTTGGGGAGGAGGAAAGGCCAGGGTCACCCCCAAGGTCAGGCCCACCCAACCAGGTTTCACTCCCCAGAGACCAGCTCTCGGGGGAGGGATCGCCTGGTGGACCGTGGGAGTGGGCAGCTGAGCCCGCACTTGGTCCCAGAGGTTGGTGGGGTCCACGCCAGCCGCCAGAGTTCCAGGGAGACAGAGTCAGGCAGAGCCCGGTGCGGGCCGTGGAGGGAGGGGCCAGGAGAATAGACTTCAAAGCGCTCCCAGAACAGCTTATAAACAGGCGGGGCTGACGGGGCGGCCAGCGGGGGCCTTTCTGGAGGGGTTGGACGCTTGCACGGGGTTGTGCAAAGAGCACAGGACCCGGGGTCTGGGAGAGGAGGCCCTGAGCCCGGGATGCCGGCAGGCCAGCCTCACCTCTCTGTGACTCGGTTTCTTCTGTTCACCAGAGCTCCCGGCGGCCTCCCCCGGGCTCCCTCCTGGAGCTGGCGCGAGGGTCAGCGGTGCCGATGTCGGTGAAAACGCAGTGTGGGCTCCGCGCCCTGATCAGATGTTATTTATTATTCTGAGCTGTGTTTTGGTGGGAGACTTGGAAGGCCCGAGAGTGAGGCTGGAGAGCTCTAGGGCTCCTTCTTCCCCAATGCTGTTTTGAGAGTTCTCCAAGCAGCATGGCCGGGATGGGGCCCTGGGACAGGGAGGCCCTGGGACAGGGAGGCCGTGGCTCGAAGGAGCTGGGCCAGGGCTTTCTGCGCGGACCTGGAGCGGCGCGGGCCCTGCTTTGCTGACTGCTCCTCCCCCTCCCCCCTCTGCTCTGTGTCCCTCCTCCTCCCCGTACCCCCGCCCCCTCTAATGCTCTCAAGTGACTCCCCAGAAATCAGCCTCCTCTCCCTGGATACTTGTCCTCACCTAATGGGGTGGTGACAATTTTCCTAAGTCCTGCTTAGAAACGTGTCACCACCCATTTCCCTCTGGGATATCGACGGAGGCTGCCCACACCACGTTCGTCCAGCGTGCGCGGAGGCCTCACTCGGAGCAGCTGGAACCCGGGTTTATGGAATTACAGGGAATTCAAAGCAGCCGGCGCCGCCCGCTGTCTGGCTTCATTACTGGGCCTGGCCTCGGAGGGAAGTTTATTCCAGTAATTTAGAGGATTAGGCTCTGACACCCTTCATTAACTCTTTGACATAAGCAGGAAAGACAGATCTTGCAGAATGACCCACACAACAGGAAGGCGTTGGCTCGGGTAGGAGAAGGCAGCACGCCGCCCCGAGCGAGCGGCAGGGAAAGGGCCTGCAGGGTAGAAAAAGGGGCCGCGCTGCCTTTTCACGGTCCAGGTGGACGCTGAGCTGCCGCCCTGCGGGGGAGAGTGGGCCTGGGAAAGGGGGGGCCTGGGTTCAGGACTCAGTTTGCCCATCTGTAAAATGAGAGCACTGCCGGGGACCTCCCGGGTCCCTTCTGGCTCTGACACGTGCTGTGCCCACCCCGCCCGCCATCCTGAGACACAGCAGCTCAGATGCTGCTCCCCAAATCCTATAGGGCTTGACCTTGACAAGGTGCCCCTCCCAGGGACCTGTCTCCCCACCTCTTACCCCGTGCGGATCGGGTGACCAAGTCGAAAACACTCAGCCTGTCCCCTTTACAGGGCATTTTAGATGGGAGCTGTTTCCTGCCCAACAGGAGGGAACTCAGCCCCACCCGCAGCAGCTCCAGGCCCTGGTCCCCGCCCCTCCACAAACACAGCCCCTGGGGTTCCATACACTTCTCGCCCAGCCTGTCAACACCAGAGTCTGGGATGTACCTGGACAGCAGTTCTGACAGTTGGGGTGGGTGGAGCGGTCTCAGAGGCCCCGCAAGCTGGCGTTCCCTTTCGCATATTAATGGAGTCCCGTTGCTGTGTGAGACTGGCCGGTTGCTTGGTCTCTCTGTGCCTTCCTTCCTTCAACTCTAAAATAAAGGGACAGTTTGCGAGGGTTCAACGAGATGACGCGTAGGGACAGCTGGCACCTAGGAGGGGCCCAGGAAACATCGGTAAATAGTACTGCTGTCACCGCTTCCTGTGGGTGGCCGTGGGCAAGTCCCTCGCTCTCTCCTGCTTCTTTGTAAAATCGGGGGGGAATAAGAGAAATGAAAAGTGCCTGGCGCCCCCCGAAAGAGCTCCTGAACGCAGCCATCGAGCCATAGCACGGGCTGCTCGCTGCCCAGCGCCCCAAGACACCCGTAGGTTTTCTTGGAGCCAGAAGTGTGTCAGCGGAGGAGGGAGGAATGTGATACATCCCGGCAGCCGGGGAGCCGGAGCGTATCTGGTATGTGTGTCTGGAATGATTTGGGGAAAATTCACCGAAGTTGGAACTTGAGACCAAGCTGCCTGGGATAGAAAGATAGGGAACTGTCGGTGCACCCCCTCCACCCCCCCCAGAGGGACCCGGTGCTGGGGTGGGAGTCTGCTTACACCGTTCGGCCGCTGCTCGGGCCCACCCTCGAATGGCCGTGAACTTGTTGTTTTTCCACGTCATTTGCTCTCAAATGTACTATCGGGCCAGGCGATGCTAACCCTGCGGCTGCAGGTCCCTCCTTGTAACAAGCGATTGTGTGTTCTTCAGAGGTGGCCCCGGGGAGGAGGGGGCCGGGGGGAGGTGGGGGAGAGGGAAGCACACCGCTCCTGCACAGTGAGCGTGCGTGCCCCGGAGCCAGCTCCCCAAAGCACATGCCATTTCTGGCCCTTGAAGGGGTTAAGGCCTCCTGGAGTCAAAAACAAGCAGGTGTCCCACCGTGCCAGATACGCCGCCTAAACTGCTTCCAGCTTTCCCCCTTCTGCAACAAGTCTGTGATCAGCCCGGACAGAGGAGCCGCAGCCTGCCTGTGACAGGCATCAGGTTAGCTCGCTCCCACGCGGGTGGCGCCCAGGATAGAGATCCCGGCCGGCCCCCGCTGGGGCTCCCCTCCCCGCTCACTCAGGAGAGGGGGGTTCCTTGCAAAGACCTTTCTTTCCTCTGAAGTCGCACAACTCAGCGGGCTCCACTGACTCTCGGGAGGCAGCCTGGGCGGCCGCAGCCTGACCAGCAGCAAGGACGCCTGCTGGGGGTGGGGGTGAGGGCAGGTGTCCGCAGCCCTGAGAGGGAGAAGGCGCTGGTGGGCCCAGCCCCTGGCAGCGTCGCAGGGAGGCCTCTGGCCGCCGCAGACGGCACCATGTGGGCCCTGGGAGGCCACCGGTTCTGCTCCCGCTGGGGGCAGGTGGCGGTGCTGCTGCTGCTGCTCGTGGTGCCCCCGAGAGGCCTGGCGCTGCCGCCCATCCGCTACTCCCACGCAGGCATCTGCCCCAACGACATGAACCCCAACCTCTGGGTGGACGCCCAGAGCACCTGCAAGCGGGAGTGTGAGACGGACCAGGTGAGTGGGACTCCGGAAGCGTGAGGTGGGCCGCACAGGTGTGTCAGTGAGGGGGGTGGGAGCCGTGGTGGGGACAGCTCAGGGGTGCCTTGCAGGGCCCAGGAACCTGAAGTCACGCAGGCCCCAGGGTGATAAACAGGGTGTGTGTCTGTCTAACTCTGAGGCCCAGAAGAAGAGGTGATGGTGATGTTCAAGTTCATCAGGGACTGAGGACCCTGGGATTCCTGGTCTTGTGTTTGCCAGGGTGGCTCTGAGCCAGGGCGATGCCAGGCGCAGGTGTCAGCAGCCCATGGACAGGTGAGAGCAGACACCCGGGACGGTGCAGTGAGCAGGGCGGGGCTTGGGACCCACCTCTGTCTGGTAACAAAGCTGAGGCTGCATCCGGCCTCCAGACCCCCTCCCAGGGGCTCAGACCCCGGTGCTGAGCGCAGACGGGCTGACGAGGAGGTGGACGGGCACAGCCCTGCGCAGGCTCTGGGGAGGAAGTAGACTCGGTTTCGTCCGCCAGATCTCTGCGTCCTCCCTTCTGCTCTCATCAGAGCACCCCGCAGCGCGCAGGGCAGGCCTGGTCCGAGGGCAATTCTCTCCCAGCTCCTGAGTCCAAGGGTCACTCCTGCCACTTCCCTGGAGTCAAGGGCCTGCTGGGACCTGGCACCTGCCTGGCAGAGGCACTTCCTGTCGGTCTGGTCAGCTCCTGGGGCTCAGGGCTGGGCATCACCAGGGAACATGAGACCCTGGTGCTCCCTCTGCCAAACGCCTGTCACCCACGGGCGAGCACAGGACCACCTGGAGAGAGGGCCTTGGCCTCGGTGCCTGTGGGGAGGTATGTGGGTGGGGGGAGACAATTCTCAGGCTTCTCCTATGGATGCTGCCCGAGCAGTGGCGGTGCGGAGGGAAAGGGGGTTCAGGAGGGGTAGGGGGGCCAGAGCGTTCCCATCTCGACGGGGCCACCCCCTCCGTTGGCCCCATTTGCAGGGAAGCCTGTTTCACGGGCACGGACTGGCCTGATCCGTGGGGTGGGGCTTGGGGACAGGGAGACTGGCCGACTTCATGTGCCTTGGGAAGAAGACACCTGGTGGGCTGGAGACTCAGGCGGCCTGTGGGTCTATTCTGGGCCCTTAAGCAAAAGTGTTCTAAGGGTCCCCTTCAGGTTCCTCGCGCCCAAAACACCCTCCCCGAGGTGCCTGGGGACCCCGCCTGTCAGGGATGTGAGTCCCTTAGGGAATGGAAGGTCGCTCTGGCCGAGGGGCCGGTTCTCCGTGCTCAATCCCCCAGCGGGCCTTTCTCCCCCAGACCCCAGCTCTGAGGTCTGCCCATCCCTGTCCCCAGGCCTTCCCCGCACGGCCTGGAAGCCTATGTCAAGCAAGGGCTGAGAAACAAAGTCCCCATTCTGAGCTGAGAGGGGAAAACTGTAAACAGGCCGGGCGGGCAGGCTCCAGCCACAGCCACAGCCACAGCCGGGTGGGGCCGGCCCCTCTTAGCTGATGCGGAATGTCAGAGGCTGAAAGAACGTCGGAACCGCGAGAGGCCAGCCCTCGTGGGGAGCAATTCACAGAGCTACGACCAGGCCGGAGGCTTGGGGGCGGTGCCCGCCGCCCGGTGGGTACGAGGTGTTATTGTCGAAAACACCACGTGAAATTTTTTGTTTGTGTCGGCCCTGAGCTTGCTGCTAATTTCTAGGAATTAAACCAGGAATTAACGCCTAAGGTGGCTCCACAGAGACTCAGAGGGAATTAGTCGTGTAAGTCCCCTGGCGGCCGTGCTGACCTTTGCCACCCTAGGGGGCTGTCCCCCTTGTTAATTTCCCCATGAAATGTCCCCCGCGTTGGGAGTGGGCGCCGGGGTCTGGCACGGCCCATGGTGGCCAACCTGGCGTCCTGGGCCTGTCCCGCCCGCCCTTCCTTCTCGGCGTTTGGTGTGACCTCTCCCATTCGGCCAGGGCTCCCTTACCCCAAAGGGGACAAAAGACAAGGAGCTGTTTGTTCCCACCTAGACCTCATCTGTGCTCACTAGATGATGCATGTGACATGGAAAATAAAACCTCACTTTAGAATCCCACCCCGGGAGCCTGCCGCCCTTTCCCAGCACGTGCCCTGTGCACGCGGCATCGCGGCTCCGAGGCTGTGCGTTCTCATCTGTCCACCTGCAGGAAGGGGGGTGTGGCTGGCTTCTTCCCACACGACCTGCTGTGCGACCTTGGGCAAGTCACCTGGTCTCGCTGTGCCTCAGGGATCATCACCTGTGAAGTGGGGCCAATGGTACACCCACCCCACAGGCTGGTGATGGGCATTGACTAAGTTGACAAATGCAAACATCCTTGGCCTGGCAAATACACAGCAGGTGCTCTGTACACATCAGCTGTTATCATCAGAACACTTTGCTCAGGCTGCTGTGGCTCTGTTGGTTAAGTGTTGTCCCAGGAACCGAGAGGCCCCGGTTCTGTTCCCAGTCGGGGCACATGCCTGGGTTTTGGGCTTGATCCCCAGTAGGGGGCGTACAGGAGGCAACCACTGATGTTTCTATGTCTCTTTCCCTCTCCTTTCCTCTCTCTCTAAGAAAAATCAATAAAAACATATTTTGCTTCAGCCGGCGGACTGAAGGGTCCCGGGTTCAATTCCGGTCAAGGGCATGTACCTTGGTTGCGAGCACATCCCCAGTAGGAGGTGTGCAGGAAGCAGCTGATCGATTTTCTCTCTCATCGATGTTTCTAACTATCCCTCTCCCTTCCTCTCTGTAAAATATCAATAAAATATAAAAATATATATATATATATTATTGATTTTCACAGAGAGGAAGGGAGAGGGATAGAGAGGTAGAAACATCGATGAGAGAGAAACATCGATCAGCTGCCTCCTGCACACCTCCTACTGGGGATCGAGCCCGCAACCAAGGTACATGCCCTTGACCGGAATCGAACCTGGGACCCTTGAGTCCGCAGGCCGACGCTCTATCCACTGAGCCAAACCGGTCAGGGCAATAAAATATATTTTTAAAGAATAAGAAAGATGAGCACCTGTTAGTTCTCTCTGCAGAAACCGCGGGGTGGGGCAGGGACACCTGTCCTCTCTTCCATCCGCTCGCTCAGGCCTCTCGCTCTGGCTCTCTCCAGGAATGTGAGACCTACGAGAAGTGCTGCCCCAACGTGTGTGGGACCAAGAGCTGCGTGGCAGCCCGCTACATGGACGTGAAGGGGAAGAAGGGCCCGGTGGCCATGCCCAAGGAGGCCACGTGCGACCACTTCATGTGCCTGCAGCAGGGCTCCGAGTGCGACATCTGGGACGGCCAGCCCGTGTGCAAGTGCAAAGACCGCTGCGAGAAGGAGCCCAGCTTCACCTGCGCCTCGGACGGCCTCACCTACTACAACCGCTGCTACATGGACGCGGAGGCCTGCTCCCGGGGCATCACGCTGGCCGTGGTCACCTGCCGCTATCACTTCACCTGGCCCAACACCAGCCCGCCGCTGCCCGAGACCACCGTGCAGCCCACCACCGCCTCCCCGGAGACCCCCGGCCGGGACGTGGCGGCCCCCGCTCTGCTCAACCACCCTGCGCACCAGTCGGTGACCGTGGGCGAGACGGTGAGCTTCCTCTGCGACGTGGTGGGCCGGCCCCGGCCGGACGTCACCTGGGAGAAGCAGCTGGAGGACCGGGAGAACGTGGTCATGAGGCCCAACCACGTGCGCGGCAACGTGGTGGTCACCAACATCGCCCAGCTGGTCATTTACAACGCCCAGCTCCAGGACGCGGGCATCTACACCTGCACGGCCCGCAATGCCGCCGGCGTCCTGCGCGCCGACTTCCCGCTGTCGGTGGTCAGGGGGGGCCAGGCGGCGGCCACGGCCGAGAGCAGCCCCAACGGCACGGCCTTCCCCGCGGCCGAGTGCCTGCAGCCCCCCGACAGTGAGGACTGCGGCGAGGAGCAGACCCGCTGGCACTTCGACGCCCAGGCCAACAACTGCCTCACCTTCACCTTCGGCCACTGCCACCGCAACCGCAACCACTTCGAGACCTACGAGGCCTGCGTGCGGGCCTGCATGCGCGGGCCGCTGGCCGCCTGCAGCCTGCCCGCCCTGCAGGGGCCCTGCAAGGCCTACGCCCCGCGCTGGGCCTACAACCGCCAGGCGGGCCAGTGCCAGTCCTTCGTCTACGGCGGCTGCGAGGGCAACGGCAACAATTTCGAGAGCCGCGAGGCCTGCGAGGAGTCCTGCCCCTTCCCGTGGGGGAGCCAGCGCTGCCAGGCCTGCAAGCCCAGGCAGAAGCTCGTGACCAGCTTCTGCCGGAGCGACTTCGTCATCCTGGGCCGAGTCTCCGAGCTGACCGAGGAGCCCGACTCGGGCCGCGCCCTGGTGACCGTGGACGAGGTCCTGAAGGATGAGAAGATGGGCCTCAAGTTCCTGGGCCGGGAGCCGCTGGAGGTCACTCTGCTCCACGTGGACTGGACCTGCCCCTGCCCCAACGTGACGGTGGGTGAGACGCCGCTCATCATCATGGGGGAGGTGGAGGGCGGCATGGCCATGCTGAGGCCCGACAGCTTCGTGGGAGCGTCCAGCAGCCGGCGGGTTCGGAAGCTGCGGGAGGTCCTGCACAAGAAGACCTGCGAGGTCCTCAAGGAGTTCCTGGGCTCACACTGAGCCCCTCCCCACTCCCTGGCCCTCTCCCACCCACCCACCCGACGCCCCTCAGTTAGCAAACTGGGCAAGGTCACATTGGACAGTCTTGGGCCAGCAGAGGGACATCCATCAGAACAAAGCCACCAGAGGGTCTTAGGTCAACTTCTAGTCTGCGGGTTCAGTAAGGGGTTTCTATCTTTTTTAGCTTAGGGGGACAGAGGAGAAGGCAGTAGACACTTGTAAATTATTCCTGACGACCAATCGCCTTGGGCATCATTGCCCTCTCGGTGCTGGCCATCCCCCTCCTCCAAGGGTCTTGCAGCCGCCCTCCCCCCCAGCCTCCCACCCACCGGGGCTCTAGAGATGGTGGCTGCCTGTGGTCATGGGAATCATGGAATGAGTGGGTTTACAAAAGGGGTGGGGGGGTGAAGAGAGAAAGGAGGGCCCAGGGACTCATGGGACACATTCCCCACAGCCCCCTCGACCACTATGAGCAGAGACCACTTCATGTTCGGGGTCTTGGGAAGCACACACCTTCCCTGGGTGGAGGCTGCTCGGCAGGTGCCCTTGGGTGCTGGTCAGCCTGCGTGTCGGTCAAGTTGGCCCTGCGGTCTCTCAGGCCAACAGCAGAACACACGTTTCTCGTGTTTCATCTCCTTGGCTTTATTGATTGGTTATTGATTGTTGATTTATTAATCCAGTTCTGTTCAGGCCGATGCAACAGACATTTCCTGAACATTTACTGGGTGCCAGGTGCTAGGACCACAGAGAACTCACAGTGACTGAACGCAGTGTCCCGATCCAGGGGTCCCGCCAGCAGCTGATCCACGGCTGGCCTTCCCAGCTGTCAAAGGGTCCCATGTGAAAGGGTGCTTTCATCTGTCACTGGTTTCCCTGGAATAGAGCAGTAGAAACCCCAGGATCTGTTTTGGTAGGAGGAGAAATGAGGAAGAGGAAAAGCAGGCAGGGGAAGGGGGCTGGTGAAGGAATGAGGAGGGAGGAGGGAGGCGGCTGGGGAGGGGAAGGAATGCTGCTCAATGCTCCCACCTGGTGGTGGCCTCGGGAGCTGCAGGGCCTAGAGGGAGGCTCTAGTGAGGCCTGGGACGGCAGGTTTGGAGATGCGGCAGCTTGCTGGAGATTTTGTTTCTGGACTTCCTGGGCAGGTCCAGCCACCCACCACTACATGAAGGATTCTGGGAAACCCACTGTCAGCTCTTCCGCTGCCCCCCAGTCCCTCCTCAGCCCTTCGTTCTGCACATGCCCCTCCAAAACTGATGAAGCTCATTGTGGGGCCTCCCTGTTTCTTCCTCAGATGTAGGAGGAAGATGCCAATTAAAAGCTCATAGTATTAATAGGCCTTCTTGTGTGGTTCATTTGAGCTAATGTGCACGTGAGGGCGGGGGGCGGGTGTCATTTGCTTGGGGGCCGTGCAGGAGGGATCTGGCCCGCGGGACCATACCTGGGTGATGGAGAGACCAGCCAACATCCGGCCCACCTTGCAGCTCCAAGGTTCCTTAACTGTGGTGCTCACTGTAGCTCTGCGAGTCAGGCACTCGGGCCAGGTGACTTTCTGAAGACCTCAGAGGCAGGAAGGTGTGGGGTTAGGCCCACGTGTTCCGGTTTGTATCTCAGTCCCTCGCCTCATCATGACAGCCTGGTGGACCAGAGGCGGGTGGAGGACACAGAAACGGGGCGGGGAGGGCAGGCTGTCCAGCTGTGACTCCCTAGGGGACCTCTGGGTGAGGCCCGGTCCCAAAGCCCCAGTGTGCTCAGAGCAGGTGGCTCAGTTCCGAGGGCGGAGACAGCAGCACCTTTGGTCTCAGCGGCTCATGGCTACTCCCTTGCCCTGAAGGTGTGTTCAGGAGCCTGCAGCATGGCACCCCCACAGTGTGTCTGTCCCCCGAGCTGGGAGCCAGCTAAGCACAAGAGACACCTGTCCCCTGTCCACAGGCCCGAGGAGGAATCAGGCTCAGCCCAGCCAGCGCAGCGCGGCCCTCTAGAGGTAACTCCCTGCGTCAGGGGGCCAGGACAGAGAAGATAAGCTGCTCCCCAGGAGAGAGGAGAGGCCAGAGGAATGGAGCTGCTCACGGTGCCACTGGGAGAATCCGGAGCATAAAACGTAGCCGCCAAGAACGTGTGAGCCCTAGCTGGTGTGGCTCAATGGACAGAGCACTGACCAGGGACCGAAGGGTCCTGGGTTTGATTCTGGTCAAGGGCACATACCTCAGGCCGCAGGCTTCATCCCTGGCCCTGGTCAGGGCAGGTGTGGGAGGCAACCAATCAATGTGTCTCTCTCACATCAGTGTTTCTCTGTCTCTCCCCCTTCCTTCCACGCTGTCTAAAAATCAATTAAAAAATATCCTTGCCCTAGCCGGTTTGGCTCAGTGGATAGAGCGTCGGCCTGCGGACTCAAGGGTCCCAGGTTCGATTCCAGACAGGGGCATGTACCTTGGTTGTGGGCACATCCCCAGTGGGGAGTGTGCAGGAGGCAGCTAATCGATGTTTCTCTCTCATTGATATTTCTAACTCTCTATCCCTTTCCCTTCCTCTCTGTAAAAAATCAATAAAATATTTTTAAAAAAATAAAATAAAAAATAAAAAAAATATCCTTGGGTGAGGATTAGCAAAAAAAAAAACAAACAAAAACACAAAATAAAGGTGTGAGCACCAGCCATAGGCCCCTCTCTGCTTAGCCTAGAGATGAGGACTCCGTGCCTCACTCGCCCTCAGAGACGGGGAGACATTCTGCTGCACATGCGTCTAGGCCGGGGCCCGGATGAATAGCACATGACCTTAGAGCCTGAGGGGTCAATGCCGACAGGCCAGCACCTGTCACCTCCCCCCACTTGCACAGCGATGGGGGCTGAGCCTGTGGCTACCTGGTGGAGATGTGAGGCTCAGGGGAGTCCGATCGCAGGGCTGCCTCTGGCCAGCTCAGTGCCCACCCGCTGCCCCGCACTCGGGGTCCCTGCCACTCTCCGACGCCAGCCTGGCAGAGTGAGAAAGCCCAGCCTGTGCGGTCAGATCCCCTCCGTCAGAATCTGGGCTCTGACACGTATCCTCTCTCTCTGAGCCTCAGTTTCCCGGCCTGTAAAACAGAGGGCCGTCAGAGCTCTTTCTGGAGGCGTGGCGAGCTCGGCCCTTTTAACCTTGTCAAACAGGAAAGCCTAGGACACGGAGCCTGGCACCGACGGCTGCCCCTGGGCCCTGCGCAGCTCCCGGGCCAAGAGCAGCGCCCCGGGTCCCCGCCTCCCCTTTTCCTTCTGGGCTCGGGCTCCACAGGTTCAGTACCTTAGCCTGCTGCTCGCAGAGGACATCCACACGGATCACCCCACGTGGGCTGAGCTGCGATTCAGAGAACACGGGCCCTGAGGGACGGGCTGATTTAGAATCGATCACAACTCGGGACCCACTGCATGGCATTTATTTTCCTGCCCTTGAAACCAGGCCTAAGTCTCTGTCCTGTCGCCGAGGCCTTACGCAGGAGCAGGTATCTACTAAGTGTTCGGTGAAGGGCCTGGTGGTCAGGTAACCTGCGAGGCTACCCCGCCCCGTCTCCCGGCCTGGGCCCCAGGACATATGGGCATTGAGCCCTCCTTCAGGTCCCAGGTCAGACTCACCTGCTTTCCTGTCTACCGTGAGCACGTACTCCTCCCCTCCTTGCATCTGTGGTCCCCCACGCCCCTCCCTGCCCTGTTCCAGTCCCTCCCTCTGTTTGCCTCTCCAAAGGCCTGGTCTGGCGCCGCTGTCTCCAGACCAGCCCCAAAGCCTCTGGGGCAGGACAGCATGGCTTTTTCCACCCTCTTTCTATCCAGCCGCTGAGGACACTTTGCTCCATTGTCTGGCCAGCTGCTCCATGCTCTGATGTCACCCCCTGGACAGTGGGGCCAGAAAGCAGGGCCCAGGGGCGGAACCTGGGGAGGGACAGAATGAATGCACAGCCACGTGGTGACTTCCTTAGCCGGGGAGAACGCCCTGTGTCCAGCTGTCCTGTTATAACATCAACATGGAGTGGGCACTCGCTGTGCGACAGGACTTGGACATCATGTCTGGCCATCTCCATCACAACGGTCTGAGGCAGGGTGCTGTTTTGTAGGTGGGGAAACTGAGGCTCGGGGGATAAGAAACTTGCCCAAGATCGCCCAGCTGCTAAGGGGCAGAGCCACGATCAGAAACTAGGCAGAGTTCTGAATGCTCATGTTATGATATTTCTCCCAGTCTGTCTCTGTCTCTCTGTCTCTCTGTCTCTCTGTCTCTCTGTCTCTCTGTCTCTCTCACACACACACACACGCACGCACGCACACACACACACACACACACACACACACACACACACACACTGGGCTGGGCAGTGTGGAATCCCATCGGGATCCAAAGGTCGCCAAAGAGCCCGCCTCCTGTCAGCCGCACACTCAGCACCCAGGGCCGTCTGACGACCTTGCCATGTGACATGGTATTTCGATCACACACATAAGCCATCGCGCCCTAGATTCCTGAGCAAAACATCAGCCTTGTGCCTACTCATCCTTCCAGACAGCTCCTTGGAAGCCTCGCTGCTCCCCAGGCTCTGTAAACACGCTCCCACAGTCTTGTTCTCCTCCGTGTTTGCACTGACCCCAAGCTCCAGGAGGTCCGTGGGCCCAGCTCCCAGAGCTCGGGATGGGCAGATTCACTGGCGGGTCCTGGGGCCCGGGGCCTGCGGTGTGCTGCCCGACCACAAGGCCGTGAAGGGGCTTCTCTGGGGTCCTCTCCTTTTCCCAGCTCCGTTTCCTGATTGCGTCTCCTCCTTCTCCTCCCACCTCCCCAAGGAGTCCGAGTCCTCCTGGGATGTGTGATTAATGCAGGCGGGATAGGTGGCAGGCTCCTGGGTGCTATTTTTGGCTGTGGCCTCATTCTGGAATGTGCCCCAAGGTCAAGTGACACTCCTCTCTCGGCTGTGTCAGGAGGAAGAAGAACCCTCGCTGGCATCTCCTGAGGGCGAGGGACGAGCAGGCAGGTGGCCAGCCGACCAGCCCTCTCCTTCCCGCCTCTTTGGCTCCTGAGCCCTTCAGCACTGCTATTTCAGGGTCGGGATGGAGCCTCTGTGTCCACATCCCAAATTACCCCGGGACATGGAACTCTGGCATCCGGGTGCCCATCCACACCCTGGCCACCCTCAGCCCCACTCCGATGAGGAGAAAACGGGACTGGGCTCCAGCACTCCCGATTGGACCCCCGCCCCGAAGCATGTCTGTCCGGGTGAGGTGATGCTTGGATGCCTTTTGTCCTTCAGCATCCTTCAAGTCCTGAGGATGCTGCCAGAGCCCTGACGGTGAGACCATGTACCCATCCCCCTCCTGTGTTTTCGGCCTTGGTGTGAGGGACACGTTCTGTTCCGTCGGAGGATGGTGGCTGTTTTGTCTTCGTTCCCTGTGGGCGACTGGGAACTGGAGAGGGGCCTGGCGAGGACCCTGCGCAGGAGAGAGGCCGGGTCAGACGCTATACACACCGTCTGAGTTCATCTCACAGCCCTCTTCGAGCTGCCTTTGCTCTTTCACCATCTGACATCTCCCGCCCTAGACTACAACCCTCAGGAGGCAAAGCCAATTTGTGCCTTGGGCACCTCTCTATGCCCGGCCTGACCATAGAGGGCATTTGATGAATGTGTGTGGGATGAAGGAGTGAGGCAAGCCTATAGACCTTATGGAGGAAGAGACTCCTCAGAGGTATCATTGTCCCTCTAGGGACCCCTTATCCCATGCACCCCTCCTCATCTCAACGCACCTCAAGGGGTAACAGAAAAAGGGGGAAAACAGCCTTAGGCTCCTGGTGTGACCAATAACTCAGACTCGAAGCGGAAGCAACGTCAGTGAGACATACACAGGTGGTGACCCATCCCTATGCCAGGCCTCACAGAAGGGGAGTGTCCTTTACCAATGAGGTGTCCAGGAGGCAGAGTTAATAATTTCCATTACTAATAGCTAACATCACCTAATACGTGCTCAACATACATTATCTCACTAAACATTTACAACTCTATATTATTCACCCCCATTTAACATTCTCTCCATTTTAGAGATGATGGAAGAGGCTCAGAGAGATTGAAAATTTTGCCCAAAGTCCCTGGCCGAGCAGGAAACCCAGCCCAGGTGGCAAGCGCATGCATCTCACCACATGTGTACTGTCTTCCACCACAGGTTTAAGGATAGTGAAGGATGGCTTTCTCTCAGTTTTGCTTCCTCCCTTTTCCCTGCTAACCCACCAGAAAGTTTTACTACCTAGGATTCTGACAAGACACGTTTCAGGCCAGCTGAGCTTCCCTAAGTATGGTGAGACCATGACCTTTAGTCTAAGTCACAGGCAGAGATAGATAGAGATAGAGATAGAGATAGAGATAGAGATAGAGATAGAGAGATAGAGAGATAGAGAGATAGAGAGATAGAGATATTTTAAGGCCCCTCTCAGAAGTGTAGAGAGTTCCAGTTACTCAATCAGGGAAAGAGGATTGTTCTTAATGCTTGATGCATCTTATATAAAACTCTCTCACACTAACCATGACAAGTAGGGTTTTTCAGATAGGAATTCTGAGGCTGAGAAGGTTTTTAACAGGGCATTCCTGTTCAAGGGTGAGCTTGGGATTCAATTCGAAATCTGACCCCAAAGCCCATATTCTTCCTTGCACAGGGTGACAGCGTGTGATTTTTTGGGGAGGTTTGGTGAAGCCCCTGTAACAACTATAGAACATTCTTACTTAGCTCTTGGCAGTTGCCAAGGAGTCCGGAGGGGGAATTGTGGAGCCTGGACGTCTGTCCCTGCCGGTGAAGTTGAGACATGGCTCAGACGCTAGTGTTTTCTGTTTCAAAGCAAGCAGTGATGTTCTCTGAATGGTCCCAGGTCACATGAAGGGGCTTGGCCAGCTTGTGGCAGTATTTTCAGTCGGTGACATAGGGCTCAGCCACGAAGGAAACGTATGGGAGCCCTGGGAAGTGACCCAGGGGGAAAGTTGTTCATTTCTGGCATAGGTTTCCTTCTAAAGCTTTCCCTCCGAAGTCTCACTCTGATGTATACTCAAAATGGAAGGGTATTTCTAAGCATCCAAAACATAAAAATAAACTAGAAAACAGAACAGTTGAGTCCTGAAAAGACTTGTTACCTTGGCCAAGTCTGGAATGTGGTGTGGGGGAGGGGAAGAGGGGACGCGTGGGAGTGATCTGGGGGTGTTTTGAGTTTGTGCTGTAAACACACATTCCACCAACACCAACTTCTGGAAGGGTCCTACCTGCTGTGAACCCTGATTGAAAAAAACAAAAAGTTTTGTCTCTAAAGGTAGGAAAACAAATGAGGTGACCCCTAGAGGGAGCTTCTAGCCTGAGGAGGTTTCCAGGGCAAGCATTAAACTGAAACTTGGTCTTGAACAATGGAATCAAAGCCGTCCCTCTGGCCCAGCCCGTTCCCCTCCACCGCCGCCGCCGCCGCCGCCACCACCACCACCACCACCAACCACGTCTTCCCTTCGCCTTCTTACCCGACCTCTCCATCCCACCCTTGGGTCAGGTGAATATAAAGGTTCTAGACCAGTGGTCGGCAAACTGCAGCTCGCGAGCCGCAGTTTGCTGACCACTGTTCTAGACCACTTCTTTTCTAATGGTCTGTACAAAGCTTGGAGCAATGAGAAACTCCGAAATGGCCAAAGTCAAAGGCAGGCCTCCTGGGAGTCCGGGCCAGCAGCTGAGCGTCTAATTCTGATTTCCTCTGCCTTTTCCCCCAGGGACCAGCAGCCCACGTTCTTCCCACTGTGGACACATCAGATGAAAAAAGGAGGGGGCCCATGCTCCCCCAGATGACCCATGACCTGGTAACTCCTCCCCCATGTAGAACCCCTGGTAACTCCTCCCCAATCTAGAACCCCTCAGGTGGGGTGATCTGTACCCCGTTTTATTCACAACGTCACATTCTCCTGTCTATGATGACGTGGGCGGATGTGTTATCTTTTGCCAGAATGTGAGCTCCTCGGAAGGTCCTAAAGGTTTACCTATATCACCACCGGCTCCTAACCCCGTGCATGCTCAATAAATGTGTTGAGTGGATGAACAAAGGCATTGTTTAAATGATATCTCACTTTGTTTGAGATCATTGGGGGACCTTAGAGAATCTGACCCCAGAGCAGCTACAAGTCAACCTCACGCTTTTGCTAAAAGAGTTCAATTATGTCAAGATCTTCCCAAAGAACCTCAGTGCCCACACAGCAGTAGTGATGTGGATAAATGAAACAAGCACAGGGCCCTCAAGCTCTTAGATCATATTCCACTGTGTTTTTCCAGCAAATGTCCCTTTCCTGCTTGTGCCTGGCAGAGGCTGGTATTAAAATGAACCCGGAGTTGCCGAGCAAACAACCATTTCCAGGGCCATGCTGGGTATTCAGGGGAGGGAAAGTTGGCACAAAGTGCACTTTAGATCACTTCTCCGAAATAATCAAGTGTGGTTCTTTCACAAAGCCTTCCTATTGAGGTCGCCAAGGAGCAGGGTAATGAATGGTTAAGGACCATGGACTTTGGAAACAGAATCCCACAGTTACAAGTAAAGAGCTTGGCCATTACTCTGTCAGAAGCTGTCTGCACGCCCTAGCTGGTTTGGCTCAGTGGATAGAGCATCAGCCTGAGGACTGAAGGGTCCTGGGTTTGATTCCGGCCAAGGGCACATGCCTGGGTTGTGGGCTCGGTCCCCAGGAGGGGGCGTGCAGGAGGCAGCCAATCAATGATTCTCTCTCATCATTGATGTTTCTATCTCTCTCTCTCCCTCTCCCTTCCTCTCTGAAATACACACACACACACACACACACACACACACACACACACACACACACTGCATCCATTTCTTTATCTGTAAATGAAGAAAACAGCACCATTTCCGGAAGGTTCTTAGGAAATCTGATCTAAAAATATGTGTTTAGAACCAAATCTAAGCACATAGTAAATACGATATAAGTCTCATTATTGAGCCTTCTCTGGACTCCCTGAGACGCTGTGATCGTGTGAGAACCATGGCCACTCCAATAGGCAGCACGCGCGGCATGGGTGCAGCCAGCCACCTGCCGCCGTCGCAGTCCGGAAGCAGACACGCAGCCAGAACAGTGTGGTGTGCCTGGGAAGGGGTACTTGTCCGGGTCTCAACCTGCAAAGCCTCCATCGAGGAGACCTGATCTCCAGGACACGTGCCCAGGTAGTGTAGACAGGGGTCCCTCTTCACGGCTCCTTTCTGGGACCCTAAGGAAAGAAACCCCTTTCCTACCTGCTGCCTGGCCTTCTCCTCTGGCAGAGGCTCCGGGGGTGTGGGGTGGGGTGGGGTGGGGATAAGGCCTCACCTGCATCCCTCTACCCTCATGCCTTCTACACAGAACCTAAAAGTTCTCTTCACGTTCGCGGCTCAGGTGATTAACAAGAGCCTCTTTCCAACAATCACTTTGTCCTAAGTTACCAGCTTTCCTTCCCTTCCACCATCTTTTGTAAACTTCAGAAAGCGGCCGTTTCCCAGGTAAAACCCTTTCTAGCCGGTGTGAAAACCGGGTTGTTCTCAAAGTCGTTACAGTTAAAGGGCCTCTGGCGACACCTTCGTTGCCAGGAGGTTGCAGCCACCCTAGGCCTTGCACTGACATGGTTTAGAGATCCCCATCGTGTTTCCCGGAAACAGAGCTAGCTGACACCAGTCACCAGGGCTCCACGGAACTTCAGCACGGCAGGTAGTTTACACAACAAGGAGAATTCCTTTTTTGGGAAAAGAGCTCTGAGGGGAGTAGGCAGATCTGGATGGAACCAGAGCACAGGCGTGCTCCTTACAAAACAAATCTGAAGTCCAACCTTTCATCCTTACTAGCAATGGCTTTATGGCTGGTGGCGGGGTGTCGCATTTAGTTCAGAATAGAAAAGGGACTGCGCCTACAACAACGGAACCTACGTCCTAGCCCATCTGGACTCTTGACTAAAATGGGCAACATTTGTAGGGTCCTCTGATGCTGTTTCTTCAACCACACTGATCGGAGTATTGGGTATTCCTTTCTAACAGTGTCCAGGAGGGATCAATTAATACCCATTTGCTAGAAACCAGGTGAGACTGATGCCGAGCCCATGCTTGTCACGTTTCTTCCTAGCTGAAAGGAATAAGGAACTGTTTTAAATCTGAAGCTGGTGTAGGGGGACATCACGACCCAGCCTTCATGCTGCCATGTCCCCCAGCTCTCAACAGCACCATGGAGGAGGAGGAGAGTTGTCAAAGGGCACGCAGAGAATCAGCGTTTAAAAATAGCTGCAACCTGATGGCTGGGAAGGAAGTTTATGTTCGACTTTAACACTCAGTACAAAAAAAAAAAAAAAAAAAAGCAACCTCCATAAACGCAATGTCTAGCTTATTTTGTAAATGTGGTTTCTCCACAATTATCTTTGAAATGCTTAGAGGAGTGTGTATAGAGAAGGGATGCGACCTACAATATATGCCAAGGTTTGTCTAAAAATATTTTACACCTGTTCTCTGTTCTGCACACTGGTCATATTTTACCAGTGAAGTAAAGTACTCATAATGCCAGACGGAATGTGTTTTTCCTTCCAAGTCCTCAATGTTTTTCCCTCCTGTAAAGCAAACCTCCTCTTCTTTTCTACCTGCAGTAAAATAAAGCCAGCACCATTATCCATATGACACATCTACCACCAGAGCTGCATTTTAATGGCTCCTATTTCTGAGCCAGTATCATTTAAATAGGAACAACCATTTCAATCCTTTCACAGCAGCATGGGGCGCTTTAGCAAACGTTGTTGGCTGCTCCCACAGGCGCATCCACTTGTATGCTGGGTTTAAATCAGTTTGCTGATTGCATGAAAGAGAATGCTGAAACACTGGTCTCCCTCTCAGCACCTCAAAACTAGAATTACACAGTGGTGTTTATTACTGAAACATGAACAGAATGGCTTCTAGGATATTACTGTAGAATCTGTATTTAATTCTGCTGGTGCAAAGAACAGACTGGACAACGAAATGTTCACATAATAAACAGTTATGGTCTTCATTTAGTTTTCTGATTTCAAAGGGCAACAAACATGGACAAAATTCTGAACGTCATGGCTTCTAAATATGTAAGCCCCTAAGAACATGCTCCATTAATTCAATGACAACTCTTCATAGCCAGGTGATTTGTTCCCTGAGGAAGTATACTGAGATCACTACACCCATTTTGCAGATGAAGAAACTGAGCCATCTCAGTCAAATGACTTAACTTGCTGAAGGAGGAAATTAGACCCATAATTTCAAATAACCTCTAGACATGGGCTGCCTCCTGGCTTGATGTTTTCTTCTAAGGTTTGCCTAATTGTGAGGTGATCTCAAATCTCCACTTACAGGTTATATGTATAAAGCAAGTCTTTTAAAATATAAACCTTAAAACTCAAATATTGAGAAATGATTAGTAGTGCTTTATTATTTACGAGTCAAATACCATTGATGACAAGACTTTTAGCCCAATCTAAACTTCCAAAACCCCAAGTGTTCATTAATATTTGGTCCAATCAAATTCTAATCCAAAATCTAAATAGTAGGCATCTATATATATAAAAGCCTAAGAGAACATTACAACCGGTCGACCGAACGACCGGTCATTATGACGCACACTGACATCCAGGGGGCAGACACTCAATGCAGGAGCTGCCCCCTGGTGGTCAGTGCACTCCCACAGCCAACCTCCTACGGTCCCTCCCCCGGCCAGCGGCTCCGATCGGCCCAGATCAGGACTGGGCGAGACAGCCCAGATCAGCCCCGATCACAGACCAGGCTAAGGAACCCCACCTGTGCATGAATTCGTGCACTGGGCCTCTAGTTTAGTATAACAAAATTTAATCCATAGAGAAGCTCCAGAAATTCTTCTGAGCCATTTTTAAAATGGGTTTTTCTGGTTACTGTGCAATTTCAACATGTTCAAAACTAATAGCAACACTAAAAGGGAATGTAAGTTCACCCATAATAGCTTATGTTTCATCCATAATAGCTTATGCTTCTAAAATGTGAGTTTTTATTTAAAACTAAAATATATTTTGATTTCTTCAAGAAAGGCTTTCAGAACCAGTTTGAAACTAGAGTTCATTTGGTTTCCTTAATGTTTTAAAATAAAAGCAAAAAGACAATTTAGTACAACATCTGTACATATATAATTACAAAGGTGTGTCTTAAGATAATCCTTTTTAAAAATGTTTTAATTGATTTCAGATAAAGGAAGGGAGAGGGAGAGAGAGAAAGAGGGAAACATCAATGATGTGAGAGAATCACAGATTGGCTGCCTCCTGCCCATCCCCTACTGGGGATCCAGCCTGCAACCAGGGCATGTGCCCTGACCAGGAATCAAACCGGTACCTCCTGGCTCATGGGTTGACACTCTACACTTAACCACACCGGCTGGGCTTAAGATAGTTTTTTAAAGTAACTTAAAATAAACCGTAAGTACTAAAAGCACACTGTTGAAAACTATTTTGGTAACTTACATAGCCTTTCCTTATTGTGTTTATTGATAAACACAGGTAAGGAATGTATGTAAACATAGCTACAGGTCTAATGTAGACAATTTTACTTAGAAGTGATAGAGCCATTAAATCTGCAGGCCTTAGTCTGAGGGAGTCATCCTGTGGTTATAAAAATGAGAGAATGTACACAATTGAATTAAGAAAATCAATAAGCATTGTTAATGATTTCTAAAAATACCTCCAGATGGCCTGTGATTACAGTTTATGACCACCAGAGATATGAAATATCTCTCTCAAAACATCATGACTACTGAGCATGGATAAGCGCCTTCCACCAGACTCATTAACTCTTGTGGAGATTCTGCAAGTCATTTGGTTAACACATCAAAAACCGTCTTTATTCCACTGACTTCAAATTAGAATAGCAATTAACCGGAGGGAACAAAGCAAAGAGTTTAAGAACATGAACTCTGGAACCAGACTATCTGAGTTTGAGTTCAAGTCAGCCCTGCTTCTGCACACTAGGTTAGAAATGTAACATGGCACATGGAGTGCGTACTACGTGAATGGCACACGCCCGGGTTGCGGGCTCGATCCCCAGTAGAGGGCGAGCAGGAGGCAGACGATTGATGGTGTTTCTCATCATTGATGTTTCTCCCTCTCTCTCCCTCACTCTTCCTCTCTGAAATTAATGAAAACATATTTTTTAAAAATAAAGCTGTTTTCTGAACGGATCTTGTTGTTATCCTGCTTCTGATAAAAGCATGCATTCCAGTCAAGTGAGGATGTATCGTTGATGTGCCATGCCAACGCTCTTTTCTGTATGTGTAGGGCAGTGGCTGGCAAACTACGGCTCGCGAGCCGCCGCAGTTTGCAGCTCTGTTGACTAATGAGTTTGCCGACCACTGGTGTAGGGAAAGGGTGTGGAGGAAATTCTCCAAGCAGCATTCTACTTCATTAGCTTACATATGTCCAGAGAGATACTTTTTTCTATGCTAGTCACATTTTAAAATAACCTAAATCCTCAAGATTTGCTAGATTAATATGTCTCTCCAAGTGCCAGTACATAAGACACCTATTTGAGAATGAACACTCACACACACTAGACAACTATTTAAAAATCAGGGCACCTTTAGCTTTACCTTCAAAGCTAAGCAGCAATGTCAATACTGTCACTATCTTTAAGGGGCATTTTGACTGAAGGGCTACATTTGCCATCTAATAGAAGTTCAAGTTATCCAAAGAGGAATGAACAATACACATGATTTTAGGTAGAAAAGACGGGCAGTAAAGGAATCTTCTAAACCCAGGGCTACTTTTTAGTACCATCTTCTTCACTCATCCATGAGCCATGCATCTGTAAGGCAGTATTTTGGACACCAGGATAAGGCCTTTCCAAAGCTGCTACAGTATCTAGTTATTTTTTTTTAATATATTTTATTGATATTTTACAGAGAGGAAGGGAGAGGGACAGAGAGCTAGAAACATCGATGAGAGAGAAACATCGATCAGCTGCCTCCTGCACACCCCCCACTGGGGATGTGCCTGCAACCAAGGTACATGCCCTTGACCGGAATCGAACCCGGGACCCTTCAGTCCGCAGGCCGACGCTCTATCCACTGAGCCAAACCGGTTTCGGCAGTATCTAGTTATTGAAGTAAAAAAAGATAGGAAAGACCTAATAAGATGTAACTCAACTTGCCAACCAAAGCAGTCTCCACAGAGGGTCAACAATGTGACGGCACCTGGGGAAAAAAAGATTGGGGACTAAGATGTGAGTTTTTCTAAGGTGTGTTAGAAAAAAAGCATGAAGTCCTCAAACTCAAATCAAATGATTGTTTTCTTAAAACCAATCAAGATAAAATTTAGTCTTTTTCAAGTGCCAAGTGAACATATGTACCAATATGAAATTTCCCTAAGATTTTTTTTTTAAATCCTCACCCAAGGACATGTTTTTATTGATTTTAAAAGAGAGAGTAAGGGAGGAAGAGAGAAACATTGATCGATCCCGCAACCTGGGCGTGTGCCCTGATGGGAATCGAACCCAAAACCTTTCGGTGAATGGGGACAACTCTCCAACCAACCAAGCCACATCAGCCAGGGTGCAATTTCCCGAAGATTTTTTTTTGTCAATACACACACTCCTAAGATCTGATATACTTACTTACATTAAGAACTATTAGTTAAAATCTATATATTCGTGTTCCAGGTTGTTACAAATTCCATTGCGTATCTAGTGACCAGATTATTCTAGTTTTCAGGAAAAAGTATGTTAACTGAGCCTTTCTTCATTTATAAAAAGGCAGTTTTCTTCCAAGTTAAGCCTATGATAACGTCAACCAAATGTCTCTAGCAGAAAACAGTGCTTAAAACCATTACTGATTGTTCTTACAGCTATTCAAACTTTGTGATGTGGCCACAAAAGCACATAATTGAGAGTGCTGGCAGACCAGATCTGCCGCGTCCACGCACTATCCCAATACTTCTTCGCAGCCTCATTCTGTCCCCGGAAGGACAAAGGCCTCACCATGGAGCTGACAAAAAAAGCTTAGCTCTGTTATTTTCAGTGCTTGTCTCCTTAAAACATTTTATTGCTCTAAACTGCTTGGGTAACAGACAAAAGGCTTTTGTAGACTGACGTCCAAAAACTCATTTGACACCAAATTTATTTCACTAGTAACCCAGGCAGTGCTGGTTTCTTAGTATAAAAGCACAGAGAATGTTATTTTTTCTTCCCATTCAGGACAATTTTGTCACCAATACTATGTCAACACTGTATCAGTGGACAATGAAACAGTTAAACGACTCATTTAAATAGTGTCCCTCCCAGGTCATCAGTTTTTTAAAAACTCCATCCTTAACAAGCCACTACAATTTGACACACATTATCAATGGCTAACCATTAAAAAATCCCAAACCAGCAGGTTGGCTATCCAATTTGCCATAAAAAAAATAAAAATATGCTGGGAAAATGCACACAAATGCTAATATTTAGCAACCTGTCCGTCCAATCTTGAATAGAGTTAGATCATAAACTCTCCGATTTCATACAATGACTGAGCTTTAAGTAAACGGATTAGTAAACAGACCTAAATCTTTGCCAAGTTAGGTCAGCTGCTTTGTCCAAGCAAGTTTTATGAGCTGTTCATCTCCTATACAGAAACAGAAAACTGATCCAATGGTCTCTCTCCATATACATTTCAAATAAATCCTCTCAGATTATGAGAGAATTTCATTTTATCACCTTCCATGTCAGCATGACACATTTTAAAGCTTGCTGTGACTAGCTTTAGCATACCATCCCTAGCAAGGGGAGACAGACATGGACTGGAGAGAGGTGCCAAAAAATAAGTCGGTCCCAAGCACTGGTCAGGCCACGGAGTTTCAGTTTCGATAGGACAACTTTTTATGTAGCAAACTACTATCTGCCGCACTAGTAGAGCAACTGCTTTCCATTATTCCTTTGTGATTCAATGAGCCAGACCTTTCTGCATCATTAGCATTTATAATGTCATTAACTCCAGAGATAGATCTTTGGCAAAGGTTTAAAAGACCACAAAAAGCATTTTTAATTTTAAAGAATTTTAATACAAACTTAATATAAACTATTTCAGTCCCTCTTAACATGTAAGACACTGACTCAAAATACTTTTATACCATTTTTTCAAGTATTGCACAATATAGGTACAAAATTAATATTTACGATTACATTTTCTTCCATAATATATAGCAAAAATCTTTAAACCTTTAACAGAAAATACATTTTTTGAAAAAGCAAATATTCGTACATTTTAATTCCACCACTAAAGGAATATCCTGTACACAATTTTTAGAATAGTTGATGTCTTTAAGATGGATATTTTACAATTTCAGTAAAAAAAATACAACATGAAGCTGCTGCTGTCACAGATCACTGTAGTAAAAAGATATAAATGCAATACCATGTCGTAGAAACAATATATATATATCCTCTGATATTTTACAAACTTTGTACTAAATTAAATTATACAATTAGAAAAGACCAATAAACCCACTTATTAGTGCCAATTTTTTATAAAAAGAAAAAAATCAGCCATGTCCTTGCTATATCTTAAATACTGTAAGAGGCCATATCTGAGAGTATACTTTAAAATATACAGTCAGTATAAAATAACTTTGTGCTTGGTTGGCAAATGAAAAATGACGCATGTTTTATTTCTGTAACCAAGCTTGAATGTATCTGTACTATACGCTTAAAAAAAAAATCTCAAGGAGGTGAAAAAAAATCCTCCTCGGGCCCAAGCATTTTAACTTGTACTTTTAACTTTTACGACTTCTTTTTTTCTTTTTTTAGTTAGCCATAACTGGCTGGAATTGCTGGTTAGAATACTGCATGTTATTTAAGCTAAAATTCAAGCCATCTACAAAAGACTTCTCGTTGAGGCCTCCATAGGCCGCAAACACATCAAAGGCATTACTGTACTGAAGAGGACTGAGGTTAAGGGGGCTGTCACCTGGGAACATTCCATTGGTACTACTACCTTGACCCTGCATATTAGGAAAAATAAATTCCTTGGCATTAGGAGAAAGAGCAGAGGTTTTCTGCTGTTGCTGCTGCTGCTGTGGTGGTGGTGGTGGTGGCGGCTGCGATGGCTGCTGTTGCTGTGGCTGCTGGCTCCCCAGGCCAAGCCCGTACAGAGAGTGCATTGAGGAAGAGATGGCTTTCTGCTTCAAGAGGTCATTCACATTCAAGCCAAGGTTGATAGGAGAAGTACGTGCAACCTTGTTGCTTCGGCCACTATTCTTCATCTTGGTAGAGCCGAACTTGGTGGCAGCAAAAGTGGCAGTGGTAAAGGTTAAAGGCTGAGTGGACCGGGGCATGAAAGTAGGGCTTACAGCAGCAGAGTGACCAAAGGGAGGTGATGGAGAGCTGGACACTGACGAGGCTGGGTCACTTATGGGCATAAAAACCTGGGCCTCTGGGTTAAAGCTGTTTTTGATCTCTTTATCCAACTCACATCCATTTTCATTATTGTCATCCACATAGAGCACCTTCACTGGTCCCTTTTCACCAATTTGGTAGGAAACCTCAAATGGGTCGATCCAAACACTAAGATCCTGTGGCAAATTGCCACGAACATCGTCAATGTCCAAACCACTCTCTTTGGATGCTTGTTCAATCACGGGGTCCACTTTCTCCCCTATGTGTATACATCTAAACCCTGATCCTTTGTATGGCTTTTCAGGATACCAGTGCCCTTCATATTTCTTCTTAAGAAGTCTTTCAAGCTCTTCACCAAAAATGTTGACACGTCTCCTGGGAAGCTTATTGTACAAATATGAGATAATAAAATTTAGTGCTACTTGGATTTCAAGCTGCATAGCTGCTATGCCACAAAGTTAGATTTGTGTTTCAACTTCCCCCCACACACACCGGGGAAAAAAGTGTTCAGTTTGTGGCAGAGAAACCAATTTTCATTCAAAGTGCTGGTATAGTAGGTTATGCTTCACCTTGAGAGGTCTTGTTCCTTAAAGAAAACAAAACAAAAGCAAACATGTACAAATGAGCTAAATGTTAAGTCCCACAGCCTGTTTTCACCCCGGAATAATTCCACTTTTGAAAAAGTCTAACAGGATAGAAAGTCGGAAAAATATAATCAGCACAAAATACAGGCATATACAGCAGAAATTGTTTATTAAAGTTCAAAATATCGTGGGAAAACAGGATTTAGTTAAAACAATATTTTAACCCTATAATTGTTTCTGAATAGAGTTCTAAGAATAAAAATATGTCCAGAATATGTAGTGTATTCCTTTTTTTTCTTCTCTCAATTCTCACAAGAATGTTTGCTAAAAACCATGCTCAGAATACCCATCCACCTACCTCCATATATATATATAAAAAAAATTTAGAAATTTGAGAAGTTTGGAAGATTATTTTAATTTCCAAAGTACATTATGCTAAAATTAAAGTTACTATATACTAAACGAATTGCCATTTTAGTGAATGCTTCAAACCAAATTATCCTATACAGTTGAGGTCTTACGTATACTAAAGGGCACAAAATTGAGCCTCTTTGTGCTTTTTCTTTGCCATATATATCTTTCTAAATCTGAAAATACCACTTCGACAGCAAATATAACAAAAGCAACAATTCGTTTCAAAACTGTTTATTAACCTGTTTAATGGGCAGGGTTTCTGAGTTTTATTCTGATTTTCAAAACCACCTCCCTCCCTCACAATAAGAGAACAGCTGGAGAGTCCTGCACGATAAGGTCGACCTTTAAACGTTTGCTGGATCAGCACTGGGTGGGGATAAGGAAAGATCAAGGGCAAACAGACGATATTTGCAAAGGAGATCTATTTGTACACTGAGGTTGATTTAAAAGGACATTTAAAAATCAAGCCGGTATTCACCCATCTGTTCCAGTTACCAAATTCGTGGTGACAAAGGGAAAAGACTCTCTGGCTGCCCCCAAACTACACACACTTTCCACGCCAAAAGCCTGGGTGCCGGCGAAGGCAGCTGATTACGCCTAATTGTTTGAAGGTGTAGACAAGCGAAATTCAGGCTCGGCGGAAGGTAGTTTTAGAGGAACGCCTGAAGACTGGAGTGTGAAGAATTACATAAACAGCCAGTTGGGTCTCATTAGATTTCTGCTCACAGCCCTCGGAACCCAGCAGCGGCAAGAGGGAGGAGGAGGAGGAGGATGGGGAGGAGGAAGACAGTACAAGTCTCCTCGGAGGAAGGGGTGGGGGAGGACGGCCACGAGCAAAGGAAAAGCAGCCACTTGGGGCCGGGCACCGGGGCAGGTCGGGGCGCCGGCCGCTCCGGGTCAGCTGCTCCCCTCCCCCCGCGTAACCGGACCCGCCGCTCTCCGCCCCCAGCCCCGAGCCTCCTGGGACCCAGCCAGAGCCTGGGGAGCACCGGCTCCCCAGCACCATCTTCGGCCGCGGTGGCCACAGGCCCCGAGGACCCCAGCGTTCCCCTCGAGCCCGCAGATCCCTCCGGGCGCCCCAACCCCCGAGTCCCGTCTGCTCGCCTCAGGCCTCCCCCTTCCCTGGTCACCCGGCCCAGGCTGAGCCCGACGCGCCGGCCGGCCCCGCCTCCGGCTCCGGGGCCCTTTGGAGCTGCCAGGAGCCGGATGTCTGGAGCCGCTCCCCTCCGCGCCGGGGCCGCGACGCCACCGTCCCCGAGCCCCCGAGAGCCAGGAGCCCGACGCCGCTGCACCCCTCCCCCTCTGGACCCCGCCCGCCGCCCCTAGATACTTACGGGCTGCTTCCACTGCAGACCCGACCGCTGGGCGGGGGAGAAGGGGCAGCAGGGCGGGGGCGCGGGAGGCTCCGCAGCGGCGAGCTGGCTGAGGGCACGACGACGTGGCCGGCGGAGGGCGCGGAGGGCAAGGGCCCTGGTGCTGGCCTCGGGAGGTCGGCCCTCGGACTCGGGGTGGCGAGGACGGGGTCAAGCGAGCGCGCTCACTTCTCCACACAGCCCGGTGCCCGGCCCAGCGTCCTCGCAATGCACCCACTCCGCGCCGGGCCAGAGCTTGGCTCCTTCTGCCGCGGCGCGCGCCCCCACCTCTCATTTTATAGCCACTTCCCCGCCCCCATCCCCTCCCTTCGGGGTGCGCGCGCGCCCATTGGCGTCACACTGCTCGGGGCGGTGTAACCAATCCCCGCCCTCCCGCTTCCTCGCCGGACCCTCGCCGCTGGCTCCGCCCCTGCCCGGCCCCCCGATGCCATTGGCCAGGTCCCGCCTCTGGTCCTGACGGGCAGCGGAGGGCCAGGGTGGCCAAGGCCTCACCTCTCGGGCTCCAGGGTGGCCAATGAACCGACGATATGGAGCTCTGTGGGCGGGATTAACACAAAAATTGGAAAGGGATTGGAGGAGAGACGTGCCAGTAAGGGTAACAGGTGGGGTGAGGCGGCTGACTCTGGGTTTAGGCGGAGAGCGCAAGGGAGGAGGGGGAGGGGAGCGAAGCAGGTGGCGAAGCTGCGAGGAGATCGGGGAGGGGAGTCCAAGGCCCGAGAGGGAGGGGAGAGTTTACAGAAAGTGACCCTACCCGAGTGGGACTGTGGCGAGGAAAATCCCACTCGTGGACAAGCTACCAGGTCGGCCTCCAGTGCACCCGGGAGAGCCTAGAGAAAGGGCGAACTGTGACGGGGACTCGTGCACCCGATTGATTAAATATTAATCCCCTCCGGGGCCGAAGCCAACTGCCATCCGGAGAGTGACAACTGCAGAACCCAAAGCAGCCGTGTCAGGCTGGGGGTGGGGGTGAGACCATCAGGCCACACCTCTCGCCCAGGTGACAGTTTAACTGCCTCTGCATTCCACATCAGACCTCCCGGGCGACCCAGCGGCCACTCGGAAGGAGGGCTGGGGTGAGACTGTAAGAAGAATTGCATTTTATTCCAAATGTCCCAACCCAGGCCTCCGTGCCAAATTGCAAACAAATCTAAGTGTATATATATCTATGCGTGTGTTTCAAGTGCCTGCTTTAACACAAACACACGGTGCCTTCCTGTAATGTGCGTTTAAGATAATTTCCGGTTGAAATATGTCTGAGTGGGGAGAGAGAGAGAGAGAGACTCAAGGGGGAAGGGGAGCGCCCTTTTTCACAACCTGCAGCAGAGAAATACACGAAGTTGACGTTGGGAGTGGAACCGAGAGTCCCTCCCGGCTAAAAATATTACAGGTAGCAACGACGCCTGATTGGCCGCGCGTCTCCCTTAGCAACCAGACGATTGGCTGTCTGGTATCCTGGAGACCGACGTCAAACTCGCACTGGAAACGGGGAGAGAAAGTCTAGGGAAGGGAAGAGTGGGAGGAGGGGAAGAGGAGCAATGAATGAAACGCCCATCGCCTAGCCTTCCCTTCTTCCCTCTCCTCTGCACTCAAGGCGAGATTCCGGGAAACCATCAGCTGGGGGCCGCCTTCCCCTTAAAAGTGTGGGGCGTTCATCCTCAACCTGCTGCAGGAAGTTAAAGTGAAACTCATCGGGGAGTGGGGTGTCCGCGGAGCCGGCTGTATAGACCAGCTTGGGCACAAATCCGCTTTACGTGTTAGGCCTAGAGGCTTTGCGCTTCATGGACGCAAGAGCTGGGTGTAGCCTTTTTCTTGGCCCTGACCCTCGTGCCCTTTTGCCATCTTCCTCCCTACCCGCCCCCCCCCCTTTCAGAAAGAACCGAATTGAAAAGGGATATTTTTGAAGTCCCAATGTGTGTGAGTGGGGGAGGGAGGGAAGATGGGTGTGTGGAATGAGATGAGGGTGAGAGTGGTCAGGTGACCGATTTCATGTTTATTATACAGATTCCTAAAACTCAGGCCGAGTTTAGTAAGGACGTAGAAGTTTTACTCGGTGACTCTTTAAATGTTTTTTTAGTGTTTGGGCTTTTTAAATTGTAAACAAGGAAGAGTGGGATTTGATTGTGAAAGTATGGAAGCATTTAAAATTAATACGCCCCTTTCTTTGCACTAAAGAATTTTTTAGTATATTATTTGTTCAGTGTTTTCTTACTTTGCTCATTTGTATTTCCTGGTTGTTTTCTATAATGAACATTAATTCCATTTGGTATTTTAAAAGTATTTTTAATTTTATAATTAGTTAAGCACGGACATTGCAAGAAACTAGGTAGGATATTTTGGGAATAGCTTACCAAGAGAAACACTTGATTTTTCATGTGCTCCAGATAATAATTTCTCTTACCATTAAGCAAATATTACTGTACCAAACATCCAGAATTCCAAGACCATGTGTCGGGCCATGTGTCTGGCTTTGTAATGAGGTAAATATATCACTATAATTAGAGAAGCATATTAGGCTCAGCTCAGATTAAAATGTCTAACTAAAGATAGATGAATGGTCATTTTTTCAGGCTTATCTATACTTTTCAAGAATTCTCTAAAGAGAAGGCCCAAATTCTCTTTTCTGAATGCCCCCTGGGATCTATAATCCCAGGTTTAAAATTTGAGAGCAGCCAAAACCGGTTTGGCTCAGTGGATAGAGCATCGGCCTGCGGACTGAAGGGTCCCGGGTTCGATTCCGGTCAAGGGCATGTACCTTGGCTGCGGGCACATCCCCAATGGGAGGTGTGCAGGAGGCAGCTGATCGAGGTTTCTCTCTCATCGATGTTTGTAGCTCTCTATCCCTCTCCCTTCCTCTCTGTAAAATATCAATAAAATATATTTAAAAAAAATAAAAATAAAATTTGAGAGCAATCATTTGAGAGGCACTGATTAAATATGAATGGCAGGAAATAGAATTTTTAAATCAGAAATTTAGATGTCAAAAATTTATGAATTATTGCTGCTCAGGTATGAGGGGGTTTCAAACCAAATATAAATATAAACGCAAGCACACACACTGAGACCGCATGGCACACTGGAGAAAGTACCTGAGAGCAGGTATTGGAACATCTGAATTTCACCTGTTTCTATCACTTTAAGTTCTCTTATCTATAAAAAAGGTTGGATTAAATAATCTTATTCAATTTTTAAAAACTACATTTAAAACTCAATGTCCCTAAAGCTAAATAATGTAGTTCTTTTTCAAAGATCGATTGCAAAAAAGGGAAACCAGCCGAAACCGGTTTGGCTCAGTGGATAGAGCGTCGGCCTGCGGACTGAAGGGTCCCGGGTTCGATTCCGGTCAAGGGCATGTACCTTGGTTGCGGGCACATCCCCAGTGGGAGGTGTGCAGGAGGCAGCTGATCAATGTTTCTAGCTCTCTATCCCTCTCCCTTCCTCTCTGTAAAATATCAATAAAATATATTTAAAAAAAAAAAAAAAAAAAAAGGGAAACCTGATGCATAGCCCTCCCACATTGTCAGTCACAAGGTGTAAAATTCCCGGTATTTAAGTTTTGCACTTTTAAGGACCCCTCATAGGGCTTATTATTACTCTTTAACATTTACTTCAGAATTGTGCGGGACTGCTAAATATTTATTTAGATTTACGGGGGCTGGGGGGAAGAATTAGATATTAGCCCCCAGGTGGTATCACAATCAACAGGTATTCCTCTCTCTGGGCAAGTGATAGTCACTGGAGATCACAGCCCTGGTCTTTCACCTTCTTGCATCCCACACAACTCCTAGAGCGGTATCTTACACTAAAAGCAATGATTGTTTGGTAAAGGAATACGTTCCAGTATCATTGGAAGTGACAGTTCCTGAAAGTGCCCTGAATTATTACTTCATTCACACCCTGTATAAACACACACCCCCCCTTGATTTCTGAGAGAGAGATATCTCCTAAACTTTCTCATTCTCATTCTGTTTCCTTATAAACCAAGACCAGATTACAGGATACTCACCATCACATGGCTCGTTTCATTCCTAGGGAATCAACCTTTTACCTTGATTTGAAAATTAGGCAACATCCAAATGTAATGTAGTTCTTATCACTCTTGTGATTGACTTCTTTTAGACAGTCATGCAACACGAACCACAGCATGCACATTTTCAACCTTGCTCACAAGGAACACCTGCAAACTAGTCACGGCGTCATTAAAATCCAAGTCAACCAATTCTTCCCTAAACATTTCTCACTGGGGTTTCCTGTGGCTTCTCATTCGGGTCAGTCGCGGAGGGCCCTGTATTCTTCAAAAGACTTTGCCATTAAAAGATAACTAGATTTATTCAACAAACCCGGTTCTCTTTGGAACAGGCAATTCCACTGAAGGAACTTGGCCTGATAGAACGTCTCCTTATAACGTGCTCAATCCCTGTTTTCCTGACGAACAAGCATCAAATCAAATCTCAAAGTTTCTTTTCTTTAGCCAAGGATGAGGATTTTGATCTCAGCTGGAGATTATAGTTGCAGATTCTAGGAGTGATACAGCGTTCACAACATTCTAAGTCCAAAGAGCATTCAAGTGTCTGTGAGCAAATGTCATTAGAGTGCTTTAAATAGACGAATTCTAGATTTCATCTATTGTGCCTAGATCCTTGATTTCCCATCTATTCATTGTCAATGAACCCTTTCTGGTAACTGCTGGTCACATGTGGTTATTTAAATTTACATTTAATTGAAACTTAATGAAATAAAAAAACTAGGCAAAAAATATAGTTCTAATGGACTTTACTCAGTCCTCTTTCTCCTTATCTTTCTGCCACATTTCACACTGTTTGCTGGTAACTACTAGATTCCTATCATGAGACCTTAACTCTCCTACTCTTCCGGGTTTTGTCTGTTGGAGGACAAGTAGGGTCCTCCCCTCGGTGTCTCCTGGGGCGTCCCAAGGCAGGAGGCCAGTGACACACAGCGTGAGGTGAGGAGCTGAACAACTGTTCCCATGTGAAGTTAGTTGGGGCCTGTGCGAATCTGGTCCCAGCAGTGGCAGCTGGGAAAGGAGAAGGTGAGGCCAAGAGCACCTGAAGTAGTGCCTATCAGACACTCGTGAGCTAATAATAAATTCCTGGTTGGCTCAAGCCACTTGGGGGTTAGGTTTCTACACAGGCAGTCTTGTGTCCACTACCCCCATCTTCCCCATCCCTGAACTGCTGTGACACTCACTGCCTGGGCCATGCATGTTGGCTTGAAGGTCTATGCTGCCTTTTTGGTTACTTAGCTCAGTTTACCACTCTGTTGACTAATGAGTTTGCCGACCACTGACCTAGACTCTCCATTCCAATAATTATAGGCTGTTGTTGTTCCTTGTGATTAAGCCCCTATCCCAGTGGTCAGCAAACTCATTAGTCAATAGAGCGGCAAACCGCGGCTCATGAGCCGCAGTTTGCCAACCACTGATTTAGCTATATTGCACTGGGGCTACGTCCTGTCTCTCCAAGAGGTCTGCAATGAGATATTTTGTTCTGTCCGCTGATTTGCTAGAACTTACTAAAAAGTGCTGATTTCTAAAAGTGGAAAACATGTTTTGGTGCACAGGAAAAGAGATTACATTTGGTGAGGGGTAGCTTTGGGGGTTTCACCAGGACTCCATTATTTATCTACCAGAGGCCCAGTACACGAAATTTGTGCACAGGTAGGGTCCCTAGGCCTGGCCAGTGATCAGGGCCTATTGGGGCTTTCCTTCCCTGCCGGCTGCTGGCCAGGGCTTTCCTTCCTTCTACGCTGCCCTTTGGTGGTCAGTGCATGTCATAGTGAGCGGTCAACCTCCCGGCCTGTTGAACTCCCGTGGGGACAATTTGCATATTAGCCTTTTATTATATAGGATTGCTTGATTTTTTTCCCCAGTGAGAAGTTACTTTTGCAATTAAAAATAATATATATTAAATATATTTTAGTATTTACTATATAACATATGGGATTTATATATTTAAATTGTCTTTATATTTAGGGCTTACTTCTTTGTTTACATGGTATTTGTTTCCAGACACTTCCTTTCGTTCAAACTATTATCTTGCAATAATGAGAACGGAATGCTCATGCCCCACCTATTTTGCCTACATTCCAAAAGCGTTAAATGATCACTTTGGAAGCGATCTGATTTTTGTATATTTTGAAATACCTATTTGTTACAGGAATTGGGTAAATGGTCTGGTTAAATGGCTTTAATCCAATACCTATCAGGCTCCCGAATAGAGAGAGTTTCCCCTTTGGTTCCCAGCATCTGGATTTCCCTTTCACGAGGTCTTTGTAAGATGCTATGCTGGGTGTGTGGGGGAGAAGCCATCTCAGACACCCCTTTTGCTCACCTATTTCCAACCTGCCACTGAGCCCCATCAGTCTGACCTCCTACCTGTTGATCTACTCCAGCCCCCTCTGTCCAGACCACGGGCACCTCTTCCCTAGACCTCTGCACCAGCCTCCCACTGACTCTCCGGCCTTCCCTCCCGTTCCCACTGTTATCCCACTCTTCACCCCACAGCTGAAGGATGAATCTTTACAAAATGCAAGTCAGACATATTCCCATCATCCTGCCCAACCAGGGTAAACCCACCGGTGTCGCCCATTTCTCTTAGAAGGAGGACCAAAACCCACATTGCCATCTACCAGGCCCTCGGAGGCCCTGGTCCCTGCCTGCTCACCCAGCCACAGCCAGAGCTTCCCCAAGCTTCCTCCACCCTCTTGCACTTCCTCAAATTTGTCAGGTTCCCTCCTGCTTTGCCCGGGGCCTCTCATCCCACCCCCTAAACATTAACAATCTCTACCTCAGTTCAGCTGTTATTTCACTTCCTCTGGAGCAGCTATCCAGACCTTCACTATCAGAGTGAACCCCCTGCTCTTTACCCCAGGACCCCAATGTAGTTACTAACTCCATAGCTGTCTGGCAGGTCCACATAACTACATCCTATTTCCTGTGGTATCCTTGGATTCTAGCACAGAGCCTGGAACTCAGAACCGGCAGAAGCCAGATGGTCATGAGGTCAGAGAGGGGAGAGGCAGAGATAAGGCTGCAATTTCGGGTGAGCCCAGCTAGGAAGAGCTTTACATACCAAAAAAGGGTTTGAACTTTATTCTGTAGGGAACGGGGGAACCTGGGAAGGTTGTTAGGCAATCTTTCTCCACTCGCTTTCTTTTTCTATTCCTCCTTCTCTGCTTTCCTTCCTTCTGGAGACTGGGAACAAAATCTCTAAGAGCCAGATTAGTACGCTTTTGGTTGGAAAGAAAGTGAGAAGGGATTGGGAAGGGACAAGTGCTCAGTGGACCCCTTTTATCCTGACCCTGTCCCCAGATGTACAAAGCCGAGCTAGAGTAGTGGAAAAAGGGAAAGAGACGCCCCAGGGCCAACACATTCATGGGGGGCGGGCGCGGGGGGGGGGGGGGGGGGCGTGTCTGGGAGCCCCTGAAGCATCCAGGACTCTGAGCCCCAAGGGTGGAGGCTACAGTAGTTGAGGGGGTGGTAGGTACTCATCACTGAGAATGACAAGTTGATGGAGCCATTGACAGGTGTCTGGGGGCGGGTCTCTGAGGATGTGCCACTTCCCAGTGTTGCTTCTGCACTGTTGGCTTTGCCTCAGGACAACTGAGGGGGTGAAAGTCACGACTCCGGGCCTGTGCTCCCGGTACGATTACACCTTGCCCAAGGCCAGGCACAGTCGCCTCTCCCTGAGCAAGGTGGTGAGTAAGGGAGCTCCGTGTCTGAGGATTTGCAGCCTGACCTTGAACCGCCAATGTCCCAGGTGAGGGTACTAACTCCAGACCGGGCGGGGTTAGGACAGACAAGCGTCTCTGGGGTGAGAGCTACAGCTGTTTCCATGGGCTCAACTGGCTCTTCTGCAGACATTTCAAATCTTTCAAAACCTCCCTGCTTTTTGGGCTTAAATTTATACTTCAATTCAACAGCACGCATCGAGTGCCTGTTCTGTGCAGTTCCCTGCTAGGCTCTCAGTCATAGAAATGAATAATTCATGGTCCCTGCTCTCAAGAGGCTTACAGTCTCCTGCAGTGAGGAAAGCAGATACAAACAGAAACTTCCAGAACAATGTAAAGACCTCAGAAGAGGTCAAGTGCCAGTGGGATCTACCTGACTTTTAACTACCTTTATGTAACTGCCATAGATAACACACAGCCATGACCCAACCTTCTGCCATCTTTGGAATCCCTGTTTATTTCTTTCTCTTTGGGGTTCTGGGCTTGTTTTGTTTACCTACAAAACTTCCTCCGCATTATCAACCAGTGCGGGCTCCTCTGAATTGGATCTGCCTTGTCACCCTCCTCATTTGGGAAAGGCGGAGCTTTAACAGGTGAGCTGGAAGCTGATGAAGGAAGCAGCCAAAATGTGACTTGGGAAGAGCAGGTGGGAGGGCCCCTGGACATAAACATGTCTTTGATTAGGGCCTGCCATCCACTGTTAGAACTTTATTCCTTTGAAGGTATATGAGCCCCTGGGAGGAATAACGTCTTAAATAAATCCTGACCACTTGTCAGTTCCATAGAGCAGGGAGGGGCAGCCAGCTCCCCAGGTCCTGCGTATCTAGATTTTGAGGTTGTTTAGCTATTTCTGTGCAACAGAACAAATGATTTACTATTTCTCACTACGCTATGGGCTGGCTATGTGGGTGTTTCTGTGAGTTCCACCTGCAGTCACTCACGCAGCTACAGTCATCTGATTTGGGCTGGAGGGTCCAACATGACCTCATCCCCATGTCTGGCAGGTGGTGCTGATTTTCAGTTCTCCACGTGACCTCTTCTCCTCCAGGAGACTCAGTGGATTTCATCAAGAAATGGTGGTCTCAAGGTTGGGTGATGAGAGGATCTCAGGAGAGGGTAATGGTAGAAGCTAGCAGACCCCTTTAGGCGTAAGCTCCAGAACTCACACAATGTTATTTCTACCACATTCTGTTGTGGGGGGAATGTCATGAGGCCAGTTGCAGATTCAAGGAGATGGCAAAACAGACTCAACCTCTCTCAGTGGGGAGGAGCAACATCGCATTGCAAAAGGGTGTGGAGCTGTGATTCATCGGGGCCATTATTCTAACAAACTTCCACAGGTGCCAAGAGATCTATGAAGTGCTTGCTTCAGGGCAGCGGGGGAGAGCAGTTGTAAGCCCCTTTTCTTGGCCAGCATCTATTTCCATGATCTTGCCCAGGGTTCTGTTACCTTTTGCCAGAAAGGACATAGCCTACAAATGCAGTTTGCTTGACTCCACAGAGCCCATCAAACTACAGAGAGCTATTTGACTGACCATCTTGAGTTGTTGAAGCATGCCCTTCACCAGGCCCAGCGATTGGATGGGAGGATGGGAGTGGGGAGCTGACTTGTAGCATTTGCCAGTTTCTGTGGTGTAAATACTCCTACCATGGACAATTTCAAGCCACCAATGTAACCTCACTGAACGAGGAGTTGGAAATAGAAATATATAATTGATCCCTGGCTCTCTATAAGCTAGCTCCACATCTTTTCCTTATCTCTAGAATTCTCTAGAAAAAGTGAATACATATTTTTTTTAAAAAAAAAGCAATAACTTCCTTGGTGCCAAAAGACTAAAGTGCATTAAGAAGATAGAGTCTTATCTTGGAAGGTGGGGAATTCCACAGCTATGAGGCTGACCATGGCAACCGTGGAAACTAGGTGGGATCTAACACACCCAGCTCTATCTTTGTGTGGGCATAGACACTGTCTAGAAGGGTGCTCCCCTAAACCACAGTGGCTATTTCTGGAGGTGATGGTGGATGAAGGTGAGAGACTGGTCCTCATACAGTTACCAGATGGGAGGGGGGTTAGGGAAATGGGTGTAAAGGGTGAGGGGATGAAGAAGTACAAATTGGTAGTTACAGAATAGTCATGAGGATGTAAAGTACAGCACAGGGAATAGTCAACAATATTCTAGTAACTATGTATGGTGTCAGATGGGTGTGAGATTTATTGGGATGATCACTTAGGAAATTTTGTAATAATGTATGTCAACTGCAACTGAAAAATAAAAATGACTTAAAGTGAAGAAAAAAAAAGAGACAGAGAGACTTGTCCTGATCTATTTCTGTACCATCTTCACATTTGTACAGTGAACATGCATTTAACTTATAATTAAAAAATTCAAACGAAATAAACACTCACAGACTCACTGAACTCTGCAGAATCTCTGACTCCGGGAAACATAATCTCAGGTAAGTTAGGAATTTGCCTGGGTCAAGGTACCCCAAGACTAGGACCCAGGTCTCCTGACTTCTAACCCAGAATTCCTTCCTGTGACCGTCAGACTGCCCCACCTCCGTACAGCTGCAAGTCAGGAAGAAAGTGCTAATTCTACCACCAAAGCCCGTGGAAATCTGCGGAGACTGCGCACGGATCTGAAGGCAGGCCACTGGGAGTAGCTGCCATACATGGCAAGCCAGCAAAAGACAACAGCACAGAGAAAGTGACCCCAACCCCCACTCATGTCATTTAGCAGCAAAGGAAAGCAAATTATGGGGGAAAGACACCCTACCCAAGAGACTCTCTTCTTAGAAACTTCATCACTGGTACTAAATTGATTAATTGAAAATTCTTTGAGAGTTTAGCGTTTCTTTGATTTGCTTTTCCCTTTTCTTGTTCTTTTTGCTTAAACAACCTTCGGGCTTCAACAAAATAAGTACAAGGCCAATAAAACGCAGTACGAAGGCAAGCTGTCAATACATTAATGAAAATAACACCCAAAGGGCACCCTTATCTTGCAATGGGAGGATGAGACATTGTTTTTCAGCAAATGTCTTGTTTGGGATGATTGCGGGAGGAGGGTCAGGGAGAATGAGCACCGGTCCACCAAGACAAATGGGAAATTGAAGGGAAAAAACTCTGAAAACAAAAGGAAGTGGTTGCGATGCCTATGCCGACTCTCCCTCGGCTCAGGGTTGTGTGCAAGGATGAATGGGATGTGTTGGGAGGGTTCTTTTCCAGACTGGACTAAGCCACGGGGGCCAAACCACCGGAGCACTTGGAAGTGAAACCAGTTCAGCCCAGCCTGCAGGCTTTTCTGGAAACATTCAGTATTTTCTACTTTATTTCTAGTTCCATGGGCGTGCGTCCTCCTCCTCCGCGTTAGGCTGAGGGCTCCTTAAAGGCAGCGTCCAGATCTCATCTGTCTTAGTGTCTCTCAAAGTGCCTGTCACAGTACCTCATTCTTGGCGAGTGATCAGTAAATGTGTGTTGAACGGAGGAATCAAATTTAAGGCAACAAATATCTTGTACAGGGGCTTTATTAGTTGGTTTTGGGGAAGTGGTGGAGAACTGGGAATGGGTAGGAAATAAAAGCTTTAATAAAAGATGATCAGCCCGGCCGGTGTGGCTCAGTGGTTGAGTGTCGACTTATGAACCAGGAGGAGGTCATAGTTCATTTCCCAGTCAGGGTGCAAGCTTGGGTTGTGGGCTCGATCCCTAGGGTGGGGCATGCAGGAGGCAGCCGATTGATGATTCTCTCCCATCTCTGATGTTTCATTTCTCTCTCCCTCTCCCCTCTCACTTCCTCTCTGAAATTAAAAAAAAATTTTTTTAAATAAAAAACTAAGATGATCAGGCTTTGTTCCTGACTCAAAGAGCTTACAGACAAGTCCAAGAGACAGATAGGAGTTAATTACCAGTTTAGCTCCTTGCCCTGCGTCCTATTAATTTCTACAGGTTGTGACCAAACTTGAGATTCATTCTCCTCCTCCTGTCCCTCACCCCCATGGGGCCAAGAGAACATGGGTGGGAAAAGCGCCAGGTCCACATTGCAGTGGCCGGTTCAAGCCCTAACATTCCATTCAGGTCCTCAGTAATCCAGGACAAGGGCCACGGCTGAGGCCCCGGGGTGGGGATGGGGCAGAATGCCCACAGGTTGGCCAGGAGCAGGAAGAGCAGAAGGCAGGTTCCAGCCAAGACCTTTAAAGAGTGCCAAAGGTCAACCTGAAGAAAGCAAGTTCAGGTGTCAGATCCAAAGGGCAAGAGGAGGGCTGTGGGTGGGAGAGGACCAGGTGGCCCGGAATGCAGTGGGAGCAGGCTGGACCAGAAATGAGTGGCCTGGAGCGCCTGCACAGGACGTCAGGGATGCCAGCTGCGAAGGTGTGGTTAGCATGGGAGCTCAGGACCAGGACAGCCGCCTTGTGTGTGATCAGAGCACCTTGGTCATGTTCCTTGAAACCAAGCGCCACAAGGAAGCACAGACCCCCGGAAGGGGAGCCCTGGGCACGGATGCACGGGCTCTGCTCTGCCCTCAGCACTGCCCCAGGACAAACTTCCCCCACCAGCTGCTCACTGAAAAAAGACCATGCCAGTGAGCCTTTTGTAAAGGTAATTTTTGTTTCCAGTTTAAAGGGCTGTCTATTCTGAGATTATGCCTGCCTTACTTTTGGTGATAAGATGGCTTTTCTTTTATGAAATCATGGTGATGGCAGTGATAAGCTTCTTGATTCTTTGAATGGCCTCACTGGGCTAAATTAAAAAGTTGGCAATATTAGTCGCAGATTTATGGGGACAGGGGGGCGGGCGGGAATAATAAAGCATCAAATCCCAGTCTGGTTGCTTCTGCTCTAAGAACTGAAATCCTGTCCCTGAACCCCAAATCCTGGCTGCCAAAATGGCATCATCACCATCACCATCATCATCTTCACCATCATCATCATTATCCTCATCAACAATGACACTTGCATAGCATGCACTTTGCACAGAGCACAATCCTCAACTTTGCATATGCTAATTAACCCCTCCCCTTGTTTATGACCTCTGGCCTACCTCTGTGTGCCCAGTATCTGGATTTGGCGCTTCCTACACTGACCTAGCCCACTGTCAACTGACCTCCGGTTCTGGTGGCTTTCCTGCTACAGGGTTCGTCGTGTCTTCCCTGACCCGGCCTCTTAGAAAGTAGAGTTCTGCCTCAAAATTCCCAGCCAGGGGATGTGTCTCCACTCCCTGTGCAAGTCCTCACCAGACCCTTCCACTGCCTGCCTGGTTGAGCATCCCACCTGACACTGTCAGACCCTCTGAATAACGACCCCCAGCCCTGGAAGGAGAGCCAGCCACCTGCCCCCCAAACTAACACCCTGTCCACCTGTGTCTGACCCCCCTGGGCCCTCCTCCCACCCGCCCAGCCGTCTGACTTCACTGCTTCCTTCCTGCCAAAATCTTCCCTGAACAAACACCCGCCGCTGTGTGAATCTTCAGGGCGCTGGCCCTTATCAAGCCTCCTCTACGCAAAGCAAACCTTGAATCCAATGCTATCCTCCCAGGCCTTGACTTGTTCTTTCATAACCCTGGAGAACTCACCACGTGCCCGTGTTCTACACTTCCCTTGTCCTAACGCCGGTGCACCTCACCATCACCTCAGGAGGTAGATATTACTGTTATCTCCATTTCACAGATGGCCAGATCAAAGCCCAGAGAGGCGAGGTCACTTGCCCAAGGTCACTAGGAAGGGGCAGAAATAAACTTCGAATCCGGATTCCAGAGGTCAGTGCCTTAGCTATTACACTGCCCTGCCCTGGAAAGTTTGAAATCAGATGAGTGTCTTTGATTGAGGACAGGGGTCCTAAAACTTTTTAAACGGGGCCAGTTCCCTGTCCCTCAGACCGTTGGAGGGCCGGACTATAGTTTAAAAAAAAAAACTATGAACAAATTCCTATGCGCACCGCGGGCCCGGGACGAGTCGGCTGCTAAGCAGGACAGGCAGCGGCACCCGGCGGGCCGGATCAATGTCCTCGGTGGGCCGCACGTGGCCCGCGGGCCGTAGTTTGAGGACGCCTGATTGAGGGGCTCCCCGGCTGTGCAAAGTCACCAGTTCTCTACGTCTCTGCTCCTGCATCGTCCACGGTTCTGTAAGAATCAAGGCTAGGCACTCAGCACGCGGTGGACACAACCATCAGCCCCGTCCTTTCCTGCGTGAAAACCCTGGCAACCACAAACGTGTCGTGATGGGGCCTATTTTATTCCGCCCCCCGGAAATGTCAGTCACAACCGAGAAGAATCAGCTCGCGTCTATTTGTAAAGCATCTCGCGGCTGATGGAGGAAGTGAATGTGGTGGTTTGAAGCATGGAGTCCGGAGTCCGGCTGCCCAGGTTTACGTCTGGACTCCACACTAGTATGTGATTTGGGGCAAGTTTCTTAGCTTCCCCATGTCTTGGTTATCTCATCTTTCAGGAGGAGGATAATCATAATATTGTGTATCTTATGTAGGGTTCTTGCTAATTACAGAGTTAATATATATGCAAAGCCCTTCGAACAGGGGCAGGCACACACAACAAGCTCTCCACAAGGGTTCCCTGTCAGTCTCTGGGGCGATGACTGGATGTTACCAGCATTTTGCAGCCAAGGAAACGAAGATGCCAGTGGGTTGAATAACATGCCATGTCACACGGCCTCAGCAGAATGGGCCAGAACGGACATCCAGAGCCTCTGGTGAAAGACGTGCCAAGCTGCTCATTTCTTCCAGTACTTTCTTATTTCCATCCCCGATGGGACTGCTGTTGGCTGCAATTCCCAGGCCACCAGTTTCCAACCTCATTAAGGCGCTCCTGCAAAAGTCAGGCTCATCCTAATGGGTACTGCTGCTGCTCATAGTCCCGGGCCCAGTCAGCAGCTGTCCACCTACACCTCGGCGCCAGCGCGCTGCAGAATCCACCGCAGAGGGGAGGGCATCTGCCTCTGCCAGGTGCCTATTGACGCAAATCCTGAACACAGGAAGTGAAGGGGAGATTGGGGCTGCCCGAGGATGATGGGTGAGGCTGGCTGGCTTTCGCTCCCCCACTGGACAGGCCAGAGGCGCCATTGTGAGAGGAGCTCAGCCGCCCCATCTCAGTTGCTGTGTTGCAGAAGCAGGGGCAAGGAAGGCTGAACTGGGTTAATCTAATTCTCCAGTGACTCATCCGAGGAGAGGACTTGTGACGGATCATTAAGCTGTCTTGGAACTTATTTCAAGCCCACGCCCCCAAGATGAACGCTCTCGATGTGTTTATCGGGTCTCCAACAATAGGCTACTATTCTCCTTCCCCACAACTCGGTTACACAATCTTTCCCCTCCTGTCTCTCAGCCACCTACTGAAAATCTGCCTGCGCACTGAGCACGCGCTCCCCATCCCTCTACCAAATGCTCCACTGGCACGCCATCCCATCTTTGGGGGGGTGCCCTCACTGCCTTCTTGACAAGCTCAACTCTGCTCACCGGGATCCCCCTAAAATAGAGGCACTTATTCTCCTGTCTGAGCCCAAATCTTCTCACCCTCACTGACTCCAAACTGGGTCTTGACCTCTGAATTATCCATTGTCTAGTGCCCGATGAATGTCCTGGATTTCCCGGTTCCCCTTGGAGCCAAAGTTCTTGGGTTGATTTCTTTTCATCGTTTAATTCTTTTTTAGAAAATACATAAACAACTCATTTATTATAGAAAGAATTATACAAATCACCCAACATCCTGCCACCTAGAAATTATCTCTATAAATATTTTGGGGGTTCCCCCTTCTTGGACCTACCTCCCTACATTCCAAAGTTTACGTCTGTGCCCTTCCTTGCTGTGGCACCTTTAATGGGTCCTCCCACCCTGAGGTACTGGACGTAGGCAGATGCCTTTTCTTTTTTATTTTACAAGCAAAAGTTTATTCAGCACGTCCCAGAGGCAGAAGAAGTGAGCCGTGGAAGAAGTGAGCCAGCTGGGCTGCGTGGGCTCAGGAAACAAGTTACAGAGGCCAAAGAAGTGCCCTTGGAGCTTAGGAGGGAGAAAGGGGAAGGAAGCGAGCCTGGGGTAAGGAGAGGGGGGAAGGTGTGGGCGTGCTCCAGAGGGAGTGTGCCTAAAAAGGGGGTGGGAAAGAGAAAGAGAGAGAGAGAGAGAACGAGTCTGCAGGTGCCTTTTCTTAATGAGCATCTACTACAGGATAGGATACATTTGTTAATCTGTATGTGGATCTAGATCAGGGGTGGGCAAACTTTTTGACTCGAGGGCCACAATGGGTTCTTAAACTGGACCGGAGGGCCGGAACAAAAGCATGGATGGAGTGTTGGTGTGAACTAATATAAATTCAAAGTAAACATCATTACATAAAAGGGTAAGGTCTTTTTTTTTATTTATTTCAATAGTTTTATTCATTTCAAACATTTTAACAAGAAGAATGTAAACACTAATTATTATAATTTGAAACTTCAAAAAATGGAGGAATCATAGCACAATAACATACCTTATATTGAAGATGGCAAAGGCAAAATAAAATTGCCTAACAAAGGAAAGGTACAAAAGCCTTTCAAATTAAACTTAAATATAATAAAATAATTGAAAACTAAAACAAATAGAAAAGAACAAAATGTGTAAACAGTAAATTCAACATTTTCTTTAGTGCAACTTCCAAATTATGCCCGGGACGTAGATGTAGATGGCAATGTAGACTGGGTTGAAAGATTTTTGGTCTTTAAAACATCAACTTCAGTGGGAACAGTGTTGTTGGTCTCCTTTTTAGCTAATGCTCTGATACTGTACTCTCCAGGGGCGTGTCTCCCTACATCACCACGATAACGTGTCTACGCATTCCCAGGGTGATTGATGTCGGGGGACGCGTCCGCGGGCATTACAAGGAGCCTCTGGAAGATTGAGAGGTTGTTCCTTCTACTGAATGGCCGGATATAAATCCGCCCACTCAGAAGAAGGAGCTGCGGCCTTGTTTCCCAACGTTGCCATGTTAACACTGCTGCTGGTGAAGGAGCGGAGGGGAGAGCAAGAGAACCCTCCACTCTTTCGGCTCCGCGGGCCAGATAGAACAGCCGAACGGGCCGGATCCGGCCCGCGGGCCGTAGTTTGCCCACAGCTGATCTACATTGTGGTGTCACAGTGGCCTCAGTGTAGCTCCAGAATGTCTTGCCTACATTTCTGGAATAGTCCCCTCCCGGTTTCCCCTCCTCCAGCCTATCCTCCACACGGCCTCCAGAGTGAGCAGACCAAGGCCCCCAGGCCATGCCTCTGCTTTCAACTTTCCATGACTTACCATCGCCTTCGGGATAAAATCAAGGTCCCTTAGCCGTGCACCCATCGCTCTTCATGACACGAGGCTGGCTTGCTTTTCCCGTCTCTTCACTTGCCTCCCACTAAATGTGTTCACTCTCCACCCTTGTCAGGCAGTTTGCTCTTCCTAGAATGGGACTGCTCTTTGCACCCCAGGATTTTTGTATCTGCGGCTCCCCCTGCCTGGACTGAGCTTTCTTTCCCACTCCTCCGTCCAGATAATTTCTACTCTTCCTTCAAGACTTAGTTCCAGCATCGCCTCTTCCAGGAGCCCTCCTTAACCCCTCACCTCCAATCTTGTCCCATCTCAGTTCAGTGCTTCCCCTCCCTGAGGACCCAACGTGTTACTGATAGACCTTGACTCAACTAAAAATCTGCTGTCTTGCCCTGACTGGTTTGACTCAGTGGATAGAGCGTCGGCCTGCGGACTGAAGGGTCCCAGGTTCAATTCCAGTCAAGGGCATGTACCGTGGCTGTGGGCACATCCCCAGTGGGAGGTGTGCAGGAGGCGGCTGATCGATGTTTCTGGCTCTCTGTCCCTCTCCCTTCCTCTCTGTAAAAAATCAATAAAATACATTTAAAAATAAATAAAAATAATTAAAAAATAAAAATCTGCTGTCTTGTCTCTCTCGCCCTCACTAGACTGTGAGCTACATGAGGGCAAGTACTTTGTTATTGTTTTAAAATAGATTTTTGTTGATTTTAGAGAGAGAGGAAGGGAGAGGGAGAGAGAGAAAAACATAGATACTAGAGAGAAACATCGACTGGTTGCCTCCCGTACACACCCCAACCAGGGACCAAACCCACAACCAGGACACGTGCCCTGACTGGGAATCGAACCCACAACCTTTCCGTGCTCGGGATGACGCTCCACCAACTGAGCCACACTGGCCAGAGCTGTTGTGTGCTTTTTAAAATTATTATTATTACTTTTTTTTTAGCCACCAACAAAATGTCTGGTCCACAGTATATATTCAGTTTTAAAAAAAAGTATTTTGCTGACTAGAATGTAAGAATGAAAAATATACCTGTAGCTACCCAGTGTTATTCTTGCTCAGGAGGTTATTAGATCCCGGTACAGCTTACATTTCTAAATTAAGTCAGACACTAAGATTGTACACACCCAGGATCACAATGCTTTATATTACGTAAATTATCCCATTTAATTTTATTTCAACTTCACAGCATCTACATGAGATAGGAATTATTTTCATGTTACAGATCAGCTAGAGTCAGGGACATAGCAGCACTTTCTAAATAGTAAATAACAAGACCAGAATTTGGACCTAGATCAAAATAAGGATCATTCTCTGAAGAAATGATTGGGATTCAATTGTCTTTAAGGTGTTTTGGGAGCAGAAATTTGATTCCCCATCTGGATCCTTATAATTTAGCAGCCAAATAACCCCGGGTTCACATCCTTCTCAAAGGGAATGAGGACATTTTTAAATAAGTTGGGGATGGGGGGGGTGTCTGGTGCTGCTTTCCGGCTGACAATCAGGACCACCTATGTCACCGGCCCCATCCTTTCCCGTCCTTCACCTCTCAAGGATGGTAAACTTTCTCCAGTCATCTTTCCTCAGCCGAACATTTCCTGCTCAACCTGGAGAAGTGTTGAATAGCAACCCACAAAGAAGCCACTGCCAAGCCAGGGGACATCGTGGGCACTGTGACCTGCCTTTAATAGCTTAGCAGAAGGACTCTGATACTGAATGTGCTTTATGGTTGGAAAAGTGCCTTGTGAGACTCTGCAGGCTCGCATTCACTCATTCATTCCAACAACATTTGCATGGGCCTACTCATCAGAGCTAATAGCAGTAGCTCACACTTACTGAGAGCTTCATACGTGAGAGGCACTGCTCTACAAGCTTTATAAGCAGTAACTCATTGAATCCTCATTGTTGAGGATTCCCTCAGGCGGAAGCTATTATCATGACAGTTTTATGAATGAGCAAACTGAGAGACAGAGAGGGTAAGTAACCAGCCCAGGGCCACACAGCCTATGGCATACTGCCCCTCCTGCCATGCATAAGGCTCCCTGCGTGTATAAACGTGAGTAGGACACGGGCCCAGCCCTCCAGGGGCTTATGTGCTCATACAAAAGACACAGAAACTGCAACACTCTGTCGTCGTCCATGGTGCTGGAGACATGCAAGATGAAGAGACACACAAGGAAGGGGTGTTTGATGGCTAGCTGATGACATCATAGAGGAGGTGACATTTCAGCTGGCTCTTAAAGGACTGGTATGAGTTCAGTAGATCGGAAAGGGCGAGGTTTGCTGTGGAGAGTAACTTTTGCAGAGAGGAGAGAAGATGCCACGTGTGGAGGTAGAAAAAGGAGAACTTGCTTGAAGAACAGCGAGACGTGCCCAGGGATGTCTCACAGGGTCCACCGGGAAACGCAGCAAGAAATAGGCTGGAATAACAGGCTGACCCAAATCGTGGAGGGTGTAAGGGAATTGTACTTTATTTTGTGAGAAACGGAGGGTTGTTGAGCGGATTTAAACAAAGGAGTGGCGTGATTCGATCTGTGTTACACCTATGAGCAATGCGGAAGATGCACACATAGATGGGAGAGAGAGTTAATTAAATAGGGAAGCCAGGACATCAGTCAGCCCATTTCTGATTAGAACTAGCCAGGCAGAAACAAACATCCCCCAAAGAGGCATTGGTTGGAGAAGTATTTTAAGAAGTAGAATCAACAGAACTTGAGGACCCCAAAGCTTCTCACTTGGGCTGTGTAAATAGACAGGAACCTGGCAGGGGATAAAGAAGGAAGAGCTCATCGTATCTATTTCTTTATTCAACAGACACTTGGTGGGAGAGCCGGGACCTGCACCAGGTAGTGGGCATCCAGCTGCCAATCAGACACGAGCCTGCCCTGGCAGAGCCCGCAGTCCAGTGGGTGAGGCAGACAAGGAAACAGACTGATTACAATACAAGGGGTGGGCGGGCCACCCACAGAGCCCAGTCCTTGGCATCTGATGGTGATGTCAGACAAGAGGCAGCGCCAGTCTCCTCGCCACCCCTTTGCTGGTCTCTCCACCTCCCCTTCACTCGGATTACCCAGCCTGCCTTCCCCAGGGGTTGTGTATCAGGGGTTGGCAGGGCTGGCGCCAGGGCACAGCTCTATTAAAACAGTGCAGAAACTGGGCTTCCCGTGGGTTCACCATGGCAGTGGCTATCCAGGAAATGCCGGGACTGACTAGAAACCCCTGGTCCAAAGGCCAGGGCTGGGGAGGCAGAGCCAAGAGCTGGGCAGATATGAGGCCAGCACAAGCCAGGAGGTGCAGGATGCTTTCAGAAAACCTGGGGTGCAGGTGGAGGGACGGCAATTTCCCCTGATGGGCTGGTATACACATGAGCATGGGCCCTGGGGGCTTGCAAAAAGGGCCAGGGGTGCCTTTCCGACACGCTGCAGAGAACTGGTCAGCCCCCACATGCTTCCCCTGCCTCCCGGGTCACCCACACCCATTCCTCTAGGTGCGCTGTGGATGGCAAGGAAGGAAGGCTTACGATTTCTAATTGTTTCAGCAGGAGGCAAGTTGTAGGAGACACAGGGAGGTAGAGAGAGAGGAGCCCAAAGCACGGAGAGCAGGACCTGGGAGGAGAGGACTGTCCGCCACGCTCCCTCTCCAGTCGCCTCTCTGTACAAAGACAAAGGAATGAACAGGGCCAGCAAAGCTGGAGGCTGCGTTTAAGCTGCCTGAGCTGCTGAGCAAAGCAGGCAGTGACTGCTGGACCAGGGGGGACGCCCACACAGTGCAGGGCCCCTCAGAACAGTCAGGGCATACACACAAGGTCAGCCCCAGGGCGAAGGACGTGGGTAGAGGAAAAGATAATGGGAAATGGGAAACACGGTGAACTGGAAAGAGCACAAGAGATTTGGGAAGAAGGATGGAAGTCAAGGCTCAGTTTCCTTTCTCTGCTTCTTACAGCTCTGCTCCCAGCAGCCTCACTCCACACAACGGCTCCTTGGCAAGGCCGCAGGGGAGGGGAGCAGGCTGAGGGGGCACCACCTGGGGGGGGGGGTGAAGCCTGACAGCCCTGATGGGAGATAACAGGTCACTGAGCCGTGGAGGGAAGGGAGGGTCCAATGAGGAGAGCAGGCAGCTGCAGCCCTGCCATCATCATATTTTGGCAGCATTTGCAACGATATTTGTTGCTGTCTCTTCGTTGTATTAACTTTAATTTGTAACTGGGTTGATCAGCAATTGTTCTTCCTGGAGGGTGTAATTAGGGTGATAAATAAAGCCAAGTGGGGAGTCTGGGCGGCCAAATTCTGTGCTGTAATGAGCCCAGCCCCACCCCCCACCCCCCTTCACCACCCCAGGCACCCTCCCTAGAGAACCCATTTTCATTTTCCAACAATAGGTTTGTTGCTTCATTGCCTCAAACAAAAATCTCACGTCTCAGAGAATCCTCACGCTTCACTGTTCGGAAGGAATCAAGGTTGGTCACCTTGATCTTCTCAGGACCAATTAGCTTTGGATAGTAACTGTCGGAGCCTTTTGAATTTAGAGCCCTCCGCATTACATCCATCCAGCATTACACATCATCTTCTGCACGAAACCTTCCCGGGCATAATATAGGTCCCTTCCCACGTGACTCGTCCAGAAGTCCATCAGTTCTTCCCCCTTCTCTCCACGCCCGCTGTCCAGCCTTTATTCAGGACAACTCAGTTTTCACCCAAATTCTTCCATGTCGTGGCTGATCCCTCCATGTTATCCATCTCACCTTCTCTGAGGTGCTCTCCCTCAAATGCAAATCTCCCCCTGACTCGCTCCTGCTTGTAAGCCTTCTAGGACTCCACAGGATAAATGAGATCCACCGCCCCCCTCCCCATAGCACAAAGCCTTCCATCACCTGGTCCTTCTGACCCCCCACTCCTGCCGGACCCTCCAAGGCGATCCCAACCATGACCAGACCCTCACACCTCTGGTCCTTTGCACATACCGCTCCCTTTTCTTTGACTGTCCTTCCACTGTCTTCACATGGAACACTCCTATCCACCCTTCAAGGCCCAGTCCAAACACCTCCTCCTCAAGTGAGTCCCTTCTGACTCCTCCCGACAACTTCCCCTCCTTTGAGGTTCCAGGGGACTCTGCACGCACTCTTTCATTACTCTCTCACCCTTATAGGCCCATCCGTGCGTGGTCCAATATTTGTCCTCTGCTGTCTTAAATCTTGGGAGTCACTGTGCCATTCTAGAATTGCACATCACTTGGGGCAGGGATCATATCTTTGGGATTTGATTTCTTTAAGGCCCGTCCCAGATAAGGGCCATATGCAGATGGTGCAGAAAATATTCCAGGTGATAAAGGAGCTGCTGCCCACCTGGCTGAATGTTTACACCAGCGCCGCCCAGTAGAACGCCCCTCGATGCTGGAAATGTCCCATTTCTGCATTGTCTCACGTGGGAGCCAGCACTCCAATGACGGATGGAATGTGGGCGGTGCGGCAGGGAGGACAGAGCTGGGCTGGGACAGGGACAGCTACACAGCCCAGTTCCCTAGCCACACACATCACCACTCCAGGGATCAGCCCTCGCTGAACTGCCCTGCTCAATGGCTTCACCCTGGGGGTGGGGTGGGGGGGTAGGGGGGTAGTGGGATCAGGGTGAGGCTGCCAGTGTGGCAGCAGCTCTGTATAAAGACACTCACAAAAGGAAAATAATTACAGCTTTTTAGCCAACAATGCATCTGCTTAAACTCAGGTATAAATAGATCCTGAAGCTCTCCTCTCCCCAGCACAGCCTCTTCCATCTCAACCACGTGCAGCCATTTGGAGGGGGCGGGGAATGTTCTCTGTGGGTGGGGGGGGGAGGGGGCAGGACCAAGGGGCCCCCTGGTCCCCTGAAGCACCAAACCTCCTTAAGAAACCTGCTCAGTCCCCAGGGAAGAGGAAAGGCCGGGCTGTGGACAGGAAAGGCTGCCTTCACAATCCCTTCCTTCTCAGACCTTGTAAAATGGGGCAACCATTCCGGGAAACAGTTTGGCGGTTTCTTATCGTATAACCCGCAAGCCCACTTCTAGGTGCCAAGACAAGAGAAATGAGAACATTGTCCACATCAAGACACAAACCAATGTTCACAGCAGCCTTATGCATAATAGCCACACACTGGAAACAGCCCAAATGTCCAAAAGCAAGAGAACTGATAAGCAATCCATGATGGAGCCAAATTACTCAGCATCACACAGGGACGAACCGCTGACAGCATGATAAGAGGGATGAAACTTGAAATTCATATGCTGAGCGAAGGAAGTCAGACGCAAACGTACAGACTTGTCTGGTAACGTGGGAAACCAGTAAATCTAATCTCTAGGGACAGAGAGTGGATCAGTGGATGTCTGGGGCTGGGGGTGGGCGTGGGCATGGGGATGGACTAGGAAGGGGACACAGGGAACCTTTTAAAATGATGGAGAAAGTGCTGTTGTATCTTGATTATTGTGGTAGGTACACAGGCATTTATAACTCATTGAAGAGTACATCTAGCCCTGACCGGTTTGGCTCAGTGGATCCTGCGGACTGAAAAGTCCCAGGTTCGATTCTGGTCAAGGGCATGTACCTTGGTTGCGGGCACATCCCCAGTGGGAGGTGTGCAGGAGGCAGCTGATCGATGTTTCTCTCTCATCGATGTTTCTAACTCTCTATCCCTCTCCCTTCCTCTCTGTAAAAAATCAATAAAATATATTTTAAAAAAAAAAAGAGTACATCTAAAATGGGTACATCTTACTATATGTAAATTAGACCGCAATAAAGTTGATTTAAGAAATAATTCCTTCCAGCTCCGGTTGGGTGGCTCAGTTGGTTGGAGCGTCGTCCTGTACACCAAAGAGTTGTGGGTGTGATTCCAGGTCAAGGCACATACCTAGGTTTCAGGTCGGGGAAGGGGGGAAATGTTGGAGATGTCCATTCGGAGGGGACATTTCCAACAATGTCCTCTCTCTCTCCTTTCCTCTCTAAAATCAATGGACATATCCTTGGGTGAGGATTAATAATAATAATAATAATAATTATTATTATTATTATTATTATTCCTTCCCAAGGGCCTAGCTGAGGGGCTGGAGCCTCCCCTTGTCACCAGTGGCCCGGGGACTGCCACCCTCCTAGGTCCCTGACCTTCCCAGAAAGCCAATCAAAGGTTAGGAAAGCCTCTGCGAGGCCCAGCGATACTGCCAAGCTGGAAGAACAGCTCCCGCCGGGAGAAGCTCCCTCTCTGGCCCTTGATCCTTAAAAGGCTGGAATTTCTGGCTGAACAAGCAGGCCTGGGCAGTCCCCGGGCAGCTTCCCTCAGGCCGGGCAGGGCGCCCAGCCTCCCCGCGTGTAGGTGCCAGCTTGCTGCCCAAGCACAGAACCTGAGGTCCCAGTGAGGCCCTGCTGGGGGCAGAGGAGGGAGGCGGCCCATGGCCTGTGCCTCAGAGCGACTCGCAGGGGTGGGAAGGCACAGCCCAGCCCCCACTCAGCTCCCCGACCAGAGTCCCCTAGACCTTGACTCTTTACTCTGCGTGGGGATGAGAGTCAGGGAGCCAGCGATAGGACAGGCCTGGACTCTGAACTCACTCGTAGCCCAGTGCCCTTTCCCCCACAGACTGGGTTCCCAGTTTACTTGCTGGGGGAGGGATTTTTAATGGGGTTTGGTTCCAAGCAAGAGTTCTCCAGGGCAGGGCCTAGGATACAAAGAGACTGTCTGTCACGGTGGCTGGTGGCCCGCGGAGAGGCTGCTGCTGGCGGCAGTTTGTCAAAGGGCATCCCTGCCCCCAGGTGGGCACCTCACCTGTGCCCAATGGCCGAGGCCAGGGCGGCTGAGGCCAAGGTTTTCCCTGCAGGCCCTCCAGCATTCCACGGCCTTCCGGGCCGGCTAACCCTCATGCGATCTCGGAGAGGGTGGGCCAGAGACCATGTCTGGCCTTTGGACCACATGGGATCCTCCAGGGTCTCAGGGGCCCCACCTCCTCTGCTCGGCCTGGTTCTGTCTCTCCGTCTTCGTCTCCCCTCCCCCACCCCTGTTGTCACTTGCACCTGTTTCTCTGCCTCGCTCAATCTCTCTCTCGTCCACAGGCTGTTAATTCCCAGGGGTCCCCTTCCCTTATCTTCCAGGCAGCTGTTGGCCCTGGCCCGGAGGGAGAGAATAGTTAACCCTTCCTCTCCTCCCACCTGCCGCACTCCCACTGAGCCACTGGCAGCACAGCCAGGAGAGCCCCAGGCAGGGGCTCAGGAAGCCTGGGGCCTGGCCCTCCCGCTGTGGGACCCCTGCCCCAGACGTGGCCCCACATGTGACCTGGAGCTGGGCACTCCCCCTGCCCTGTTTTCTCATTTGCAAAATGAGAGCATCTGACCTTTTTAGTATCCCGGAGCGCGCTCTCTCTCTCTTTCTTTCTCTCTCTCACACACACAGAAAGAGAGAGAGAGAACGCCATGTTTTAAAAGTTTAGGGCTATCAAATTACACTTATTCAGTAATTATTAATTTAGAAGACGACTTTGTATGAAACAAAACCAGCCAGAGCTCTGAGCATGCCATGGTATTGTCTCACATAAAACAGGACCCTGAATCAGTAATTACCAAATAATTGTACATCTAGCAGGAAACTTGACATTTAAATTAGGCCGGTGTAGCCTTCACACAGATAAATGTTCTATGTCTGCTAGGCTTTTTGAAAGATAAAAATCAACGCTAGGTCTCTTCCTTCCTGCTCCTTTCTGGGCTGGGGTAGAGAGGAGAGCCAGGGACAGGTGATCTTGGAGGCCTGTGTGTGTTCTACTGGCTAGCACATCCATCACTCATTGGGCACCAGTATCATTGGTCCCGCCTACCAAGGCCTGGCCTCCCATCAGATAACAGAGAAGATGGCCAGCAGGACAGGGCCTGGGCCCCAGACCCACCCCAGCAAAGACCCTTCTGCGGCTTCCCTGCCAGCCCGGCCCATCGGCCCATCGTTAACACCAGAATTCAGAGCTGGTGCGAGTGGAAGCAGGTAGGGGCCATGGTGGGGACACCTCGGGATTTTCCCAAGGGAAAGTGTCCAGGTGCCTTGGCAAGGAGACTGCACTGGGCACGGAGGCTGCTCCTCAGCCCGGCTCAGGGGGTTCAAGCCGAGGTGCAGGGAGAGCTGGTCCCTCAGCCCTTCGTGGAGACCTCCTCTCCTCCCACAGCCGGGAACGAGACCCAGGAGTTCACTCCCTGCCAGTCTCTCTTCCTCTCTCTGTTCCCCACCCTGTACTCAGGTCCCCAGGGGGTAGTCAGGGGCCTGAGCTGGACTGGATTCCCTGGCTTTCTAGTCTTGGCCCCATCTTGTGCCACCCAGATCTGCCTCCCCTGCTCCCAACTCCATTCCCTACAGCACACTACACCTGGCTGTCTCAGGGGTGCCTCGAATTCAACCAGCTCAAAGCAACTCAGCACTCCCCCTCTGGTGGGGGGGGTTACCCCAGGGGCTAGGTTCTCCGGCTTGGCACGCAGCCACCAATCCCCCAGGCTCTGCGTTCTGACCTGGGGAATCGTCACCCCAGACCCCTCCCTTCTCCTGGCTCCTCCTCACAAGACCTCCAGGCAGGGCTGCAGGTGCGAAGTGTTTGTTCTCCTTCCCCCACAGCCTGCCCTGCCTTCTCCTCATCTCTCTCAGCCAGGCCTCATCCCTGGCCCTCCTGGACCGTGGCGGTGGGCCCCCCTCCCCCAACTGAAGCCAGAGGGGTTTCCCCTTCTGCTTGTAATTTGTCAAAACCTTCGGTGAGCCCTAACCGGTTTGGCTCAGTGGATAGATCATCGGCCTGCGGACTCAAGGGTCCCAGGTTCGATTCCGGTCAAGGGCATGTACCTTGGTTGCGGGCACATACCCAGTGGGGAGTGTGCAGGAGGCAGCTGATCGATGTTTCTCTCTCATTGATGTTTCTAACTCTCTATCTCTCTCTCTTCCTCTCTGTAAAAAAATCAATAAAATATATTTTTAGAAAAACCTTCAGTGAGTGTCTTACATACAAAGGCTCAGCTTGTGCAGAGGGAGAATGGGCAGAAATGAAGGGAACAACTGAGGCACAGGAATAAGGGCATGTTCAGGGGACAGAAATGCTCTCCGTCACCAGCAAGCTGACTGCTCCCTCGTGCCCTCATTGGACGCTATACTCCAGCCCCACTGACCTTCCGTGTGCCCGAGACCAGTGGTCGGCAAACTGCGGGTTTGCCACTCTGTTGACTAATGAGTTTGCTGACCACTGCCCTAGACGTACATGTACATGCTCTTTCACACCTCTGCTTCCTTCCTTCCTCATGCAATCACGCCTCCCTCTCTTCCCCCACCTCCACTAGCACAGCTCAAATGCTGCCTCCCCCAGGAAGCCTTCCCTGGATGCGTGTCCTGACCCAGCTCTCGCACATCACTCAGCGCTCTCATACTCTGGTTAGGAGTATTCCTGTGCACGTCCCCTAGGAGGGGCGGAGCTCATCTTACACACCTTCATAACTCCGAGAGCACCCTGCACAGAGCTGGGCCTGTCACACGTGCTCAACAGGTATTTCTGGAAGGATCGTCATTCTATTTATTGTCGTTATGAATGGCTGGCACTGACAGAGCCCTCATTTGAGTCAGCCACTGGGCTCAGCGTCAGAGCACACTGTCCTGATTGGGCCCATTTCACAGATGGCGATACAGGGTCTCAGAGGAAGGGAGTAGCTTGCCCTGGGTCACACTGCTGGAAGGAGGCAGAGTTGGAACTCGATCCCAAGTGTAGCTGATTCTAAAGCCCAGTGCAGCCTGGGACTCTTTCTAAAAAAAAAAATTATATATATATATTGGCTATCAGAGAGGAAGGAAGAGGGAGAGAGAGAAACTTTAATGATGAGAGAGAATCATTAATTGGCTGCCTCCTGCACACCCTACCCTGGGGATTGAGCCCACAACCTGGGCATGTGCCCTGACCGGGAATCGAACTATGACCTCCTGGTTCATAGGCCGATGCTCAACCACTGAGCCACACGCGCCGTGCCAGCCTCGGACTCTTCACATGCGCCAGCTGAGAAGGACTCCCAGGGCCCCCCTGGCCATTCTGCCCTCTGTGACCCCTGGGGTCCGAGGCCTGAGAACAGAGGCCCCTCCAGGTGTCACAACAGGCCCTGCTCAGGCCAGCTTTGCCCTCGACCCTGGAGGGTTAGATCCTGCCCTGGAGCCCCCGGCCTGGCCAGGTGGCAAGCACGCCCCACTGGCCCCCTGCCACAGGAACAGAGCGTACCTTTGCACACAGCCTCTCTTTGTCCCCTGCTGGGGACGGCGGAGAGGGCAGGCCCAGGGCGACGTGGAAGGTGGCAGAAGTTTGTCTTGGACGGAGTTTGCAGCCTCTCTGTTCTGTTCCCTCTTCACTTGGGGTTTCCTGCCGGCTGACCCTCTCCCCCAGGCTTCCTAGACGGGGGTTTAACCCTTTCCCCACCGAGACGGGCCGGAAAGGATTGCAGGCTTTTGGGGGAGAGTTGGAATAAAAGGGAGGGGCTTCTTCTTGCTCATGAAACGTGGACTGACCCAGAGCTGGTCCCAGCGAGAGCCTGTGATGTGTTTGCCCCTTGGGTGTCCCCCAGGCACGAAATTCTGTGGAAATGAGCTGTCTCACTCACCGCCCCCCTCCCCCCGCTGTACCTGAACCCCCCTGCCTCCCGTCCCTGCTGCCACTCCTGTGCCCCCTGGGAAGAGGCCTGTTCACCATCTCCCCCTCCTGTAGGCCTTCGCAGACACCATCACCAGAGCCCTGCACCCTCCTACCCATTTGATGGATTAAGACGCCAACGCTCAGAGGGGCTCCCGGAGGCTCCGGATCACACGGCAAGGGCAGGCGCTGCTGGGATTTGCAGTCCATGTGGCTGCAAGCCCTGCGCTACCTCGAACCCCTTCCCACCTGCTAGAGCCTGGGGGTCAGGCTGTATCCCCTGGGCAGGCACACAGTGTCCCCAAGGGGCAGGGAGAGCGCTAGACAGGCGCAGGGACCCACAGGGACGGGTCCAGCACTGTGGTTGGCTGCAGGGACAGGGTCACACTGCCCGGGTTGGCTCCTTCCTGCCCGAGACGGTGGGCAGCATTACCAACCTGAACCTCCGTTTTCTCTTTTGTGAACTCCGAGCTAAAAATACCTAGTCCTGGGGATTCTTGTGAGGATCACAGCAGCTAATCCTCGCCAAGCGTTTCGCATAGCATTTCAGGGTAGGTGCTCCGGGAAGGCCTGCCGCCCGGTCCGCCGTGACCTGGGTGAGGGCAGGGTGGGGCGGCCACGGCGACGGTGACGAAACGGCATGGAAACCCACAGGAAACGTCACCACGGAGACTGACAGCACGGGCAAGGGAGGCACCAAAACAAGAAGAAGAAACTTTTCAATTTTGGCTGAGTAAAGGCAGCAGCATAATTACCATCATTTATAAAAACTGCTTCTCATTAATGCCTAATTCCCCACGAAGCGCAACAATGATTATCTCATTAGCCATGTGTCAGAGCAACTTTGTTGTAGGTTTTATTTGATTAAAACAGTGAACTCTCAAGACGTGTGTTCGTTTTTCACCGTCTGTGGTTTTTGGAGCACAGTCCTCTGTTGACAACTCGTCTGAATTGGAAGGCGCGTTCCCAGGAAGGGTCACAAAAGGCAGCTCTTTGATTCCCCAAAGCAAGGTGGACCGGGCGGAGGGAGAGGCTCAGAGCGCCCTATGAGCGCCCGATGTGCCAAGGCCAGTGACAAAAGGTGAATTACGTGTCAAATTTTTAAGATTTTATATTGAGGAGAGGGAGAGAGAGAGAGGGAAGGGGAGAGGGAGAGGGAGGGGAGGGGGAGGGATTAATGTAAGAGTGAAACATCGAAACATCGACCCACGGCCTCCTGCATGCCCAACCGGGATCGAGCCCACAACCCTGGCATGTGCCCTGACAGGGAATTGAACCAGCAACCTTTCCATGCTCGGGAGGACGCCGACCCAACTGAGCCACGACAGGCGAGGGCTACGTGCCAATCTTTTTAAAGCTTGGGGACTTCTGTATTATTTAAATATTTTACTACGTGCATTTATGTTATTTTGCAGCCTTGGAGGGTGCTGGTCCCCCCCCTCCCCCCCCCCCCCCCCCCCCCGCCAAACACTGACAACTTCAAAGTCATTACATCCTGGGTTCCATTTCCCCCACGGCGAGAAATGGTTGCTATCTGTCATGTGCACTCAAGCGCCCGACATTGTTCTCATTTTCTGATAGGCGGTGCAGCCCCCCAACTCTCCCCCTACTCCTCACCCCTACCTTAATCGGGGGGGGGGGGTGGTGGGCGGGAAATGCTGGCTGCCAGCTCCCAGCTGCTCAGGGAGATAGCTGAGAATTTCCAACATGGAAGCGTCACGTTTTGCCAATTCAGGGAAGACAGAATAATTGGCTGGAATCACTGACCTGGGTGATGGTGCAAGAGAAGACAGAGCTGGCGGGGGTCCCCCGGGGCGGGGGGGCTGGACACCTCCCACCAGGCCAGACTCCAGGCTTGTTGTGTCCAAAGGCTCAGGCCCTTCATCGACAACTCTCACCCCCAGGAGCCCCCCGAGAGTGCCCCGAGGGACCGCAAAGTCCTTCTCCCCAAGGTCAAGTGGTTGGGTGGTTCAAGTTAGCAGCCTCCGCTGAAGGCGGAGGAAGGAGATGGGTGAGGGATGGAACTTTGGTTCTCTTACCAACATTGAACTTTTGGACCAAGGATACCCAAAGAAAATAGAGCAAAATGTGGACACTTGTTCAAGCTTAGCAGTGTGTCTGTGGGTATGTGGTTATCTGAGATATTACCCTGTACTTCTTTGTATGATTGAGCTATTTTATAATTTAAATGTATTTAAAACTTTAAGAGGATAAGAATATGTAATCTGATGTCACTTTATGCATGGAATTGTTGGTGGGGAAAAAGCAAAATTAAAATGTAAGCTCCTCTCTCCACCTCCACCCACCCCCACCCTCCCCATAATCGGAAAGACTAGAGCCAAGCAGTTATCCAACCAGTGTTATTGCACCTACAGGCGCTCAGACATGTGGGGGCCTGAGGTGACTAAGACATGACCTTGTTCAGGAGTCCAAAGGGGAGCCCTGACCTGGGTGCTGGCTGTGGGAGGGCTGAGGAAGGAGACTGGGATCTGCGCGCCACCCCCCCCCCCCCGCCCCGGTTCCCATTCCCCCCCAGCATGTAGACTTTGGGGAGCCCCCTTTTCTTCAGTTCTTACCGACACTCCCCCTCCCATCCCAGCCTGCCTCTCCAGAGCCCTGTGGATTGCTCTGAATCTTCTAGCCAAGTCTGGGACTCCCCCTTTGAACGTCTGCATGTTCTGCCCTAGGCCCCCATCTCTGGCTCCTCCAAGGGGCCCCTCCCCCCAGGTCCACCCGTGAGCCCCAAAGCTGGGAAAGGTTAGAAGACTTGCCAAGGTCACCTTGCTGGGCTGGGCATGGCAGGAGGTGGCAGGAGGTGGGAGGGCAGCCCTGTGGGTCATTTCACCCCAGCACACAGGTCCTGCTGGTCTGCCATTTGTAGAGCTTGCCCCCGAGTCCCGTGGGCTGGTTGAACGGGAACCTGTCTTTGGCTGTGTGTGGAAAAGTGACCGGGAAGGCCGCCTGCTCTGGGGACCAGCCCGGGGGAGACTCAGCTCTTCATGCTGGGCTGCGAGCGAACCTTCTTTGCTTCGTATTTTACTTCTTTCCAGAATCTCCCCTTTCACACATCTTCCAGGCCAGACGAGTAAGAGCGAGGGGGAGTGGAGATGGTAATGACAGAGTCCAAGGCCACCGGGCCTTTCATTGGGAGATTGCTTCACCGGGAGCCTCTGCACCCATTTTACAGGACGAGCAACAGAGGCCAAGAGGAGGGATGTCGCTATGAGTCACTGCCTTCCTGGCCTAACACAGACCTGGATGGAAATGGCCGAGCCGAAAAGGCAGAGCTCAGCTGAGGGCGGGAGCTTCCCCTCACAATCTCTGGTTTTTCCAACTGAGTCCAAGTTCCCTGTTGGCCTTCGACCCCCCAATTGTGTGACGGGGTCGGGGCCACTCTCCTCTCCCTGTTCAGCACCTGCCTGATTACAGCGCTGGGCACATGAGATCCCATCCGCCCCCACAACAGCCTTCTTTGTGAGCAGGCCCATTTCACAGACAAGGGAACTGAGTCAGCGAGATTAGGCCCTCATTCAAAGTGTCACAGCCCGAAGGAGACCAGACCCCGGGACGCCAGCCCGGGTGCAGGCTCGTCTGCGGCTCCCGAGCTTTCGCCAGACCCACTCACCGTCCAGGGAAAGGCCCCGGAGGCAGTCTTCCTGGTCTGAGCGCGGGGCCGATGAGGCTGAGGACCCAGGGGGCTGGCGTTGGCGCGGACAGTCCCTGTCCCTGTCAGGCTGGGTGGGCCTGTCTGGCTCTGAGGCATCTGTCTGCTCGGGGCCGGGGCGTGGTGCCGCCCTGCGTGCTGTGGTCAGCGTGGCTGCTCTCTAGCAGGGTCTCCCCTGGCACCGTGTGCCACTCGGTGTCCACACGCGGGTAGGAAGCAGGAGGACCCCAGCAGGGCAGAGGGAGTTGCCTCCGGTTGTGGAGACCTTGGGGAGCAGGAGCCTGCCTGGACCCCACCCGCAGGCTGTGGAGTCAGGTGTCCGGGAGGGCCGTGCTCCCCGGGCAGCGATTCACACGACACGGGACAGGCCTGGCTCATCAGGGCTCCAAGGTGCCACTCCCTTTCCTTCTTGGTTCCTGAAAACCATCCCACCTTCCTCAGCGGGTCTTGTGAAGGTGTAACAAGCTCCCATCCCCCCCCCGGGGGGGGGGCCTGGCGCCCCGTGGGTGCCCCAAGTCCCTCCTGTCCCCTCCCTGCACATCTCGGCTTCAATGTCGGCCCCAGTGGAGCAGGAGGCCCCAGGAGTCCTCCCCTCAGCAGCTGGCTCTGCTCCGTGGAGGCCGCTGGCTGCCAGGCCGGAGCCAGAGGCTCTTTCCCGAGGAATTTGCCGAGTCAGGGGAGCCCGGTCACGGGAGAGAGGCCCGGGGATCGCTGCCCACGCAGGCCATTGGCAGCCGGCTCTCCCCACCCCGGAGGCTGACCTCTCTCTCTGCAAAGCCCTCTTGTCAATGGGTGCTGGGGTGAGCATGCTCGGGGCAGAGCCAAGCATCAGGCCCCTGTCCTGGCCTGTGTTGTTCAATAGTCAGAGCTAGAGCGTCAGCCTGCGTACCAGTGGGTCTCGGGTTCAATTCCTGGTCAAGGGCACAGAGCTGGGCTGCCGCCGTTCACTTCCTGCCCCTGGTCGGTGGAGGTGCGTGCGGGAGGCAACCAGTCGATGTTTCTCTTTCCCTCTCCCTCTTCCCTCCCTTCCTCTCTCTCTGAAAAGCAACGGAAAAAATATCCCCAGGTGAGGAGTAACAAAAAAAGAAGAAGAAAAAGAATCGAGCCGCAGGGTGTGGAAAGGCGGGCCAGCTGGGATTGCTGGTTAGCCGCTCCGGAGGACTGAGCCCCATGGAGGCCAGAGCCCCACGGAGCCCCACGGAGCCCCACGGAGCCCCACGGAGGCTGAATCCCCACGGAGGCCAGAGCCGGTGGCCCAGTGAGCTGTGCTCTTCCCAGTGTGTTCTGGGGGAGGGATACTGGGGCCCACCCTCCTGGGGGAGGAAGAAGGGGTCCTCCTGCCAGGTGCTCCCAACCTTTGACCAATCCCCGCTCCCTGAGGGAGGGCCAGGCTGGGCAAGGGTGTGGCTGGGGCCCCAGGGTCCCCAGCCCCACCACCATTCTTTGATGGGGTCAGGCAACTGCTGAAGATACTGGGGCGCTCTCTGCTGAGAGAGCATGTGCCTCCCTTGGACACCAAGTCCTGCTGGGGGTGGGGGTGGGGCATCCCTGGACTTCGGTCTCAGAAGGGGCATTCCTCCTCCCCTGCCTTCCAGAGCCCCTATCCCCAGATGCCTGCCCCTCCCGGGCACCCTGATGGGTGACGGCCACCCCCAGGACACGGGACGCAGCTGCTCTGACAGAACTGGGGTGAAGCCAAACAGTGGCGTGTCCCAGGAGGCTAGCGCCTGGAGAACACACGCAGTTCCAGACCAAGGAGGGGAAAGGGGCCCCTAGGGACCCGGGGGCAGGCCAGGGCCCGTGAGGTAGCTCCTCCCCCTGCTCCCCTGCAGGGATGGAGCAGCCTAGCAAAGGGACCACGAGCGTTTCCTTGTCTTCCTGAGCTCCTGCCATGGCTGCTGGGCCGCACAGCCCTCCTTTCCCAGCAGCAGGCCCCGCCCCCACCCTGGGAGGAGGAGGAGGAGGAGGACGGGGGGGGGCGGGGGCGGGGGGGGGAACAGAAGAGGGGCTGCAGCTTTCCTAATGTGAGGGAGGCACGTTTAGGTCCAAATGGCTGTCTCGAACTCACAGACGCCTCTGGGGAAGTTGACGTATGACCCAGGCGTGATGGGAGAGCTGAGGGCGCCCCCCCACCCCAGAGGTCCCTGGGCTAAAGGGAAGCCTGGGTGCAGTATCTGGGTGGAAGCTGAGCACAGTCTGGCCGAAGTGGGGCTGAGCCCAGGCCCCTGTGGGTAGGAGAAGCCCCAGCAGCTCCCTCAGATGGGGAACCAGCTGGGAGGGGGAAGCTGGGGGAGGTGGAGGGATGTGCTGGACAGGCTGCAAGCTCTGAGGGGCCGAGGCCTCTTAGAATTGCCCTTGGCCATGGCTGAGGTCTGGGAGGCTCTCCCCAGGTGCGCCAGGTGGGCTGGGCACTGACGGAGGCCACGTGGGGCTGGCCCCCCAGCCGGAGCTTGTGAAAGGAAACCTCTGAACAGGCAGCTCAGCCCCCGAGAGGAGCCTCCAGGAAGGAGGCAGCAAAGAGGAAGCTGGCCTGGCCTTTCTCAGCCTCCTCCCCTGCCTGGCACACCCGGGGTGGACTCCGACCTACAGCTCCGCTGACCTCAGAAGGTCACACCCTTTTCCACCTGGTGCTTCTGCCTATTGACTTCCTGCCAGTTCGTGGCTCCCATTGTATGAAGAACAGAGGTGGCTCCACCCTCAGGGCCCTGCCTGGGCACAGGGGACCCTTGTCAACCTCCCGGCTCCATCCTAACCCAGGATATGACTGGGCCAGTCACACCTGCTCCCTGGGCCCCTGAATCCTCGTCGGCAAACCCAGGGCCTGAAGCCAGAGCACCCCTGAGCCACCAGCCAGACCCTACAGTTGCCCCATTCTTTCCTCACCAGATACCACCTGCCCTCACCCAATTCCCAGGCTCCTCTCGGGGATCCCACATCAAGGGCCCCGGCAGTCAGGGGCTCCCCTGGAAGCAACCTGAAGTTGCCACTCACCCCTGGAATAGGTCTTTACGATTCACCGCCAACCTGTCTATAGCCGTGATTTTTGCTTCGTCCTCTCTGCAAGGCAAACCCTGCTATAGCTCTATTTTGCAGATGAGGAGACAGTCTCATCAGGCCCCGTGGCTTCTTAAAATCCCCTGGCAAATCAGGAGCAGGGCTGTTTTGAACCCAGGTGTGCATGGGGCCCACCCCGGTGTCAGCAGAGCCCTGGGTCACCCTCCCCCTGGGGCTGCAGCGTGAACACCCAGGCACCTCCATTCAGGGCCTGGCTCTGCAGACGCTGAGCCTAGTGATGTCAGCATTGCCATGGCAACCCTTCCCCAGCGTCAGGACCAGCCTCCCGCTGCAGTTTCCCTTTGTGTGGACTTTGTAATGCGTTGCCAAGGCAGTGGGGCCTGCTGGGCAGGTTGGCAGGGGTGGGGAAGGCAGACAAAAGCCCACACTGCATCCCAGCAACCAGCAGCTCACAACAAGGCCCACGGGGCGGCCGGCGGGCGGGCGCTCACGGGAGGGAGGGGCTCAGGCCAGGTCCCCTGGGCTCGTGGCCAAGACCTTGAGGTTGACTAACCGGTTTGGCTCAGTGGATAGAGCGTCGGCCTGTGGACTGAAGGGTCCCGGGTTCGATTCCAGTCAGGGGCATGTACCTTGGTTGCAGGCACATCCCCAGTAGGGGGTGTGCAGGAGGCAGCTGATCGATATTTCTCTCTTATCACTGTTTCTAACTCTCTATCCCTCTCCTTTCCTCCCTGTAAAAAATCAATAAAATATATATTAAAAAAAAAAAAAAAAAAGACCTTGAGGTTGAGGAGGTGAGGAGACCCCGCCCCCCTGCTCAGGACCCCAGCCTGGAAATAGCCCTGTAGCCTTTTCAGTGCTATGTCAGGGTTCTGCTGCCTCTGAAACAGCTGGGTCTGTGACGAAGGAGACCGAGGCCCACCACAGACCTGCTAGGGAGGGGCTGAGGCGGAGGGAGCCGTGGTTTAACCAAGTCTCCAAGGCAACTCGGGTGCGCAGTCAATTCTGAGAACCATCATTTAGGGGAGAATGAGGACCATGGAGCACCTAGATATGCCAGGCCCTTTTGTCTCATTTCTCTTGCAAACCTTAGAGGTGAAACAGGGAAAAGAGGCTTGGAGGGTTTTAAAGCCCCACTTCACAGTGGAAGACACTACAACTCAGGAGGTGACATTGCTGCTTGCTCACAGTCCCCCAGCTCCGACGCGGCAGTCTGCATGCAAACCCAGAGCTGAGGGGCCAATGGCACGGGCCAGCTGCCTGGCCTTACCCGCTTCCTCCTGCTGCTGGTTTTCCAGGAAGAATCCTAAAGCACCTGTGGAGGGGGCCAGCTCTGGAAATAGGCTCTGTCCCAGGCCTCCCTCCAGCTCCCGGATCTGAGAGGGGCTGAGCCACGCAGACCCACACAGCGGCCCCTCCCACAGGCAGGCCGGCCGAGGAGGGCCAGAAAGGCTGCCCTGCCTAAAAGGAAAACCATGCCCTTCCCCACTCGGCCTCCCGTCCCGCCTCTCCTGTGCACTGTCTGTCCCAGCCTCCTTGCTCTCTCGACAGGTTCCCGATGCCCCTGGTCCCTCCCCCTGCCAGGGAGTAGGTGTCTGGGGACCCACTCTGCAGGGAGCCCCACCCACTCCTGGGAAGGCTCCAGGAAGAGGAACTCCGTGACCTTTGCTGGCGTCTGGGAGCCTCTGTTCCTCCCTGTGTCCCGCCTCCACCCCTCCTGCTGCCTTTGAAGCTTGGTTCCTTCAGCGCTGTCTCCCTCTTAACAAGCTCGGAGGGTGCCCCCGGGGCGGGGGGACCCCACCCTTCCATTCTGGGTTCTCTTCTGCCTGTAACTCTGGGAGGAGGCTGAGACCCCGGCAGACACGACAGCCCCAGGGGTCCGGGCTCCTTTCTGCACCAGCACCCATATTCAAGGCTGACCAACAGCAGTGATGCCGGCTACAGGCTGCACCCACGCCAGGGATGCCAGGAATTGGATGGTGAATGGCGACGGGACTTCTCAGGCCCCGGGCTGGGCACGCCTAAAGCAGCCAGGGCTCCAGCCCCAACCATTCCTGGGCTCTGCCTGTCATTCTCTCATTGAACAAGCATTTCCTGAAGCCTGTGCTATGTGCTAGGAAGGGTTGGAAAAAAAGTCTCCAAACAAGCCAAAAAAGATGGAGGGGGATAAAAAGGAACACGAAATACCTGTGATCCCTGCCCCCACAGAAGAATAAAATCCAGCCCTGGCTGGTTTTGCTCAGTGGATAGAGTGTCGGCCTGCGGACAGAAGGGTCCTGGGTTCGATTCCCATCAAGAGCACATGTACGAGTTGTGGGCTTGATCCCCAGTAGGGGGCGGGCAGGAGGCAGCCTGTTAATGATTCTCATCATTGATCTTTCTGGCTCTCTCTTTCCCTTCCTCTGAAACCAATAGGAGGAGGAGAAGGAGGAGAAGGAGGAGAAGGAGGAGAAGGAGGAGAAGGAGGAGGAGGAGGAGGAGGAGGAGGAGGAGGAGGAGATCACCTAGTAATTCACGCCTGACATCACTTGGGGACCCAAAGGAAATATACCTCCCAGGCTAACAGGTCATCTCTAGCTGGTGGCATTGTGGGTGACTTTGAAACACTGTTGCTATATTCCATACCGTCTACGCTGTAAGACGTCAGTCTGTAAGCAGGGGAGCCCGGTAAACAGGTAAAAAGCACACCATTTAGAGCCTCCGGCCAGGGGCATGGGTTGGTCAGCCTGGCCATGCCTTCTCCTGCCGGGGCCAGGCCCAGACAAGTCCATTCGGTCCTCCAGCCCCACCTCTGCTGGTGAGAGACTGTGCTGAGCGCCCCGGCCAGGAGGGCCCCGGGAGACTTACCCCAGCCATAGGGTGCAAAACAACCAGGCACCAGAGGGCGACGAGTGGGCAACTCCCACCACAAGTCGTTAACTCTTCCCTGGCCCTGCCAGCGGGGGAGCGGAGGGGGGAAATGGGGGCGCAGCTTCCCTAAAGAGAAGCACTGATGTGACCGGGCCCCTCCCAGCCTCAGTTTGGTCATCTGTAAATGGGACCAATAATACCACTTACACAGGCCGTGGGGGGATTAAATGAGACAACTGGTCCACGGACCCCTGAGGACACCTGGCACATCTGGTTACTCAGTAAACACTGCTGAACATGTGGGTGAAGCTCCCCCCCACCCCCCGCCCGCCCCACTCTGACCCTGGAGCTAAAACATCCTCGCCTTTATCATCTGGGTGAGAAGTCCTCTCTGCTCCCTAAATTCTCCAACACAGGCTGCAGCGGGAAGCCATGGCGGAAGCCGCCCGATGCCCGGCTCTCTGGAATTCCTCCCAGTGCCCTGGGGCCCAGGCAGACCCTGCTGGAGCTGCCACGTTTAGTCCCACCACACCCCAAACAGTAGCCACAGGAATGAAAAGGATGATGTCTGTTTTGGGGGAAGTTCAAACCTTTAAAAAAGCCCTGTGAAGGCCAAGACCATCTGTGGGCTATAACATATGTTCTAAATCTTAGTGTGGATCTTGCTAAACACACACACACGCACACAAACTTTGCATTTTATCAGGGACCTTCTGGAAAATGATTTCCTCCAAGTCACTTGTTTCCCTGGTGGGGGAATCTCAGGCACTTTGACTGCCCTGGGTCACACCAGGCATTTGTGTGTCCTATGCTGACTGCATTTCCAGTGAATTTGAGATTTTGGCAACAGGAAGGCACTGAGGTTTTGCCAGCAAATACAGTGGAGGCTTCTCTGGAAACAGAGGGTGCCAGCTGTGCCCTGCACTTGCAGAGAGAGGTCCACCAGGGCTGTGGGCTCGGGATTCTGGGTGAGTGGGTGGGAACCAGCAACACCCCCCTCCCCAAACTAAGTGGATTAGGGTTTTCACCTGCTCTTCCCTTCAGCAGTCCCCGCATTCGATGCTCTCACCCACCAGGAGCCAGGTCAAGCCGAGATGCTCAGGATTCCCACTGCAGGCGAAGAAACAGGCTCAGAGAGACTTACCAGAGGTTGCACAGGGACTACGTCCGAGTCCTAAGAAGCAGGCCCACGTTGTAGCAGCTTCTCCAAGGCCGTGTCTTATCGCTCGCCCCCAGGAGGCTCTGTGGCTACAGTGGCTGGGGGATTTCTTTCCCCTGGTGAACTGTATTTTGTAATCGTTACACAAACCCCATGTTCATACCCATGACAAGAACTCCAGAGGCCAAAAGACAACCCGTAACCCACAAGCATCCCTGTTGTATTTCTGCATGCTTCCCTCCCATCATTGTTCATAGGAAAACTCTATTTCTGAGACAAATATACATTTCTAAAATACAATGCACTTTATAACTGATGTGCACACATAATGTGCTTATGTTTTCTCTCCCCCCGCCCCCCCGCCACACACACACAAAAGCTCTTGGTACATCTCTCGTGTTATAGAATCAAGGAAATAGAACAGGTCATTCTGCGGAGATGTAATAAAATCATCCATGTGATTTGCCTCCCACTCCATGCTCCTCCCTTTAGCTGACTCCGCATCAGCAAAGGTTTTAAAGGAAGGACAACCAGCCCCGACTGGATGAGCCCCAGCATTTCCTAATCCCCAGACAGCTGGCCACCCCCACACAGTGCGCTTGGGCAATGCAACTAATTTCAATCTAAATCAAAACCGCAATAGGACGTGCGTACGCCACGGCTCCATAAGGTCCAAAGGAAGGCGAGAAGGGAAGAAACTCTCATCGAGTGAGCACCTACTACGTGCCAGCCTTGCGTTGGGGGATGAGGAGGGCTTCGGGGCCCCCGACTGTAAAGAAGGGGCTGTTTAACAATTCCTCGGTCAGAGTGGGGACGTTTTCCAATTGAATAAGGGAGAATAGCCCAACCTGTAGTGTTTCCTGAACCTGGGAAATTCATAAACCGGAATAAGATTTTCCCCCTCAAAATTCATCTTTCAAGCAAATGTGACTTGTTAAGCTGCTTGTTTTCAGACGTATCACATGACCGGCGGGGGCCACCTGTGCCTGACACCGCCTCAGCCTCCAGTGATGAGCCTCCAAAGTTTATGGAGAATCGGACTCACCGGAGGGTTTGTTAAACCGCAGGTGGCTGGGTCCCCGCCCCGAGAGGAGCTGACTCAGCTGGTCACCCAGGGTGAGAATTTGCGTTTCTAACAAGCTTCCTGCGATGTTGATGCTGCCGGTGTCCATGAGGATTACCTGAGGAGCTTCTAAAAATGCTGGTGCCCGGGCCCTCCCCCAGGGCTTCATAGGTCTGGGACAGCCTGGCCATCAGGATTGTCAAAGTTCACCCACTGAGAACCGCAGGCGTGATGAAGGTTCCTGGGGTCTGAAGGGATCCTTGGATCCCAGTCTTCCCAGATTGGGGCCTGCTGGGCAGTGTTAGTCTCCGAGGGTCAGAGGGAGGCGTCCCGGGCAAGCCGTCCTTCCATACCTGCATCTTTGAAACCAAGTAAACTGTTTGCTGATGCTGGAATGAATGGTTTTTAGATCTGAACTTAGGTGACTCCCTTGGCTTCTATACTTTCCTCCTTGTCTTTTCTTGTGGCCCACCTTTTGGGACACATTCCAGGGACTTGGAGCATGGATCACCAGGCCTTTAGCACACCTGGCTCCCACCTACACCTCCCAGCCAATTGGAGCAGTAGAGCCAACCCCTAGGAAATTGCAAAGGAAATTCCTAGGGCTCATATCACACCCCCTCATCACCTCATCACCTCATCTAGCCTAATGGACTCAGTGATTCCATTCATTCATTCATTCATTCATTCATTCTTCCAGCACATCTTACGGAATGCCTGTGATCACCATACCTCCTCCCCAGATCTCTCCCCAAGTTTGGGGCTAAACATTTAATGAGCTGCTGCACCTTTCTACGTGGACCTGCTACGATGCTGCAAAAAGGCCAAATCACACCCATCTGCCCTCCAGGCTCTCTAAGCCGCTGATGCCACTGCCCCCCCGGCACCCCATACAGATACCAGGAGCTGCTCCTGACACGCCCAGCCAGGCACCCCATTATTTCCTGCATGTTTCTCTCATGTCAGCCCTCCCATCCTGTTCTGGCTCTGGGATCCCCACGTTCTCTTTCCTAGGTTTCTGCCTCCTCACTGATCTCTCCACCTCCCATCTCCCCCTCTTCTCCATCCTCCCTGCTGCTGCCCCCAGAGGCCCCACCTCCTGCTTCCACCTTCAGTGCTTCCCAGTGGCTCTCCTGTCCTTCACGGCCCCCATGACCTGGGGTCCCTGCCACCTGCCCCGCCTCATCTCCCTTCCTGTCTGTCTCCTGCTTCCAAAGGAGCCCTTGGAGCGACATCTTCTGCTTCTCTCCGCGGGGGCTCACTGCGCCTCTCTTCGGCCTGGACCACCTTTCCTTCCTCACCTCATCGCTTACCTAGACAACCCTTACTCACCGCTCAAAGCCAGTTCCATGTCACTCCTCCAGGAAATCTTCTCAGACCCCACCCAGCCTAGATTACAGACTCCAGCTCTGCTCCTGCATTACCGGGGCATGACTCCATCACGGTGCTCACCACATTACATTATAATCAGCTGCTCATGTGTCCGGCTTCGCCATCACGTTGTTAGTTTATCGGGGGCAGAGACCATGCTTACTCATCATTCTCCTCCTCCGTGCGCGATGCCCGGCTTAGAGTAACCCCCTTTTCAGATACTATTGCTTCAGAACAAATCACGCTACAATTTATGGCTTAAACTTGCTACGTTATTTTGCTCATGGTTTTGTGGGTCTGGAATTTGGGGAGGTCTCAGTCAGGGTCTGCCATGGGCTGAGTCCTCCGACAGCTCCACTGGGCTGGATGCACCAGATGCCCGTGTACATGGCTGCAGTTGGTGCTGGCGGTCGGCTGGAGGCCTGCCTTGTCTTTTTTGTTGTTGCTAATTCTCAGCCAATGATATTTCCATTGATTTTAGAGGGTGGAAGGGAAGTGGGGGGAGGGGGAGGGAGAGAGAGAGAGAAACATCGATGTGAGAGAGATACATTGATTGATTGCTTCCACACACACCCCAACTGGGGCCAGGGATCAAACCTGCAACCCAGGTATGTGCCCTTGACCAGGAATCGAACCTGAGACCCTTCAGTGCGTGGGCCGAAGCTCTAACCACTGGGCCCACCAGCCATGGCAGCTTCAGGGTAGTCAGACTGCTGACCTAGCCTGGCCCGCTCCCCCAGAGCACGCACCCAAACAGAGCCAGAAGGAAGCTGAGTGGCTTTTCTGGCCCAGCCTCGGGGGGCCAGGCAGCGTCGCTCCCACCGCATTCTGTGGGTTACGGCTGCACCGCTGAGGTCAGCCCAGACTCAAGGGGAGGGGACAGGGACCCCACTTCTCAATGGGAAGAGTGTGGAAGAATTTGCAGACAGGCTTTAAATCCACCATAGCCCTCCACACGTTTGCTGGATGGATGGAGGCCAAATTTCTCCCCGCCTATTCTGCCCAGGAAGTACCCAGTTCTTCCCTCCCTGCCCCCCCTTCCCTCTCTGCCCCCTTCTCCTGCGCCACCATGACACCAGCATGTTTGAGAACTGGCCGGGCAGAGCAGCCTGGTGGCTAAAGTACCACAGGCTAAGGCCCTCCCCCTCCCCCGCCCCCGCCCCTCCTGCCTCCAATGCCTCTGCCGTCCTGGGCCTCCGTGTGGGTCACTGGGCCACACTTTCTCTGAGCCCCTCCCTGCGGTCACGCTGGGCAGTCCCTTCCTACTGGCTTTCTGCGAAGGCGGCTGGAGTCCAGCTTCCACCTACAAGGCCGCCCTCCCCCTTCCTGTCTTTGGGGGTTTGTTTCCTAATGACACAGCCCACACAGGGCGTTCTGGTGTGAGAAATCCAAACAGCCCAGAAGTATGCAGAGTCCACGTGAGTTTCCTTGGCCTTCCTTTGCCCCCTGCCTCCCTCCGAGGGGGACCACCCCCTCCAAGCAGCGATCACCCTGTGGCCCCTTTAAAGCATCTGCTGCTCTCCTGTACGTAGCAGATGCAGAAAGAGATAGTGTTGCTGGGGATCTGTGGTTGGTTTTCTCTTTTAACATAAATGAGACCCGACTGCAACTTTGTCACTTAATTCCGTGTCGGGGTCATCTTTTCAGGCCGGAAGTAGAGATCGCCCAGCCTTCGCGCTCTGCAGACCATCTCAGAGTCTGAGTGCTCGGAGGTCGCCTGCCTCTGGTCCTCCCGGTCAAAGGTCAAACCTTCCGGCGCCCGCGGGTCCCAAGCCGGCCACACAGCCCTGCACGGGCCTCCTCGGGCTGCGGGCCGCGCTCCCAGGCTCACGGGCTGCGGAACACGCCAATGCCGCGCAGAGCCGCGGAGAGCGAGCCTCTTTCCAGCAAACCGAGTTCAAATCCGAGCTGTGTGGCCTGGGACGACTCACTTGAGCTGGCTCTCTGGGGGTGCAGGTGTTGAGCAAGCTAACAACAGTGCCCACCTCCCCCAGGGAGCCTGGCGGGGTGCTGGCGGCGGCGGCAGCGGCAGAGGCAGAGGCAGCGGCCCGGCGGACTTGCTGCGCTGGTTATGTAACTGGGCCGCTAATGCCGCCTTCCTCGTCCATGGAACCCAAATTAAAAGAGGAAATGACTCTCCTGATGCTCAACTCGCTTAATCCCCATCTTTCTCTCCCCGGGTCCCCCGTGCTCGCCTCGGAAGGTCTTGAAAGGGCTCCAGATTTCTAATTCAGTGTGCTTATGCAACCAGAAATATGGTGGCCGCGTTTCCTGGGGGGTAAGTCTATATTCTGGGCTCCAGGCACACTAAAAACGGCAGCACCAGGGCCTGCACCGCACCATCATCATCATCATCATCATCATCATCACCACCATCATCATCATCAATACTAGAGGCTCGGTGCACCCCGTGTCCCCCAGCCCAGCCTGCACCCTCTCCAATCTGGGACCCCTCAAGGGATGTCCGACTGCCCATTTAGGCCTGATCCTGCAGTTGGACATCCCTCTCACAATCCAGGACTGCTGGCTCCCAACTGCTCGCCTGTCTGCCTTTCTGATTGCCCCTAACCGCTTCTGCCTGCCAGCCTGATCACCCCCTAACCACTCCCCTGCCAGCCTGATTGATGCCTAACTGCTCCCCTGCCAGCCTGTTTGCCCCTAACTGCCCTCCCCTGCAGGCCTGATCACCCCTAACTGCCCTCCCCTACAGGCCTGGTTACCCCTAATTGCCCTCCCCTGCCAGCCTGATCACCCCCAACTGCCCTCCCTTGCAGGCCTGGTCCCTCCCAACTGCCCTCCCCTGCTGGCCATCTTGTGGTGGCCATCTTGTGTCCACATGGGGGCAGCCATCTTTGACCACATGGGGGCAGCCATCTTGTGTTGGTGTGATGGTCAATTTGCATGTTATTCTTTTATTAGATAGGATAAAGGCCTGGTGCACGGGTGGGGGCCAGCTGGTTTGCCCTGAAGGGTGTCCTGGATCAGGGTGGGGGTTCCCTTGGGATGTGGGGCGGCCTGGGCAAGGGGTCTGTGGTGGTTTGCAGGCCAGCCACACCCCCTGGCGACCCAAGCAGAAGCCCTGGTATCTGGGATTTATTTATCTTCTATAATTGAAACTTTGTAGCCTTGAGTGGAGGCCTGGGCCTGCCAGGGTATGCAGAAAGCTTGGCTTCCTCCATTTCCTGGGAAACCCAAGCCTCCTGCTCACTCTGTGGCTGCAGCCATCTTGGTTGGGTTAATTTGCATACTCACTCCTGATTGGCTGGCGGGCGTGGCTTGCGGGTGTAGTGGAGTGATGGTTGATTTGCATATTACTTTTATTAGATACTATTATTATTATTATTGTTGTTGTTGTTGTTATTTGGTTCCTCGGAAGTGCAGGCAGTTCTGCAGCCTCAGGGGCTGTAGGCAGGAGAGGCCGGGCAGGACTGCCCAGAGCTGGGGAAGGGTCCGGAATGAACACGGAGCAGGAAGGGAGAGCGACCAGGGCGGGCCTGGGGATGCGCTGGTGGCGGCCGGCTCTCGGAACCTCAGCCTCCTCCCCAGTCTTTCACTCTCCTGCTCTGATTCCTGGGTGCCAGGCGCAGGGACCCATCTTTCCCGCACGCGCCCCCACCCACCGATATGTGGAAAGATTGTCACACCACTGTTCATTCTGGAATAGTGAAAAAATGGGAAGCACACGTCCATTGGTGGGGAGTGATCAAATACATGAGGGCACACGGACACCGGGGATATTGTGGAGCTGATAGAAAAAATGGGGTAGATCAAGACGTACTGACGCGGATCAAGTTAATTAAAGTTGAATCTTAAAGCAAGTCACAGAAAAATACACAGTATGGTTCCACTGGTGTTTTTAACAACCCATCAAGGTGGGGATGGAAGGCTACTTTGAACTGTATGGTTCCCTCTGAGATGGAGTGAGGCTTTTGGGTTTTACTGTGTTTCTGTATTATGGCTGCTACAGACAGTTGGTAATTTTAAATATTTGCCTTCAGTGTTATGAGCCGGGAGCTCCCCTGACCATCTTATTCTCGGGAAGCAGTCAGTGGTCAGATCGGGAGTGGGACTGGCTGGAAGGCATCTGCTCTCCAACCCCGCCCCCCAGGCCCCACCCCCACTCTACCCCTGCCCCAGCCCAGGGGTTCAAGCTGTCTGACCGCTGTGCTCAGAGGCCTTGGCTGCTGCAAGTCCTGGGGCTGAGGAAGGGATGGGCTCCTGACCAGGCAGAGAGAAGGCTGAGGGGCTTCGCAGCCCACAGTGTTGGTTCAGATGGCAGAGGCCCCCTTACACCCACCACTCCCACACCTTCTGCCCTGAGGGCCAGGCCGGGGCCAGGGAGAAGGAGGTGCTGCAGTCTGGCCACCAGCTCTGGATAAACGCAAGCCCTCAGCCACTTCTAGAGCTGCATCCCCTGACTTGGCCCCTGTGGGCAAGGGCAAGACCAAGGCTCCCGGGCAGTGTTTCCCAAGCCCAGTACCCACTCCCCAGGCCCAGGCTGTACCCACCCAGCACCAACCAGCCGGACATTTGGAGGCGTCCGCACAGCAGCCAGAGAAGAGGCAGGGAGGCCGCCTGGACTCAGTGGGTGACTGTGCACACTGCACACGGGCCAGGTGGGCGCTGTTCCGGGACCTGATTCAAATCAGCTGCCAGATAATTCCGGGGAAGCTCACAGGGCACTGACCTACTCAGGTGTCTTCACTTTAGGGATTCTCCAGGCCTCGGATACGCGCAGGCACATGGGGATTCTCCACGAGGGGGACTGAATGCAGCTTTTACCAGAAAAACACCACTCAGGGCCCTTTCCTGCCAGGCCTCCCTCAGGCTGGGGAACGCCAAACCGATGCCCTGGTGAAGGCAGGAGGCAGGCCTGGAGGGCCAAGGACTGTCCCAGGCACAGTTCCGGGAAACTTGAGGAGGATTAAGTAGAAGGAGGTGTGAGAAACGTAGAGGCCACCTCACCTGCGAGAGATTAGAAACCAGCCCTGCCAATGAGCTGTGTATGTGCCCAGGCAGGTGGTGGGACCAACGTCAACCTTTTCTGTTTTTTTGTTAATCCACACTGAGGACATTTTCCGTTGATTTTTTGTTTGTTTGTTTGTTTGTTTAGAGTGGAAAGGAGGGGGAGAGACAGAGAGAGAGAGAAACATCAATGTGAGAGAGACCCATCGATTGGTTGCCTCCCACACGTGCCTCAACCATGGCCAGAGATCAAGCCCACAACCGAGGTACGTGCCCTTGACCAGAATCGAACCCGGGACCCTTCAGTCCGCAATCTGTCCATCCAGCGAGCCAAACTGGCTAGGGGCATCTCTTTTCGCAGATCTTGAGCCCTGGGCACATGCACATATGCACACATGCCAAGGATACACACACACACACACACACACACACACACACACACACCAGGTACCACACAAACTCACGTGCCCAGGCAGAGCCAGGGGAGCTCACCCACAAAAAAACAAGCGCACAAAAGACACCGAAACACCAGTAGAGGCACACATGTCCACACACACACGGACACACTGACACATGAACACAGGGCTCCACACACCAACACCCACTCATGTACACACACTGGGATGGGCATGCAGGTGAGTCCAGATGCCGCCGCTGGGACACACAGGCATGCTGCTGAGAACACAGGGCAGCCACACTCGTGCCCTCCCCCCCACAGCCCCAAGGCAGGAACAGGGGCCGGTGGGGGCGCATGGTGGTGGCTGAGGGACGCTCAAGGACTCCCTAAGCACTCTGAGCAAAGCCGTTCACAGACGGCATGGGCCCCTCGAGTATTTTTATCTTCCGCACGCTTCTGTCTAGCAGAGCATGTGCGGCTCCATATCGCTCCCAGCAAGGAGGACAAGTGGCTGGATTTTAAAGCAGATGGCCTCTGAGTGCAGAAGAAGGAGACTTCTGGTGCCTCGTCCCTACCCCCACCCCAACCCACACCACAGCGCTCCCTCCCCCACAGATTGGGTTCCCCAGAAGCCTGCCCCAGCTGCCCCCTTCCCACCAGGAAAATAGCCAGCAGGGCACACGCCCCAGCCCCCACCCAGGTGCCTTGGAGGAGGGTCTGATCACCCTGCCCCAACCCATCCTCCCACCCCCAGGAGCTCAGGCCTCAGCAGCACTTTGGACCCTGACCATCAGCCTTGGTCTGGGCTGTGGCTCCCCCATGGTGTGCACGGGTGGTGTTTTCTACTATCCTGGGCCGGCAGAAGGTCTGGGCATGTGCCCCGAGCCCTTCAGTTGGTCACAAACAAGCTGGTGGATTTCGAAAGCTATTTAATTCCTGGGTTCTGACACACCCGGTTCACCACCAGGCAGGATCTAGTGCCCACAGATCTGATATCAGAGGGCGGCCCTGGCATAGCGCCATCCTTTCTGCCCGCATGCAGTGTGGCAGCACAGAGAGAGAGAGAGAGAGAGAGAGAGAGAGAGAGAGAGACCCCAGAGCCTCTGCCTCTTGAGCCACAACCTTTCGGTTCACGCTAGGCCTGCAAACATCACCTTCTAAGAAATGATATTGTCAAAGTATAATAAGGAAAAAGTGAAGGTAGCAAATAAGCAAAACATTATAACCTTGTGTTTATTTTAAAACAGTGATAAATGCACTTGGGCGGGCGTGGGGGGAGGGAAACTGGAAAAACGAACAGTGTCTATCTTTATAAATTTATCACTCAACAAATATTTACTGAGCACCTAGTACTTATCAGACTGTTCTAGGTGCTGAAGAGACAAACCCTTAGGGATCTGATCTGCTAGAACGTTAACAGAGTAACAAGTTCAATATAGAGTATGCTAAAGATGGGAAGTATTGGGGGGGGGGGCGGGTTGTAATGTTTAATAGATTTTTTTAAGAGAAGTTTTAAATTTACAGAAAATAAAAAAAGAGAGAGTAGAGAGTTCCCCCTAACACAGTTTCTCCTGTTATTGACATCCCATATTATGCTGGTACGTTTTTATAATGAATAAATCAATGTTGATACATTCCTGTTAACCACCGTCTACCGTTTATTCAGATTTCCTTAGGTTACCTAATTTCCTTTCTCTGCTCCGGGATCCCCCTCAGGACACCACCGTCTACTCGGCTGTCTTGTCTTCTCGGGCTCTCGGGCTGTGACAGCTGCTCAGACTTTTGGTAACCTTGGCAGTTCTGAGGAGTCCTGGTCAGGTGCTCTGTCCTGGAATTTGCCACATGGTTTTCTCATGACCAGACAGGGCTACAAGTTTCCAGGAGCAAGATTACATTTGCATCATGTATCATATCAAGGGTACATGCCATCCACATGATTGATGACTGTTGATGTTGACCTGGGTCACCTGACTGCAGTAGTGTTTGCCATGTGTCCCCACTGTTAAGGTAGCCCCCGCCCCCAATACTGTCCTATGCTCCCCTCCTTTATTGAGGGTGAAGTAGCTACACAAATTATTTGGAATTCTTCTCCCCCACTTATTAATTTAGCCAATCACTTATTTCTCACAGATTCATGGATACTTATTTTACAGTTGGGTTATAATCCAATAATATTTTGCTTTATTGCTCAAGTTATTTCAGCTTTGGCTGCTGGAAGCTCTTTCACATTTGGTTCCTGTGCCCCTTTGACATGCCCCCCCTCCCCCTAATTTTTTGTCAAATAAATGAGTAGAAATGAGTAGCCCTCTCTCATCTCCTACAGTCCCCTAGGACTGGCTCAGGCCGTCCTCCTCAGGTCCAACCAACTTGACTCTCAGAAGTTCAGGCCCAAGTACGTCCTGCTGAAGATGGGAGGGAAAGTCACCCAACGCTGCAGAGCCAATCACAGCCTCTTGCACCTCTGCACTCCCCATCAGGCTGAACCCCCACATCTTCCTGACGCCTCCTGCTCTCCACGCCCCAGAGCCAGCCAGGCCCAGACCCTTCCAGAACACCTCGGGACATCTCCTCAGTCCCCCTCTTCTCCCGTCCCACCGCCCCCTTTCTTATCCGCTCAAGGTCTCCAAGGTCTCTGGCCTTCCCTCCAGTCTCACCACAGGCCGGTTTCCACAGGGATCCAGAGTGATCTTTCTAACAAGTACCCCCCAACCTACCCCCCCTCCTCCCTCCCCCGGCCCCCCCCCCCCCCGGCTTAACTCCCTTCATGGTCCTCAGGATAAAGCCCCAAGTCCGGAGGTGGCTGCCTGGCCCCACCTCCCGGGCTCTCCTTCCTCTGTGAGCTGCTCTCAGGTCAGCCCAGCACCTGCCTCCTCCCCCTGGGCCCTCACACAGCCCCTCGGCTCCACAGCTGCCTTCTGCACGGTTACAGTTAATGGCGTCCCTGCATCCGCCTTCCCATCCTGAGTCCTCGGTGCAGCCTGCCTGGCTGGCTCCTGGGCCTCTGTCTTCGGTCCTGGTTACACAGTGAGCCTGCTGGTCCATCTGGAGTTTATCGGGAGTGGCTGCCACGGGTGAGGGGTCGCTGAGGGAGGTCCTGGAGGGTGCTGAGGCCCCCGGGCCCCTCCCCAGGCCTCTCCCCGGGCCCCACCACGGCTGCCCTGGCCCCAGAACCCAGACAGACTCCATGAGGTCTGGGTCTCGGGTGAGACATGAGAGGCCTAGGAAACGTCCCCTGGCCATTGGTGAAATGCTTGACTCTAAGTCAGCCGTGGGCAAACTACGGCCCGCGGGCCGGATCCGGCCCGTTCGGCTGTTCTATCCGGCCCGCGGAGCTGAAAGAGCGGAGGGTTCTCTTGCTCTCCCCTCCGCTCCTTTACTTTGAATTTATATTAGTTCACACAAACACTCCATCCATGCTTTTGTTCCGCCCCTCCGGTCCAGTTTAAGAACCCATTGTGGCCCTAGAGTCAAAAAGTTTGCCCAGCCGAAACCGGTTTGGCTCAGTGGATAGAGCATCGGCCTGTGGACTGAAGGGTCCCGGGTTCGATTCCGGTCGGGGGCGTGTACCTTGGTTGCGGGCACATCCTCAGTGGGAGGTGTGCAGGAGGCGGCTGATCGATGTTTCTCTCTCATTGATGTTTCTGGCTCTCTATCCCTCTCCCTTCCTCTCTGTAAAATATCAATAAAATATATTTAAAAAAAAAAAAGTTTGCCCACCCCTGCAGTAGTAACCCTGAGTGATTGTGTTTTCTTTCTGCATTTTCCAATCCTTACAAATAACGCACGTCCCTCATTTTTTAGAAGGAAAAACAAAACCTCCCTTTGAAAAACCGTTCTTAGAAAACGTTGGTTACAGAGAAACACTTCTGTACCTTCCAGAGCTGAGCAGATGCACAGCCGGCCCCAGGCCCCCTGCAGGTCTATACCCCATAGAAACGCGCCCACAGAGGCCCCTGGCCGGCCGGGAGCTGGCACCTGCCCAGGCCCATCCACAGGAGCATGGGTGAAAACGTTAGGACAGAGCCACTCCCTGGCGAGCTACCAGCAAGGAGGACAGTTGCTCCCTATATGAGCGAATCTCACAAACGTAATATTGAGCGAAAGAAACCCTACGGAGGGAGCATGTGGGGGGTGTATGGCTCATGTGCGCACAGGTCCCAAGCAGCGGAGGTGCCTATGGGGTTAGGTAGCCTGTGGGGTTAGGGGTCGGGGGAGAGGCTAGCGCTGGGGGTGATAGCTGGTGTCCTGAGGGGCCTTCTGGCTGTTGGTCAGGTGCTGTCTTCTATCTGGGTGCTGGTTCCAGGGACCTGCTCAACTCATGCCAATCCATCCAGCTGTGCACTTTGATTTTTGCAATGTTCTGTATGAACGTTTAATCCAATAAAACAGGTACGGGGGTGCGGGGGTGCGGGGGGCGGGGGGAGCACGCATCCTGGAGCAGGTTAAATCCCCCTTTTCTGTCCGAAGGGCGGTGGAGCGCATGTGTCTGGGTTCCTGGGTCATGTCCCGGAGTCTCAGCATCCTCAGTCCCCTGGGGCGGGGAAAGGGGGGGCAGGGGGGCTGTCTGTGCGTCAGTATCTCCCACCCCCACCCACCCCAGCAGAAGGCGGGGAGCAGCGGCACCCGCTTCCTCCACGCACAGGCAAGGGAAGCCCAGGGCCTCCTCTGACCTTGCACCTCACCCCTCCCTCCCGCCCCCGAGATCAGGGCGCTGGGGCGCTGGGGGTTCAGGTTGCAGCCGCCCGGGCGGGGAGGGCAGTAATCAATCCTGCCGCCGCGGCGAGGGGCGCGGGTCCAGGCCGCCCTCCGCCGGCCCGGGGCGCAGCGCGGTTATTTATAACCTCGGGTCCGGTTACCTCCTGACCTTCAGCTGGGCCGATCGCATCTCCGCCACCCACCGCGAACAAACAGCCTCTGTGTGCCCGCCCCCGGCCTCGCCTCGCTGCGGGCGGGAGCAGGATGTTGACCCGGAGGCAGCGCCCTGTGGCCCTTTCGGGTGCCCCAGCCACGTGTGAGCTGGGGGAGGTGGGGGCGGCGTGGGGGAAGGTGCGAGAACTCCTTTTGTTCTGCTGCTTCCCAGGTGGAACACGTTGGTCTCTTCTGGCAGGAAGTTTTCTTGACAATGCAGGGCTCCCAGTCTGGCTCTGCCCACAAGGGTGCCCTCGTCAAAGCCAGCAAGAGGGGGCAGTGCGGGAGCCTGGCTGCCCCCCACCCCCACCCCCACCCCCACCCCCACCCCCACCCCCAGGCATGGTCCCGGAATCACAGGAGACACGCGCATTCTCCCCGCGTCAGCCCCTCCCAGTGAAGCTCAGAGGGGGACTGACAGGTCCAAGGTCACACGGCCACCGGGGCAGACCCCCAGCTCCTGGCTGATGGGAAACAACCGGATGCCAGAATTCCTGATTAGAAGCCAGAGGAGGAAGCATCCAGACTCATTTTGTTAAGCACCTACTAGGTGCCAGGCACCGTCCCAGGCAGAAATCCTTACCCCTGTGCACGGACAGTCTCGGGACAGAGTCAGCCCCAGGAGCCTGGGCCCCCTGATGGAATCACATTCTCGGCTGAGGGTCTTGAGTCCTGGGAGGGAGACTGCGGGAGGGAGCAAGGGGCCAGGCTGCAGGGACGCTGAGGGACGCAGCTTTGGGAAATTGCTGCGGGCAGCCACGGCCCCCTGAGTCTCCCAAACCCATGGAGGCTCTTCCTCCACAGGGGCACCCTCCCTGCAGCTTCCGGTGACCTTGCACCCAGGGCAGAGGGTGAGAGCCTCACACTGCGCCCAATCTGGGCAGTCTTCCTGGAGGAAGCCCTGGGACTGGGACCAGCTGAGCGGCCAGCTCTGCCCAGGGCAGGCAGGAACGGAGCCAGGCGGCTTGCGGAGGGCAGCGGGGAGGGAGGGAGGAGTCGGATGCTTCCTTTTGTGCCACGCGCTCGGACACCTTGAAGGAAGCCCTTGGAGGGACGTCGGCTGTGCAACGTGACCGTCCCCTTGCCCTCTCTGGGCCACAGTTTCCACAAATAGGAGTGAAGGGAGTGGCCGGGATGGTCTCAGCTCTGGTTGTGTTGTAGTGTAACCCCCATCTTACAAAGGACGCCTCAAAAAAAGGTCGAATTATGGAGTCATTTATTAAAAGCCGGCGGCATACGAGGGAGCAAAAGCACTCCAGACCTCGCAGCCCCGAACAGCTTGCCACTTCTGGCTTATATGCAGAATATCACAAAAGTATTGATTACATCTTTGGGTCTGGAATGAGGAACCTGTTTCGCAAAAAAGCATTTTTACAGAAGCAGAATTTGAGCAACTTAGTTATCTAAAGCATCTACGAATCACTGAATCAACAGAAACACATTATCTGGGACCACCTGGACAATTTAGAATAATTGTGCTGTCCAGATTCCAGGACCACTGAGTCAACCGAAATTCAGTTATCTGTAGCTACTGAGACAATTTAGGATCACTGTCTGTCCTGGGTCCCAGAGGAATGTGCTTCGATGACCAGTGAGATCACAATCAATGGAATATTCAAACCGCCAGCCATCAAAGGAGTTTTCAATCATACATAAGTTAAGAAAATCAAAAAAACTTTTAAATGAGTACAGAACCCAAAACAACAAGGTTAAAATATTAAACAGCAATTTTTACCCAAGTATGGTTGCTACCATACTTCAGTTGCCGGGATTCTGGTTAGGGACACAGAGACCTGCCCACACTCCCAGTCCGGCCCGGCCCGAGTCCAGGGCACAGGCCCGGGTGAGTCGGGAAAGGCTGAAGCTGACCGTGGGTAGTTCGCTAGTGGTGGCCAGCAGCTCACATCAGTGTGTGAGGAAGTTCCGAGTATACGTGTGCCTGGGTGAGCCTGCGGGCTGTGCTTGCAGCCACATATGTGTAGGTGTGTACCCTTGTGGGTAGGTGGCTGTATAAAACAGTTGATACACAGGCGAGAGAGTTATCTTGTTGTGCTTGTATGTTTTATGTTTCGGGGAAAGGAGGCAGGTGTGTACAGTGTGGTGTGTGTGGGGCACAGGTGCATAGGTCCAGGTATGCGTATGGAGGGGTGTGTGTGTGTTGGAGGAGTGTCTATCAGGGGTCCTCAAACTACGGCCCACGGGCCACATGCGGCCCGCCGAGGACATTTATCTGGCCCGCCGCGTGCCGCTGCCTGTCCTGCTTAGCAGCCAACTCGTCCCGGGCCCGCAGTGCGCATAGGAATTTGTTCATAGTTTTTTTTTTAAACTATAGTCTGGCCCTCCAACGGTCTGAGGGACAGTGAACTGGCCCCCTGTTTAAAAAGTTTGAGGACCCCTGGTCTAGGGGACGAGGTTGACTTCAGAAAGCCTGAAGGTTCACTCTGCAAACCTCCTCTGACCACATGGTCAGCGTGTGGCTGGCAGGCCCTGACCAGTCAATGAACTCAGGGTCTGGAAGAGTCAGCGGCTTTTGGCTTTTCCGACCTCTTTGCCAAATGGGTGTCAGCACTGGGCCGGGGTGGGGGGTGCAGGCCGGGGAAGGTGGCAATGACTTCATGACAATTGGCTGCTGAGCAGCTGGGGGCGGAGGAGGGAGCCAGGCCTGGCTGAGACAAGGAAACCTGCCCCATTGGCCCCTGTTCAGGGCAGGGCCTGGGGATCCACGCTGGGTGGGGAAGCAGCCCAGCCACAGGCTCACCTTTCCTGGGGACCCCTAGGTTCCTGGGGGCCATGGTTCCTATGCCAGGGCCTCCTGGGAAGGTGGGCAGGGACCTCTCAGAGACGGGGTTTCCACAAGTGACCCCCGATAACTCACAGCAACCCCGGGGGTAAGCACTCTTAGCCCTGTTTTTAGATGAGTAGACTGAGGCTCCGAGAGGCGGAGGGCTGTGTCAGAAGCCACACGGCGAGAGTAAGTGTGGATATGGCCTGGGAGCGTGGGTGGGTGTGCTTCCCACTGCGCCCCACAGCGACTCGGGACGGGTGGCAGGGAGGTCCGTACAAGCTCCTCTGAACGCCTTGAAGTGCAGGCATTGGACTTGGCTCCTCATCTCACCCAAAGGGCCTCCTTTGAGGGGAGGCCCTCCACACACTTCTCTACAATTTGGGGGGGGGGGGCGGTAGACATCAATAACTATGCAGCGTGGCCACCCAAGGAAACAGAAGCCTTGCCGAATGTCAGACCCTTTCTCCACGCACAAGCCCAGGGCGGGGCCCGACGTGGGGCAGAAGGCTTGGTCCAGACCAGGCGTCCTTGACTAGCGGGGACAGGCTGCTGATGCTCCTTTGTGGGTTTGCAGAGGCTCCAAGATCCCAGACCTGGGGGTGGGTAGGAGCACTGTCTTTGCACCCAGAAGCTGAAATCAGCTTTTGGGGTGCTCTTTCTTCAGCCATTTACTAGTTTCCCATAATGATAATAACTAGCCCTGCCTCGGTTTTATAGTTCACAAAGTACTTTCACAAACATTCTCTCATCTGGTCCTCACACCGGCCCTTTGATGAGGAGTTGATAGGTCCATTTTATAGAACAAAGCATAGAAGCTCAGGGAGGAGGGAGGGAGGGAGGTTGTGGGGCTGGTCTCAGATCACAGGGCCAGGAAGTGGCAGCCTCGGCGGTGCCTAGCCTGACCAGTCACCCCTTCCACAGCAGCATCCCTCAGAGGAGCCCGACTTCTCCAGGAGCCCCCCCATCAGTGGGCCCCCCTGTGACCAGGCTCTCTGCTGGGAGCAGCGTGAAGCCGTTCCCATCCCCCTTCCTGCAGATATTGGGGGTGGGATGGGTGGGAAGAGGTAAGAAGCAGAGTGGCAGTTGCATGAGCCCACGAGAGAGAAAGCTCTGGGGAGCCCCCCTCTCCCCGCCTTGCTGGCTGCCCTTAACATTAGGCCCAGCACAGGAGTGACAGGGACCAGCAGTTCCTGGAACATCAGCCTATCAAAAATTAGGGACAATATAGGGAGGTTTTCATAAAGCTAGACCTATTCACTCTGAACTACGGCCCTTTACCTGAGCTGTGTATTTGTGGCTGAGAGAGAGAGAGAGAGAGAGAGAGAGAGAGAGAGAGAGAGTTTAGAAGGGCCTTTCCTTTGACATGGCCTTTAACGTCCTTAACTCAGCAAAATGAAACACTGGTGACCCGTCAGGTCCTAGGCTGTTTTCGTGGAAATGTTAGTGACCTGCGAAACAGAAAGCTGGAAACCCCGGAGGGGACCTGGCCTGGAAGGGGCTGTTCTTAGTTGAGGGATGATATCTGAGCAGCTGGAAAAACCCAGGGGGAGACGGGTGGGGTTCCTGCCCAGACTCAGCCCCAGCGCCCAGGCATCCCCAGGAAACCTGAGCAGAAGGAACATTGGAGGAACCGTACAGGGAATTTTGAGAACAGCCTCAGGGCCAAGTCTAGCCACACGCCCTCAGCCTCTTCCCAGCCAGGAGGAAATGTTCCCTCACACCTCCCCTGCCTCCCCTAACGCCCTCAAGGCTGCTTCCAAAATAGCCCAGGCCCCAGAGACGTCAGGGCTCCGGCTGCCTGCCTGCCCCTCTGCCAGGGCACGTTGGTGTTGCCAAAGCCAAATATAGAGGGACACAGGACACCGATGAGGACTAGGGCCTGGGGTGCCCCACTGGCTTCTCAGTGCTAACCCACCCCCTCCCTTCTGAGAACCCCTAACCCTGGCAGCTGGGAGGCCAGCGCCTCCTGGCCTGGCCGACCCACGTCCCAATAAGCCCTGATGCAGCTGGACGCTGGCCTGAGGGAGCACCAGGCCTGGCTGGGTGAGAGGCTGGGACACCCCCTCATTCTGGGGTCTCGGCGCACTTTTATAAACAAGGAGGTCAGGACACAGACAGGGAGCGGGTATCTCCCAAGTGGAACCACTCCGCTCTGCCCACGGAGACCGAGGCCGTAAATCTGGGGTGTGGGAGGGGGAGGGGAGGGCAGGCAGCCAGGCCTAACCCCGGTAACTGCTGCTGGAATCGAACTGCAGATAATGAGTCCTGATTGCCAAGGTTGCCTCCACCCTCCACTCCCAGGAATTAAAAGTCAAAGGGCAGAGCTGCTGACGCAAATGTCAGGGGAGACACGCGGTTTGGAACAGCTGGGATCTGGTTCCCTAGGCTCCGTGGCCGCCGGAGGTCGCCTGCAGCGCCTGGACAGGCAGGTGTCCCCCAGGCTGGTCCCCAATGCACACTCAGAGAAGGGGGCTCCCCTCCTCCCCCCAGTCTCCCTCCTACAGGTCCTAAGATCAACAGAAACCCCGTGAAATGGCGTTGCGGGTGCCTGGGGGAATGGGGAGATCAGCAGCTCAGCGGCTGGTGAGTCCTCCTCCTCCCCTCCCCTGAAAAAGGAAGAAACCTCTGCCCTCCGTGTGTGTGTGTGTGTGTGTGTGTGTGTGTGTGTGTGTGTGTGTGTGGCAGGGGGTGGGGTGAGGGGGGACCTGGCTTGGTAGAACCCTCCTTGTCCCCCTGGGTGGACCCTACAGCGGGCACCCGGGTAGGCGCACTGTGGTCTGTGCACTAGTGGCGCCCCCCAGCGGTCAATGTGGGACTGAACTTGGGCTGGGCCCTGGCTGCAGCAGATGCAGTCGGGCCGCTCAGCCCAGCCCGGGGCCAGGTTTGAAGGTTGCTGGCAGTAGGTGCCGAATCTTCCTAATTGAACTGGATCTTGACCTAAATGTCCCCCTAGTAGCAAATCAGCTTCAACACGTCTAAGAATGCACTTGTCATCTCCCAGCTCTAAACCTGCTCCTCCTCCTGACTTCCCTATTTCTATTAATAGCACCGCCTCCCTCCCAACCCCTCAGGCTCCAAACCTGAGTCATCTTCAGCGCCTCCCCACACTGCCTTGGTGCGTGGTCCTGCCCCTCCTCGCGCTGCAGGTCACCCTGCCATCCCTCTCCTGGGTACTCATTGTCGCTGCCGTGCACGGCGGTGCCGCTGGGGCAGACCTAGATACAGGACTGGCTCCCTCCACTTACTGGCTGTGTGACCTTGGGCAAGTTAATTAACTTCTCTGAGCTCAGCCTCCTCAGCTGTAAAATGAGGATAATAATTACAGTCCCTAGCTCATAGAGCATTGCATAAATTAAATGTAGGTAAAAACTGTGTCACCTAGGAGATACTCAATGCATGTGAATTATTAGAAATCATCCCGTTCATGTCCGCCATTTCACAGGCTAGGAAGCTGAGGCCCAGAGAGCTGACATCTGGCATTGAGTTCCAGGTGTCTTTACAACGTGCCACAGAGCAGGGAAAGGGGAAGTTCCCGGAGTCCTGAAGCCCCTCCCCCACCGCCCCCATCACATTCTAGAACCCGGACCCAAAGGCCACCTCCTGAGTTGAGCGGGCCCATCGACCTGCCTGCAGGGGCCGGCATGTCAGGGTGTTGCGGTCACTCAGCCACAGTAAACAACTTCTGAAAGAGACAACTGCAGGCCACGTCCATCCATCGGCCCTGAGTCAGGGCCACCCCCCAGCAGGTGAGGGCTGAAGTTCAGCCCGCTGGCCGGGCACTGCCGCCTGCCTGCCTCGGGGCTGCTGTGGATGCAGGGGCCTGGCCACACGGGCCTCCTCCCCCAACAACCCCACCCTCACATCCCTCTCCCAAATCACGCCCAGCCCACCTCCAGTTCCCACTGGCCTTGCATGGCGGTCAGAGGGATGAGGGTGGCTGGCTCAGCGGCTTTCCATCCGGGCGTTTTCCCGGTAAGCAGGTGTGCTTAACAGCGACTCCGTGAAGGAGCACCTGGTGTCCCGCTGAAGGTGGAGCCTTGTTCCGGGGAGAGGTTGTCAAAGGGGACTTCTCCCCACGAAGAGGCAGCAGCAGGGAGAGCAGCGGCCCAGGGCCTTGGACACCTGTCGTCTCAGACGGCGGCTCTCAGACAGGGAGGGTTTTGCTCCCGAGGACATTTGGCAACTCCTGGAGGCGTTTTTGGTTAAGACTGGGGAGAGGGATGCGTGTCCTGCTGGCATTCAGTGGGTAGAGGCCAAGGACGTTGCTAAATATCCTCAATGCACAGCACAGACCACACTGAGGTGGCGAAGCGCCGTCTGAGCCATCCGTCCGCGGGGAACCCCAGCCCCCCCCCTTCCCCCCCGCAGCTGCCTTAGGATCACAGGCGGTGATGGCCGTGAAGAAGCCCGGACTGGCCTCGTGCCTGCTCCAGGCTGGCCCGGGACCCCTCTTTCCGAGGCTTTTCCAGGCCTGGGACCCCCCGCTGGTGGGTGGGGGTGGAGTGGGCACAGGCAGTGACCGTCACATGAGAATCTTCTGAGACCATCTTGGGGTTTCTGTCTCCCCAGCCGGGGCCGGGCTTCCAGACTGGAGGCAGCCCTGGGAGAAGCCCACCCTCCTGGGAGGTGCATGTGTGGGAAACGGGGCGCCCCTTCACTGCCTGAGAAAGGGGCGAGGGCTGGAGGCAGACTCAGGGTCCCCGGTGGGGGCCCCGCAGGCAGGGGGGCTAGCAGGGAGGCGGGGACGGCCGATGACCTCTGACAGAGGTGCGGGGCTGAGGGAGGGAACCGACCAGCCCTCCCTGCCCCGCAGCTCCGGCACCTGGTGCTCCTTAGCCTCAGCAGCTGCGGGCTCAACGTCTCCTCTAAAACACGGGTCCCCAGTGACTCAGCGCCTTCTCCCCAGGGACGGGGGCTGGTGTACCCAGATCAGAGGCCCCACACCCAGGCCCTGAGCTCTGCTTTGCTGGCTTACCCAGCTCCAGGAAAATGGCAGGTTATTGGGTTATGGTGGGAGGGGGAGATCAGGCCAATGGGCAGAGATGGGGCCCTCAGACCCCGTCCGGCACTGCCTGGGGGATTACACCACCCTCCCCCTCTGGGTCTCCGTTTCAGGCACCTGTTTAATGGGGGGACACCAGCACCTCCCAAACGTCAGCAGTGGTCAGGCTGGGGTGAGGGTGGGGCTCCTGTCTGTGTCTGGAAACCCAGCTGACCCGTGGACAAGCCCAGACATGCAGCTGTTTCTGGAAGAAAGCAGCCCCGGGACTGGGGGGGTGGGGTGGGGGAGGGGGGCGGGGGGGGAGCGGGGGGAGGGCGAGCAGAGGGGAGGGGTGGGGGAGGACCAGGGACTCCAAGGCCTGGCTGAGTACAATCCAAGGACCTGATAAAGGGTCTGAGCAGACTCGGAGATAGGAGGACAGACGGACGGCTGCCAGGTGGGAGGGGCTGGGTGGCTGGTGAAAATGTGAAGACTAAGGAGTACAAATCGGTAGTTACAGAGTAGCCATGGGGTGTCAGCACAGCACAGGGGATACAGCCAATAACAATCACTGTGGGTGGTCACGTGGGTACCTGACTTACCGGGGGCATCACTTCGTAAGTTACATAAATGTCGAACCACGAGGCTACACACCTGAAACTAATACAAAATATTGATGTAAACGATGATTGAAAACAGTTTTAATGTAAAATAATAAAAATAAAAGGAACTGTTCTGAGTCTCCAGGTAGCAGCTGCCTCCTTCCACCAGGGCCTCTCCGAGGGGGAGACATTTTGTCTGGATTGGAAGATTGGAAGTTTCTTTTTTTTTTTTTTTTTTAAATATATTTTATTGAGTTTTTTACATAGAGGAAGAGAGAGGGATAGAGAGTTAGAAACATCGATGAGAGAGAAACATCGATCAGCTGCCTCCTGCACACCTCCCACTGGGGATGTGCCCGCAACCAAGGTACGTGCCCTTGACCGGAAACAAACCTGGGACCTTTCAGTCTGCAGGCCGATGCTCTATCCACTGAGCCAAAGCGGCTAGGGCTGGATTGGAAGTTTCTTCCTGAAATGTGACAGGTGATCTTTACCTTTTCCCCTATAGCGTAGGGCTGAGCACGCTGACGGCACACCTCCCCTTCTCCCTGCCCCGTCCCCTCTCCCTCCGGGGATGCTGGGAGCTGCAGACCTTCCTTCTGCAGGGGCTTCCCGAACCCCTCCCCACACCCCCAAGGCCTGATCCCACCAACTTTCAAAGTCTTACACCAGGGCTAGACCTGCTCACGTGTCATCTTTGCCTTCATAACCGAAACTGCTTATGTTTATTTACTTTTCCCAGGGACTCACCCAGCTCTTATCCGGGGACTGTGGCAGGGAAGTCGGGAAACTTGCTAGTGGGGCAAGTAGCACAGCTACGATGCTTTCATTCAATCCCACGTTTGACAGATGTTCGTTAGCTGCTTTGTGTCGGGTGCTGTGCTTTGCACGTTGATTTTATAGAAACAAAGTATCTGAAACGCCTAACCGCCTTGTACATTTGGGAAAGGGGAGATGTGGGAGTGAAGAACGGCAGAATTACTACTCCAGGTCCTTGATGGCATTAGTAGTAGAACGCAGTTCTCACTTTATAATCTGAAATAACGACACACCACTAAGTGTGTCCCAGCCTGAAATCATTCGGCCACATTGTCATTCAGAGAAAAATCCTGGCTGGGTTTCCCTTCTTGATTTTGTGGGGCTCTCCGGGTATAGGAGTTTAGGAACAATGAGAGTGGAGTAAGAATGTAAAAGTCCAGGGATACTTTCCTTATATAGCGATGTCATGGGCTGAATAGAATATGTGTGCATGTGCAAACACACAATTTGTGGTGTTCCTGTAAGGATACCTAACTTCTGCAGTTATCATCAGAGTGGTACCTGTTTTAAAAAACATATTTGGCATATGTTTACGGAGATAAGTACATCTAAATGTTATAAAGTATATATATAGCCCCAAATAATAAACAGGTTCAATAGAGGCAGCATAGAATTTGAGGTTTACCTACTATTAGATCTCAGAGTAGGTAGTTTAGAGAGGTAAAACATCAACTCTAAATATTTCCAATAAATACCTTCCACCACGTGACTCCCACGTGACCCACTCCTGCCACAAAAGCAGGACCCTGGTCTGAGCCATCTGCCCAGCGGGGAAGCCTGCCCTGCAGCTGCCTTAAGGATCAAGAGCAGTGTATCTTGTTTATCACTATCGACCCAGCACCTAATCTGGTAGTTGTACAATAAATATCTTTGAAAGGAATGAATGGAAGGGGAGAAGGGAGAGAGATCTGGGTGGAGAGAAGCTTCTATAAGGAGAGGTCTTTACTGAATGATGCACGGTGGGACTTCCTTTTTTGCTGCCCCTTTAAGAGACTAAGGACAAATTACCCTTCAGCGCTATTTAGTCAGATTTGTATTTGGGGCAGAAAAAAACCAAAAGCGCAAGATCGAGAGACTTCATGTTGGCTACGAGGGTATATTCACGTTGAAAAAATTCATTGAGCTATAGAGTCCGTGTAATTTCCACATGACTTCTGGTTCACCTTTTGAAATTCTCTCTGTTCTTTATTCTCAAGGCATCAAAATTCTCTTCTGAGCATCTTAGGAAACTATTTCGGACAAAAGATTTAGCTAATGCTTTTGTTCATTGGGTTCAGCGCTGCTGGATTCACATTACGTTTCGCAGCAGAAAACGTATTTCCCAGTGTTGCCCGGCCGGCGTGGCTCAGTGGTTGAGCATCGACCTATGAACCAGGAGGTCACCGTTCGATTCCCGGTCAGGGCACGTGCCCAGGTTATGGGCTTGATCCCCAGTGGGGGGCATACAGGAGGCAGCCAATCAATGACTCTCTCTCATCATTGATATTTCTGTCTTTCTGTCCCTCTCCTTTCCTATCTGAAACGAAAATACATTTTAAAAAAATATTTCCAAGTGTTAAACTGAAGCAGAATCTCCTGAATCAGTGGTTGGCAAACTGCGGCTCGCGAGCCGCCGTTTGCTGCTCTGTTGACTGAGTTTGTCGACCACTGTCCTAGATGAATATGCAAAATTATCTTGTGCACCCAAGGCCTGACCCATCATCAAAGTTCTGGGCCCAGGCCCCTGAGGAGGGGGCCAGGCAGCCCCACCGCCGCTCACCCACGGTTCCTCCCAAGGGCCCCATCCCTCTGGCTGTTCCATCTCCCACCCAGCTGCCCTGTCCTTTTCCGATGCCACACCTCGCTGTCCCTCCCCCATCACGCTTCTCTTCCAGGCCCTTCCGTCCCCCACCAGCTCTGCACGGCACTCCCCGCTGGTGGGACCTGGGCTGGGCTTTTGCACAGGAGGCTGGGTAAGGAGGAAGCTCTGAGTGGTGTGTGGGTGGCGGGAGTCTCCCTGTCCCCAAGGGGTGAGGGCCTGTCAGCTGGAGTTTGAGATGTTTATACCCACTTGGGCCTGGGAGCAGACCTGAGCCCTCTCAGGGCCTGAGGATGGCAAATGCTGTGAGCCGCCCTCCCTCCTCTCCAGGGCTGTGTGTGTGTGTGTGTGTGTGTGTGTGTGTGTGTGTGTGTGCTGTGTCCTGACACAGGGCCACCTCTGGACCTCAGCACCTGGAGGCTGGGGGAAGGGTGCAAGGGTCCTTTACCCTGCGCTCCTTCAGGCTCCCTGCCTACCCAGGTTGGCCTCAACAACCCCGCTCCCCCCAAGTTGGCCAGCCTTCTCTCTCTCCTCTGGACCCTCATTGCCCCCATTAATGTGCGAGCATCTCACTCTCCTCTCCCCCTCCCCCAGCTAACTCTGGTGGGGGGCGGTGAGGCAACAAGCCGTAATCCCCACTCTTTTGCTCCTAAGTGGAAGGGGACCCTAGAACTCTTCTGTCTAACCTGTCATTTTACAGAACAGAAAACTGGGGGCCAGCGAGAAAGCAGCCTAAAGCCGGAGGCCGCTCGGAGCAGCTTGGGGTGGGTCCGAGCCTCCTGGCCGCTGGAACTCGGCAGCCCCCCAGGATAAGCTGTGGCGGGGCGTGTGGGCCAGGAGACTGGGGTGGACTGATTCATTCCAGTCACATCGCTTCTCTCCCTCTAATCCTCACCCCCTCCTTTTTTCCTTTCCAGCAGCAGTTATAAAATCCAGGAAATAAATGTGGATTGATGGCCCATAAAGGGCTTAGTTAGAGCTGTGACCTGCTGAGTTATGTAACTCATTTATTATCGGCCTTGGGTGAAGTTTCTATTGAAGCAACTCACTAAGCCGATTCCGTGACATTTCCTTTCGCCTTGTTCAGAGGTGGGTGCCCCAGAAACCCTCTCCTTCACTGTAATCCCCTGGGCCCGTGGTCGGCAAACTGCGGCTCGCGAGCCACATGCGGCTCTTTGGCCCCTTGAGTGTGGCTCTTCCACAAAATACCACGGCCTGGGCGAGTCTATTTTGAAGAAGTGGCATTAGAAGAAATTAAAAAAAAATTCGGCTCTCAAAAGAAATTTCAATTGTTGTACTGTTGATATTTGGCTCTAACAAGTTTGCCGACCACTGCCCTGGGCTGATGGCTCCCTCACCTCAGCGGAGGCCCTGGCTCTGACCACCTGCTTGGCGGGGAGGCTGAAAAGAGCCGTTTTCCCTGCTCCTGGGGAAGGAAAGGAGAACTCAGGGCGACAAGAATCTGGGGGTGGCCTCGTAGAAGGAGCACAACCAAGAGGCACGAGCTCTAGTCCAACCGCAGCTGCTGAACAGCCGCCCTGGGCCTCAGCGTGCTTGTTAGAGGGAAGTAGTTCACCCGTGCAGTCAGGTCCCGGGCACCCTCCGATCTGGCTTGGCCTTTGCTGGGGTGACGGCCCAGTGAAAATGAAGGGGAGACATGAGGGGCTGGCCGACTGGGTGCTAATACCAGCACAGCACCACCACCCACCACAGCACCACCTGTGTTCCAGAGGGAGCCGGGCCCAGCTTCTCAGCAAGGCCGCTTTCCCAACAAGTGCATTTCCTGGTCCCCAACCTCCTTTCTGCTCTGGAAGGGGTGGTCTTGGGAAGCCTCGGATCTCCCTAATGAAGGGTCACCTCTCAGCTCTTCTCTTTTCCCTCCAAGTGATGTCACAGGGGCCCTGGGGAGCAGCTCTCTCGGGCCTCAGCTGCCGTCCTAAAGCAGACTTTAGACTTTGGGACTTCTTCCCAGGTCCAAGAAGGAAAAGCTGGGCACCCAAGGGAACTGCAGGGCGGAACTCAGCAGCCTATCTCCTCACTAAGACGTATTCCTTCCACTCATAGGAGGGGGCGCCTGATGCCTCGGGGACAAACTGGGGCTTCAGACAGAGCAGCTGGTTTGGACCAAGTGGCTCAGGCTGCACGAATCCCCTCCCTGAAGGATCTGGCTGGGCACGAGGTTACCAGTTCATACAACCCCAGCTGCGCGTACACCGCCGAGCCACCCTTAAAGAATGCAACACTAGAAGTGGCTGGCGCTCACCTGAGCCACGCCCAGCTTCCGCAGATAAGGAAAGCTGCGGGTCTGGGGAGAGGACTTGTGATGTGGCAGGGAGGGGCCACTAGAACCTACTTCTTTATCAAAACGTGGCTTTTGAAATGCTGACTTCGGGCTCTTATCATAGGGTCTTTGGAAGAAAGGACTGTCACCCGAGGCCCCAGAAACAGCCTTACCGTGGGGCTTAGGAGGGTGTGCTAAGCACTCAGCGGGTTAGAGCCCAGGGAGCCTACAGACATCTGCCCAAGTTCTGCTCCTCCCCAGCCAGGCACCTCCAGGAAGGACAAAGGCTTGAGATGCCTCCAAGGGTCAATACTGGAATCTTTTCTGGGGAAGAACACGCCCAACTTTTGCTCCTAGTTTCTTTCTTACAGCTCCAGGTAAGCGCTCCGAAACAGACACAGATTGCCTGCACAGGCCTGTTCCCACAGCAGCCTAACAGGCTCAAATACAAACAGCTGGAAACTCACTCCAGGAGTTGTCACTTGGCTGGGCTGGCCAAAGGCAAGGGAAAGTAAGCTGGATGAAAAAGGGCAATAAGAAATTGAGGCCCTAGCCTGTTTGGCTCAGTGGATAGAGTGTTGGCCTGGGGACTGAAGGGTCCTGGGTTCGATTCCAACCAAGGATACATGCCTGGTTGCAGGCTCGGTCCCCAGTAGGGGGCGTGCAGGAGGCAGCCGATCAGTGATTCTCTCTCATCATTGATGTTTCTCTCTTCCTCTCCCTTCCTCTCCGAAATGAATAAAAACTGTATTTAAAAAGAAATGGAGGCCTCACTGGGGGAGGAAACAAACCTTTGTTACTGTGAATAAGATGCCGTTGTCACAAGCCTCCCGACGAGGAACCGCACGTTTCTGAAAGATGGCTCCCCTCTCTGGGTGTCTGCACCTGGGTGGCCCTGCATCGATCTTAAGAGATGTGATGTGCACTCCTGCGTGGGCAGAGCAATGCCAAGTTTTTTAATCTTGTAGGAAGCCCATAACCTCTTTGCTACCATTCCACACCTTGCTGTGCATCTATGTTAATACTTAGTTCTGCATGTCTGTTCTCTGTTTATAAGCAGTGACTAGGAGTGTAATTGTCATACATTTAGCATTATGAGCAACAGACACTGAATAAACGTTTTGATGGCACCTAAAAATGTTGACCTCATATTTTCATGCTTCGGTATGTCCCTCTTTGTGCCTGCACAGGAATAAAATGAATATGGTCCCCTTCTGTTTAATTTCCACGGGACACTCCTTGTTCTTAAATTAGGCTGGGTGGGGCAACAGAGAAAGGTATTCCCTGAAAGGTCTGAGGGGCGCAAGACACCTCTGCTTCCTACACAGACTTGAACTAAGAACTGTCTGTGTTAAATGAGCATGGAAGAGTTTTTCTGTTTTCACCACGTTACAAAATAGCCAAAGCAGACACCGTCCCACTCTCAGGTGTTCAACCACTGCTTCCGTACACTTGATTGCAGTCCACATTCTCTGTCTCCTTCCCAGTCTCCCTGAGGGTCTTACTCATCCCCACACACCTGGCTCCTGGGGACCTCTGCTGCTGCTGAGCGCCTGCGAGGGGCAGGTGGCGTGCTGGCTGCTCTCACATCACTGCCTCACTCAGCCATCACAAGAACCCAGGCCAGGGGTTCCCTCTTTTCATAGTAAGGAAACAGTAGTCTAAGTGACTAGTGAAGGGCCACGACATTAGACAACAGTAGACCCAGGATTCAAACCAGGTCTCCTGACTTGAGATCTTGTAGTAACTAGTTATTCTCCCCAGTGAGGACCTTGGGCCTTGACTCATCTCAGCTGGACCTGTTTACCCATGGGCAGGGCCCCTCCTGTGACCAGGCCTCTAGATCCCTGAGGATGGTCACACACTCCAAAGGGTAGCTCTGCAAATCACCTTTGAGTTTATGAAGTAAATACTTTGAGAAAAATTATTAGATGTTATGTAAATGTAAGCTAGTCATGATAACAACTAAAGGGTTATGGCTTTCTTCTATGAATGGGAGAGGAAATATTCTCTTTTAAGCTTTTAATGTAGCAATAAGTTCAAAGTACCATAAGCTTCAATTATCCATGAATCAAAAAGGAAAGGACACTGGGCTGAGCTTGCAGAGAGCCTGCTGACAGGTCACCGCGAGCTGGCAATGACAGCTAAGAATGAATGAAGACTGTCTCCTGAAAAAACAGATGTTTGTGAATCCATTTGGGCTGCTCTTCAGTCCCCAGTGCAAGAATCAGAATCACCTGGGAAATTTTTTCCAAATACACATCTGATAGTCCTTAGAGGAGAGAAAGGAGGAAATAATTTCATTTGGAACTAGCTTCGGGTGCTTCAGGCCATACCCCCCTCTCCTGGCCAGGTTGAGAACTGTGATTTTCAAATGAAGTTGCTACCCCCACTCCCCCTCTGCCTGGGACCTGGGGCTGGTTGGTCCACCTCTCCTTTGTGGCCTCAAATAAAATCGTAACTACTTTTTTTTTTTTCCCTGTGGATGGGAGCCAATGTTCTGCTTGGTCATAAAAGGAAGGAGCTAAACCATCTGGCTCCTTTGTACAGAGTCATTCTGATAAATTGGAAATTCTAAGTAATCAAATCCCACCCACCTGATACCTGGGCCTCCTAGGGGACCCGGCAACCTGGATCTGCAAGCAGGTGTGGGTGGCAACTGTGCACACAACACCCGAGGCAAATCGGAGCCAGGGCCACAGAGCCAGAGAGGACTGGAGCTAGGATTTATTTAGATCATCTGGACGAGCCACCTACCTTTAACTCACGAGTAGCTAAGGTCCAAAGATGTTCAACAGTATCCCTCCACCTTAGCCACACAGCACACTTCCCTCTGACACTCACAGAGGCCTGGGTTCAGACCCCACGAGAGAATCTGATGCAGTAAGTAGGTCTGGGTGGAGTCTGATGACTTTCTGGGTGACTCTGGGGTGCCGTGTTAGTGACTTGTCTAGAGTCACTGCAGGGGCAGAGCCGGGACAGGCCTACAGCCTTCTTTGCCTCCATTCCACTGTGTCTGTACAGGAATTGACTTTAAAACTGAACTGCAGTCATTACCAAATATTTAAAGCCTTCTGAAAAGTTCCCTAACTGCAAAGCCTTTTCCAACTAGTGGGCCACCGCAGAAAGTTATGGTCCATGCCTTCTGTGATGGTCAGGGCTCTCAAGCCTACATGGAACAGGAGGCCTGGGAGTGGGCCAGGAAGAGCTTGGGGGCTTGGGCAGTATCTGTGTGAAAGACAACTGCGCCACCAGGTGGGCCTGCAGGAGCCGTTCCACTGGTGAGGACAGCACTGTCCTGTTCCCGGCCGAACCAGAATGAGCATTTCCTGTCCTGCGATGTTCCTCTAGCTTCTCCCTGGACACTGGCTGGATCAGGACGATGACTGAATGAGGCTGCAAAGAATTCACCTGTCTCCACAACAGTGACTCGGCATGCCCCAGAGGTCTAAGGGGCAGGTAAGTAAGGTCAGGAATGAGCCAAGCTATTAATTACATTCTAGAGCAGGGGTGGGCAAACTTTTTGACTTGAGGGCCACAATGGGTTCTTAAACTGGACCGGAGGGCCGGAACAAAAGCATGGATGGAGTGTTTGTGTGAACTAATATAAATTCAAAGTAAAGGAGCAGAGGGGAGAGCAAGAGAACCGGATAGAACAGCCGGATCCGGCCCGCGGACCGTAGTTTGCCCACAGCTGTTCTAGAGCATCCAACCTCACTGGATAGATGGCTGTGCCTTTGTCTAGCGAACTGTCCTCTTCACATGCCCATCAGGGCTACTTTTACTATCGCGTCAGAAACTCCCATTTCTTGTACACAACATACACTGGATTACTCTCAATACCACTGCACGGAGCAGGGAGTCACATTGTGCTACCACGTGATTCGTTTTATAATCATCCTTCCAGAGTCTCTCCCAGGCCAATGGGCCCTGAATAAGCACACCGCTCATTGCACCTGCTTATTACTACTGAGTGATCCGGCTAATGGCATGCCGTAGTATCACGTGTGGGGTGTTACTCAGCACACCCACATTTCTAGAAAGCCCTAGTGTCTATTACTCATGTCTCATGTGAACACGTGAGCCAGCAGGCATGTCCTCCGTGTATTACCCATGGCTCACTTCCAGCTAGTGCCAAATGGCGGCAGTCCCCCAGAAACAACATGTTTGATTGGGGAAGATTATCAGAATTTCAAATAAAAACCGAGTTCAGTCTCCTATGAAAGGCAAAAACAAACAAAATACACCGGACCTCATACATGTTTCATATACATATTTATATATATTTCATGTACAAAGTTACATTCCGAACCCCAGGGATTCCATAATAGAAATAAATACTGAAATAACTACATTGCTAAACGAGCTTTTTGCTCATAGAAATGAAGCCTCAGCCTCCAAGAGACAGAAAGTAGGACAATCTAGAATCCATTTTTTCAGATGATAGAGGCAAGTAAAATTCTGGATAAAATATCTAGGACAAAAAACAAATTCAGAACATAAAATGGCTAAAATATATCTTCAAATATTGAGAAATGTATGACATTGATAATAACAACTTAATTTTTTAAAGAGAAAGAAAAAGACATTTTGTGTTATAAAACAGCATAACCCTGTTAGAAAAGCATTTATGATTTCCACATTTAATCTCTCTGCTCTTCCCATGTTGCAAACATGATCAATGAAGAAGAGCCCTAAATCTGGTTGAGTCCTTTGGTAACGGTCATAATACTCACAAGGAGATAAATAGTCAATTCCACAGCATTTGCAAGACACGCGTTCTTTAGTACAGTTAATACTAAACGACAACTGTTTTGCTTTGTTAGGTTTCTAAGGCAGCCATTGCAGAGGGTCTGTTCTCAATGCAGGAAGACCTTTACAAGAAAGGAACACTACAGCAACCGAGAGAAGACATTTTAACCTCTTCTATGCAAACGCACTTCACTGGAAAAGTTATGTGCTGCATATGTTGTGCTCAAAACCTTGTACACTCTCAGTAAGCTGCAGCTATTAAGATATTCATTCCTATTTTAAAATTTTAGATCCACAGGAATTCGAGAAAAATGCTCTCAAAACTGAGTTCCTAGAGAATATCCTCCCTTTGCCTCAGGGAGTTCAGCCTGCCTTTACAGAAAGTAAGTGCCAGGCTGATGGATATGATACGGTCATTCGTGCAGATCAGCAAGGGGCCGATGACCGCCGTGTCACGTGGTTCAGCCTCACATATAACCGAAGCGTAATAAAAGGAGGAAATTCTCGGAGTCCCTTATTTCTTCCAACAGGAGTAATTTTTCTTTTTCTTTTTTTTTACACAGAGACCAACCACAGGTACTCAAGCTTTTCTGCCCTTGACATGCAAGCTACAGGCAGTTCACACCAACTGCTTTGCTGCTTGCAAGAAGCTTACTTGTTAGTATTTTCTCCCCCAGTTACCACCTTGACCAAAATGCTCTCAAAACTGAGTTCCTAGAGAATATCCTCCCTAGAGAATAAAACAAGAATATAAACCTGTTATTGGGCGGGAGGGAGTCCTGGAAAGGTGGCCTAAGTTTTGGTGCCCTGAAGAAAAGTAAGTAGCTTAAGCAAGAACATGATCCTTTTAATACAGTTTTTACCAAGAGTGTTTTCTTCTAGTCGTCTACAGTAGCCACAATTTTACTGTGTACACGATGTGCTCATAGACACATGTGGCCTCCTCCAGATCACTATATCTCACGTATTTTATAATCCACCCTAATCATGTTTATGAAGCAAAGACACCGGCATACTTTTTACAACTACCTTTACATGACAGTTCAGAAAAACAGTCCCTGGTAGACAACTGAGACGGGTCTGTGTCTGCTTTCTTCTCTTTGATAGTCCTGGTAAGAGGTCGTTATCCAACAGGTTTATATTTTAGAAATAGCACTTACATTCATATTTAGCTTTGCTTAAAGTACTGAGTAAAAAATGGTAAATCACACATTTTCAAGAAGCTTGAGAGGGAAAAAACCGCAGCATAATCGTTCTTAAAAAGACGTATTAAACAGGGTAGACTCTACTTTTTAAATGGGCATCGAGGGTGAAAGATGTTGTGTCAAAGTTCACTCCACGGTATCTTGGTTGTCATCTTGCCCTTCATCGTTTTCCTCTTTGACGATGGCATTTTAATCTTGCAAGGGCATAAAAGCTCAAATGTGTCATTTACATACAAAATATCAAGTGCAAGCGGTTCTGTAGTTTTATACAGAACAAGAGAAACGACCGTTCCTAATCAAGTGCCTCTCTCAGTCCGTTTGGCCACGTTCCATCACCAATACAGCTTTACTCCTATTAACTGGTTAGGGCAGCCCAAGAACAATTAGTAAACAGGTAAATTTTTTACATGAAAAAAAAAACTCAACCAACCACCACCATCCTCTGATACAAAGCATCCAAAACAATTTCCTTTTTAAAAAATCCTCTCACTGCTGATGCCTATCTTCTAAGCCTTCTAAGTATAAACTTTCAGACATTTAGTATGAAAATGAGTGAAACTAGCCTCAAAAAAAATTTAGCATATTCAGAGAAGCAGGCCTCATAAACTTTAGAGCTCTAGTAAGTCAGAAATAGGAAACATTTATTTAAATAGTGTAGTCTTAATTTCTTTAATATAAAACCCCCCCATCTGATGAAAACAAAGTTTTTATATATCATATAAACAAGATTTTTCAGACTTGAAAGTGAATGTTAAGTAATTTACATTAGCTTTTAGCCCTCTTGGGACATTTAGATAAATCCTGATAATCCACCCGATATTAATTTGTGTCAGTTTTGTAATACATTGGGGGAAAACTTTACGACTGTACTTAATAGTACAGTTTCACTAATCAAGTGTTTCCATTAATTCCATTATTAGTGACAGCTAAAAAGTGACCCCATCAAATAAAGTGAGTGATATTCGCTGTGGCAGAATAAACCACATCTGGATTGCTTTCTAGAATTCACCAGTTTGTAGAAAGTAAACACTCTTTGATTTGTTCGTAACATACTGAAATTGCCTATAACACTGGTGCAGTAAAACAGCTAGTTCCTGTATTATTACAGTAGGAGATTTTATAATGTACAGTTAACGGGGAAATGCTCACACATTATGTGGTGAATCTTTCCTCACAAAGAGAGCATTAAAGAAAGAGGAAAGGGAAAGAACCATGCAGAGGGGACGGCATGCCCGTCTCCGCCTGTGGCCCACGGGCTCACTCACTGCCATACATCACTTGCCACACTATCAAGTGACTCCTTTCCGCTCTGGCAACAGAAGGTTCAAGTGGAAGATCCTCTCCCAGAAGCTCCGATTCTCCACCTTCATCACCTGGTGGGTGGAGGATAAGGAGACTCAAGTTAGGTTGAGCATGGAATGTGCAGGCCGCTGTACATCAGACATGCTGCTCGTGGTCAGTGCATCAACAGGGCACACACAACCTGTCTGACTCCCATCGCAGAGAACACAGTGAGAGCAATGCCACGAACCGGAGTCTTACCTGCCTGACTTCTGAAAAGGGTAATTCACTTTCCACACCACACCTTAACCCTGAGTCCTCTGTACCATGTTAGAGACTCATCCCAATATGTCTGCATACGGCAGTTCACAGAAATGGGAGCTAAGAAGGGAAAGCTGTCCAATTCTGTGTTTATCCAAAATGGCCAGTCTACATTTGTCTATTTCAAATGAAGAACTGAGACTAGATAGAAGTATAAATGTGAAAGATGGGGATAGACCCCACAAACTAAACCCAAACAACTTCCTGTCAGACAGTGAAGTTGTCCGGTCAAAGGGAACCGACACCGGCACACGGACACTGACATCATCTCCTTGCAGCACTAGAGAGGGCAGATTCATCACCTAATATGCTGGGTTTTCCTTCCCATGATGTTCGAGTTTAGGATGGGTAAGGAATTAACAGTGCATGGTGGAGATGAAGAAATGAGGCTGAGACACAGACAGACTAGGGCTGTTTCCAGGAGTAGCTCCGTGAGGCTGACAAATGAGGTCCTGAGCAGACACTGCTCTAGGCGCACATCCAGCAGTTTTGCTGCTGCCGAGCGGGTTATTCTGGCACAGCCCAGGGAAACTCGCCTAGTGGGCCAGATTCTTCAGCAGAACCCTACACTTACACAACAAGGGGTAAAGCTATACCACTGTCTACAGAAGTCCGTAATGTGTCTCACCTGAATTTCAGCCGGACAGAAGGAAACACTAATACTGTCAACTAGAAACAGTGGAAAAGAAAGACCCCTAGAAACGTGCATTTCTCTCTGTAGGCCAAGCTCTCCTTTACCCAACCCCTTGTGGCTTTTCAAAGTGATGTCCAACTGTAGAGAGGAGCATACTTTAAAAGGCTCAAGGCAAAACCCAGCCCCAGCTGGTTTGGCTCAGTGGATAGAGAGTCAACCTGCAGACTGAAGGGTCCTGGTTTTGATTCTGGTCAAGGGCACATGCCTGGGTTGTGGGCTTGATTTCCAGTGGGGGGCGTGCAGGAGGCAGTCAATCAATGATTCTCTCTCATCATTGATGTTTCTTTCTCTCTCCCTTCCTCTCTGAAATAAATAGATATACACTAAGTGGCCAGATTATTATGATCTCTGAATGCATAATAATCTGGCCACTCAGAGAGAGAGAGTGTGTGTGTGTGTGTGTGTGTGTATTTATATTAGAGGCCCGGTGGATGGGTGCAGTCTGGCCAGCGTGGCCAGGGGTAGGGGACATGGGCAGTTGGCCGGCCTGCCTGCTGGTCAAACTCCTGGTCAAGGGGACAATTTGCATATTAGGCTTTTATTATATAGGATATACACTGAGTGGCCGGATTATTATGCGTTCAGGTCATAATAATCTGGCCACTCAGTGTATACTAAAAAAAAAAAAAAGACACAATCCAATTTCTGTACTGAAATATAATTAGGTAGTTCAAAACAAATACACTTTAGTATAAAAAGAAATACAAAAAGGAAGGAAGAAAGGGTAGATGGAAGGAAAGATATAAGAAGTGCTTTTCCAAGTAAAGAATTCAAAGAAAATCTCGTAGAAATAATTTATCGAGTGGTTTCTGGTTTACTATGAAAATCCAAGTCACAGAACCCAGTAGAATCTGAGCTCCCAGAACCACTGACTTACCCATTCGGAAGTCAATGTAGCCCTCTCCTCCACTGATGACAAGCATAGACTTCAAGGGCGTCTGGCTGCCAGGCTCCTGTGCAGATGGCCCTGCTTTGTCACCTGTCAGATCTGTGCCACTACTGCCACTTTGTGGGCTGACAACCTGACCTATTTATATAGGAACAAGTGAATATTACTTATCACAGATTGGAGTGGGGAAACATTATTTTCTGAATATTTTCAGAAACTTGAACCAAAAAAGCAAGTATATCCTAATACAACCAAAGTAGTGGGGATGCTAGAAGCCTCTGCATGATCAGAAAACATCTGGAGACGTCCTAAGAGCCCAATTCGAAAATCTAAATGAAGCCATTCTGTACCAAACCAGACATAGGCCCAAAATTCAGCATGAAATCTGGGTAGAGCCAGGCTGGTCTTAGCAGCCTGCTCCAGACTTTTACAATCTACAGCTCTTGATCTGAGGGACAGTGGAAAGGCCTCTCTCCTGAGAGGGCACATGTGCATTTGTGTAAAAGACTAAAGAAAGTCTTCATCCTAAGCCTTATGAGTTTGGGTATTCCTAATTAATATTTATATTTATTTCAAATCCACAGTTTTCCTTTCATACTTAAGAAAGTATATCTTATATTTTAGATTATGCAAATAAAGTTATTGGTAAATATGTCATTTGCTCTAAAGTTTAAGTTCTAAGGTAGAATCCTGGAGCATAAAATGGTATAGAGAGAAACCTTAAAAAATTATTCACACTATAATCTCTAAGACATCCTCTTAGAAATTAAGTGGGGGGTAAATTTGACTGCGGGGTAATGTTTTTTTCTTGGAGAATCTGCTGTCCTTTGGTCAAACTGCACAGACCATGCCTCTAGGACACAGCAGTACACAATCCTATGGTGCAACACACTTCTAAAAAGAAATGTATGTTGAAGGTGGATAGGATAGTTTACTTTATTCCCACAGTGTCTCATTCATGCATTACTCAATGATGCTCTGGAAGAAGTCAGGCCTGCTAGAGAAAACTACTACAGGCTGGTTAGTTCTGACACAGAAGCAAGAGCACAGAGGTATGATACTAGGGCCAACCTGAAGGTTTAATCCTTAGGGCCAACTGGTCAACTATGTTGCCAATTCTACTTCCAGATTTATACCCAATAGGAAAGTCTTTCCCATATACTATTTTAATAGTGGGGAGTGGGGGGGGGAGGAAGGCAGAAAAGATCTAGAGGTCCATCAATAGGAGAATGGAGCACATTTATTCAGATACTAGAGGCCCGGTGCACGAAATTTGTGCACAGAGGGAGGGTCCCTCAGCTCGGACTGCACCCTCTTGCAATCTGGGACCCCTCGGGGGATGTCCAACTGCCAGTTTAGGCCTGATCCCACATGGGTAGGGCCTAAACTGGCAATTGGACATCCCTCTCGCAATCTGGGACTGCTGGCCCCTAACCGCTCACCTGTCTGCCTGATCACCCCTAATCACTCTGCCTGCCTGCCTCATTGCCCCTAACTCCTCTGCCTGCCTGCCTGATTGCTCCTAACCATTTGCCTGCCTGCCTGATCACCCCTAACCACTCGCCTGCCTGCCTGATTGCCCCAACAGCTCCCCTGCCTGCCTGATCGCCCCTAACCACCTTTGCCTCGGCCCCTGTTGCTGTGACTTCATCCGAAAGGACATGCGTAATGACATCCAGAAGATCATTCAGCTGTCCGGTGTAATTAGTAGATTACGCTTTTATTATTATCGATTAGCACCATAGTTAATTGAATAAACTAGATTTTTATGTATAAACTTAACAAATCTCAAAATGAGAAGTTGTGAAAAGTATATATTAACATTTAAGTTAACTTCAAAATCACAAAAATACTATATATTGTTTATAGATATGTCAAATATAGTAAAAGTCTAAAAACGCGGGCGGGATAATGGTTACAGATGAAGAAAAAAGGGGAAGGGAATGGGACTAGAGCAGCAGTGGGCAAACTACGGCCCGCAGGCCAGATCCGGCTGTTCTACCTGGTTCTCTTGCTCTCCCCTCCGCTCCTTTACTTTGAATTTATATTAGTTCACACAAACACTCCATCCATGCTTTTGTTCCAGTACTCCGGTCCAGTTTAAGAACCCATTGTGGCCGAAACCGGTTTGGCTCAGTGGATAGAGCGTCGGCCTGCGGACTAAAAGGTCCTGGGTTCGATTCCGGTCAAGGGCATGTACCTTGGCTGCGGGCACATCCCCAGTGGGAGGTGTGCAGGAGGCAGCTGATTGATGTTTCTCTCTCATCGATGTTTCTAGCTCTCTATCCCTCTCTCTTCCTCTCTGTAAAATATCAATAAAAAAAAAAATAAAAAAAAAAAGAACCCATTGTGGCCCTCGAGTCAAAAAGTTTGCCCACCCCTGGACTAGAGGAATATAAAAGAGACTCGAAGGGGACTCTAAGACATATTTTTTCTTTCTTTAAGAAAGCAAGAAAACACTATTTCCAGCATTTCCGTTTCTAGGAACTTACCCTAAGGAAATAACTACAAGTACAAGGCGTTTCAGGCAGCTCATTGCTATGTGGCTAAGCACACTGAGTAACCAGAGCACCCTGTGCCAGCCCCGCACTATGCACACTGACCGCCTGACCTGTGGAACGCCTCGGGGACAGTGCGATGGTTAGTTCTGTGTCAGCCCGGCTATGCTATGGCGCCAGGATGCTTGGCCAAACTCCGGTCTAGATATTGCTGTGAAGGCATAGTTAACACCTAAGTCAGTGGACTCTGAGTAAAGCAGATTACTCTCCATAAGGTTGGTGGGCCTCCTCTCTTAAGTTGCTGATCTTAAGAGAAAAAGATAGGACCCCAAGGAAGAGGGAATTCTGTCTCCAGAATGCTTTGTACTCAACCTGTAATATTAACGCTTTTCTGGGTCTCCAATATGCCAGCTGCCCTGCAGATTTCAAATATATCAGCCTTCATAATCACATGAGCCAATTTCTTAAAATAAATCAAAATATCTACACTTCCCCTCTCTCTCCCCTTCCTCTTCTTTCTCTCTCACACCCGACCCCCCGTTGGTTCTGTTTCTCTGAAGAACCCTAATTAATACACTAAAACACTATGTCCAACGTGACACAGTGAGTTGGTGTGGTAAAGTCATATTTAAAATCTGTCTAACTCTTAAACTAGCCTCTTATGGGGGAAAATTCAAAACATGGACCCTGCTTACAGGTGGTCAGCAACACCATTTAGTATTCCCAATGGGCAGAACGCTTTCCACCGGGCATCACACTATTACCTTTCATAGCTAGATGCACTTTACGGTTCCCAGAGCACTTTCATTAGTTTTCACAATAAATGAGGCCAGCAAGGAGCAGATACTAAAATCATGTCCATGTAAGAAGACGAGGAAACGAGTCTCAGAGGTTAAGCAACTTGCTCAAAGCGACAGGCAAGTGGCGAGGCGGAGGGCCCAGACTCCCGAGCTCCCAGTCCCCTGCGCTTGGCCGCAGCACTGATAAAGGCACCAGAGCACATTCTCCCTGTCCTCCTGCACCAAGCCTTGATGACAGGGGCTTCTTCCTAGCCATCTCCTTTATTAGGCCAAGACCATTTGGGGTATTCTGTGGTGATAAAATAATACAACTGCTTTAAAGAGTAAGCAGGTTCGTTGCTTAAATAAAAATCAAGTAGTCTTTTTTGGGGGGTGGAGGAGATTCCAAAACAATTTCATTAAATAGCCCTACAGTGCTTTATTCTTACCTCCACTGTAGAACTTTTCATATATATTAGTGAAATGATCTGTAATTCTAGTACTTAGCGTTTGAGCGGGGAGTGGAACTAAGGGACAAAGGAGAGACACTGACATACACCTTCTCATCAGGATAATCGACCTCACCTGGGACTGCCACGAAGAATTTCACAGCATCCCGATGCCCATGGAAGCAAAGCTGAGCATGTGCCATTGAACAATAGGGTATAAATGTCCCTGGAGTCACTTTATCGCTGTTTTCATCACCATACACGCGGATCACACTTCCAGGGCGATTTCCTGGTGCTCCTGAGGTTTTATTTGCTGCAACAGAAAAACCAAATACCAACTATTTTCCCCTAGAAACTTGTAATGATGCAAAAGGTTACTGGTTAATCCTTATGACAGATATTATCTAAAAGCTACAGCCAGCTGAGATAAAACAAAGGCAGCAATGCCAAATCAAGACACAGCTAGAAGAGGAGAGAGAGCATGCCAGTTATTTGTAAGTTCCTCGGTAAATGGAGCAGGGGATTTTGCCAGTCTAGCAATAACTAAGCTCACTTTTTCAACACATCCAGTAATTTTTAAAAAATCATTTTAGTTAACAAAAGAAAACATATTTGAATCTTAGGAATATCTGTTTTGTTTTGTTTTGAATCCCCATTTTAGAAAACTAACCAGTACATAGTTAAAAGTAAATGGGCATATTTTAAAATAAAATTTTTATTGTTTATCTTCTAATTTTTCTCCTCTGTGGTAAGAATATCTCGAGGGTGTGGTAAAAAGCTGTGCTTAAAAGGACCCACCTACTACAATACAGTCACTTTTACTGACACCACACCAATGATGTGCTGGACTGTTTTAGAATGACCAGACTCACAAAACATCCCCATTCCATGGGCCAGTCAGTGAATGAAAGAAACGTAACTGGTAACAAGAGTAAACAATGAAGATTAATGACAGTTTTAAGAGCTGTTTCGTGTTTTTACTGGAAAGGAAAAAGTCTGAAAAGAAAGTTCAGCTGCAACGAAAGATGGTAAACAGACTAAGCTGCTGAGCAGTTTGGTGGCCATGGAACAGACGTCAAAAACAGAACACCTGCTGCGATGCAGTGCCTGCACGTGGGTGACATGGAGAACATTCAGGAGGCATCTAGAGGCGTGAGACAGCCTCACAGTGGCCATGGGAAGCCAGGAGGAAGAGTGGGAGGAGTGGGATCAGGATCTGCACTTACCCCTCAGCCCCAGTAAACGTCCCTGGTGGAGGATTACAGCTACAGCGAGAGGAGGAAAGGGGACATGGAGAGGTGCATGACAGGGGGAGAAGAATTACTATAAGCCACCACTCTCGGCGTCTCCTATCTGGTAACTTGGTGCCCGAAGCGCCAACCAAATCCAACTTGGTATAATACCAAGTAACACTCAAAAGTTCTTAACCAAATCCTCTGCCCAAAAAATACAATTTGATTCACTGTGATTTTGTTTTTCTCAATCATAAAGCAATTGCAGTGATTCATAAGAACTTAATTAATGGGGAGCATTTCCTAAATGCTAATATTTCCCCTTTTTCATCAAGAAAGCCTGTTCAAAATAACAATGCCAAAATGGAACTCTCTTTTATAAAGAGCTGAAATGAAATAACCTAGGATCTCTTAAGTGGTCTCAGCATGTAGATTTTATAAGTAACTGATTAAGAACTTAGGTTCTTTAAGGCTCCCGATACACCACCTTCCAGCCCTCCTTCCTTCCCCTGAAAAAAGGTAGGACCGTTCTGAAGTGTTTATTAACTTATCTTATGGACTTAGGGCACTTGTTTCCAAACCATTCCCTGCCTGTGAATTTTGCAACAAAAAACACTTATTTAATGAATGATCAATGTAATGGAACATAATGAGAGAAACACACAATGTATATTTTGTTCACAAAAATAATGGAACATAATATAAAAAACATACAATGTACATTTTGTTCACATTCTTTTCAAATACAGGATAGATGACTTGTCTCCAGCATAAGGAAGGGCTTGCTGACCTCCTGAGAAACTTCCCCCGTGACTTTTTCTAAACCAAACAGAACCTCCTAAACTAACTGCCAGGGAGACATGAAAAACTAGAATGAATACTAGTAGTGTTTCTGGATACTGGTATGAAAAGAAGAAAGAAAAATGGAGTCTGACCTTTATTTAAGAGGAAACAGGCGCTGGCTAGTGCGGTTCGGTGGTTGGAGCGTCAGCTCACACACCAAAGGGTCGTGGGTTCGATTCCCAGTCAAGGGCATATACCTGGATTGTAGGTTTGATGCCTGTCCCCAGTCAGGGCTCATGAAGGAGGCAGCTAATTGATGTGTCTCTCTCACATCCATGTTTCTGTCTCTCCCCCTTCCTCTCTCTCTCTCTCTAAAGAAAAAAAAAGAGGAAATAGGACTGTTGCTCCTGAATTGAGAAAAAGTACCTCTCAGAATGAACTGTTACTTGCTACAGTTCATAAGTTTCCATGGAAAGAGTGAAGGAACAATAGTTGGATCTTTGCCACCAGCTTGATTTTCTGAATTACCACCGAGTTGCCAATACCAAAGCAATTCCTTCTGCCTGAATTCTGGACAGGACCATTCCCTGCAGCTCTCGATCTGCACTGTGACAGTTTGGTGAGCGAAAATATACTTACTTTCTGTCAGTGGGATGGAGATAATGACACCGTTTCCCGTGCCCACCCACAGACGATTGCAGGACACCATGAGAGCTGTGATCCTCACGAAAGAGAAGCCCAGTTTTCCGGTACCTGCACAGTGGGGGGAACAGTTCATTAAGACACCGGAGCAGATGATGTCTGAGATGCTAGGTCCCTCAGAGCAGTGGGTTAATAGGAGAGAAAACTCTCCTTTGGCTTTACCTCCTAGCTCACAACTCATGCTTAATGGGAACAGAAAATTCTAAACGTGGCTGCCATCACATTATCATTTAGAAGGAAGATACTGTGGCTCAGGAAATATGACAGCATTTAATTAGGGAGCTGCAAAACCAAACCAAAACAAAAACCCTCAATAAAAACAGTGTTTACTAAATTGGGAAATTAAATGTCCTTTCAAATTTACCAGCTGAAAGAGTTCTGGTTTGCCTTAAAATTCTTTGTGTAGATGAAAACAATTTTTGCGGACAAAACCTACACTCTTCTTATTCAACGGCAGTTTAGAAATTTTAGGAAACCACAGGCATATAATGTAGGGAGAATCAATGCACTTTGTTATTTCAAGAGAGTTTTTACAACTGACTTTATTTTCTGGGATTTGAGGGGCAAAATTATTAAACAGATAATGCATTTAAAACAAACAGCATTTAGTCACTCATATTCTACTTATAAGAACTGAAGAGTATGATCACAGAATCATGTTAGGAATCTTAACTTTATTCAGAAATAGTCTTAGAATCTTCATAGTCTAACCCTATGGTCAAAGTCCACCCCTGACATTAGTCTGTGCCCATGTGTACATAGGCCTGATTCCCGGGAGGGCACCTAGCTATCACCAGGTTTTCTGAGGACAAAGGCCCTAAAAAGGTTAAAAACCACTGGTGCAGCTCAACCTCTCTTCATAAAGGAATCCTCAATGAATGACATCTCTAATAGTCACCCAGCTCTGCATTAGGAGCTGAGGGTACAGCAGGGAGCACGCCAGAAGTGGTCCCTGCCCTTCATGGCGTTTAGGGTCTGTGGGAGAGAGAGGCAGGAAGCAGGAATCACGTAATACCAGTGCAACCACAATAATGAGGAGCCCATGAAGAAAAAGTGTAAGATGACCTAAAGCAAAGTGGGAGACAAGAAAAGGTCTCTTCTGGATGTGACACCTAAGCTATGGTCTGAAGACCAATAAAAAGGGACCAAGAAGGACTTCTCAGACAGAGGATACAGTACATGTGAGGCCCTGAAATGGAAAGGAACTTGTTGAGTTTGAGTCATTGTGGGTAGAACAGAGTGGGTGAGGAGAGTGGTCCAGGCCACTTCAATTCCTCTGCTCATGTCACTTCATCTAAAGGCAGTGATATTCTAAAAGTACGTGGGAGTGGGGATAATGCGTCCTGGTTACTATGCAGGGCACAGACTGGAGTGGAAAGAGGGAGCCCCAGTGAGGAGGCTCAGGGTATCCAGGCAGGAAAGGATGGCCCTGGCCTACAGGGACAGGGGTAGAGATACAAAGTAATTGCTTGAAGATATTTTGGGGGCAGACTTGACAGCTCCCACAGGGTAGATGGAGTGTCTGCCTGACACCTTCAGTAATAAGAGCTCACTAACCTCAGGCAACTTATTCACTGGTTCTACCCAGCATATGAGAACATTTAAAAATAAAACACTTTATTTAATTGACAGAAATAAAACACTTTGGAAGCTTACCTAACATTTTGCTGACATAAGGCTCAATGTCCACATCCTGTAGATGTTGGTAAGTGTGCGCATGATAGAGACGGAGTGTGGAATCCAAACGAATGGAGACCCACACACCGTCACCTACCCACGCAAGCTGCCGCACCTGGCTCTCCTTCCTGGGGTGTGCATCGAATGATTTCTAGGAAAGATTGTTCAATCACAATGTTACTTTTAATATGTAGGAGTTTGTGTTTAAAAACTGTGCTAATATGCACAAAATATGGAAGAATATATATTAAAAGAGCCTCAATAGTGTTCACTAAATATGATCAGAGCTTTATCCCAGACTTCAAAAGAAAAAGAAAAACAAAGAACTAAAGGATGCTGGATTTTGACACCGTACAGGTCATCGACTTATGGAAGTAATACTGGCACATCCATGTTATGTGTCAGTGTTCAACAATAAGACTGAATTTGATCTCAAGATTTTGTTGGATTGCGGAGAAATTACATGAAGATCCTATTTATAGAACTAAACAAAAAGGAGCCTGCATTGTTGTGTGTGTGTGTATGTTTACACACATACATAAACGTATATCTGCATGTAAGAAACCGATCTGAAAAATAAACACCAAATGGTTAACTTTAGGACTTTTAGGTAAAGGACAAAGGGAGATGGAGACCTTCCACCTTAAAATTTCCCAGCTTTAAGTTGTCTTAAAAAAAAAAAAATTTACATCTGGTTGCAAAACTTTTTTAAAGAAAGCAATGCTAAGAGGTCCTCCTTCCCCTCTGCCCGTACATAATTAAACAAATCCAGAACCATATATTCAAACATATATGCACTTATGGATACTCAGACACATTATTTCAACATTTGTGTTAATCTTCTTCCTTCAAAAAGAACTCAAAACTTCCCATTCTTATAGTCAAAAGTGGCAAGATGTCATCAATGTATCATTAAAACACACAGATTCAGAAAATAGTTTCTAAAGACGCTGAAAATAATTAGTCTTAGGATCTTCAGGAAATAGAAATTCAGTAAGCAGAGAAAAAACAGGTTAACTTGCCTCGATTTTCATGGCCTTTGGCTGAACCACATAGATTTTGTTCCGATAGCCACACCAGACTTTGTCATGTACCACAGTCATGCATCGGATGGAATGGTGAGGCCGCCCGAGATCTAACAGGTGATAGTTTGACAAATCCCACTGCCCATCTTTAAAATAAGAAATAGATTACTAGTTAATGTATATCACCTTTTACTAAATTTTAACACAAGAAGAAACATTCTAACAGGGTGTATAATTAATTTTATTCATGAAGCACCCACAAATACCATGTATTCAGTATATCCTTTATTTGCAGAAACTGAGTTCTCTTATTTTATAAACTACAAAGTTGGAAGAGACCTCAAAGCTCATCCGGTCCAACCTGCCACTCAATACCTGGACCTCCATGCTCTCAACAGTAGTGATATGATAAGTCAGTTATAAGTTACCTGTTTATAATAATACCAGAGGCCTGGTGCATGAATTCGTGCATGGGTAGGGTTCCTTGGCCTGGCTGCCGATTGGGGCCAATTAGGCCAGCTGGCCTGGGAGAGGGATTGCAGGAGGTAGGCCAGCCACAGGAGGTTGGCTGTGGGAGTACACTGACCACCAGAGGGCAGCTCCTGCATTGAGCGTCTGCCCCCTGGTGGTCAGTGCATGTCATAGCAACCGGTTGACTGGTCGTAAGGATCGCTTAGGCTTTTATATATATATATAGATAGATTTTAAGAATGAGAAGGGATTAAAATTATTTGGGGGATAACATATCTCACTCACTTGCATTCTGATATATTTTCTTGCGTAGAAGTCAAGGGCAACTTTAGGAATCATGTGTCCTACAATTTTAGTGATGATAGAATACAGATGAGAGCCAATGCTGGAAGCTTGGTCTGCTTGAACAATTTCAGTGAAAGAAAACACACTGCCTCACCAAGCAGCTGTTTCATTTTCAGAAAGCTGTAACTGTCAGCAAAATACTCCCCATTCCTGGCTAAAGTCTGCCTCCTCACATGTAATCTCCCAGTAGTCTATAGTTTGCCCAATGGAAACAGAATAAATCCAGTGCAGCTTCTGTTACTGACCCATGTGTTCTCCTTTCAAAACCAAGCATCCTTGGCACATGTCTTTGGACCCTTCAGCCTAATTCCTCTTTGTCCATCCATGTCCATTTCATACTGTCTAGCTATCAGAGTGGAACCCTATTCTAATATCTATGAGATTTATGACATTAACTAACTCATACTGAATTTGTAGTCAACCTTTAAGGAATTCTCACTCTTCAGACAGGCCTCCTCCATCTTACTCTTCTGAACCCAAATGCAGAACGTGTCGTTTCTTTATTAAATGTACTTTGCTTGTGTTGCTCTGTCAATATAATTTTGGATTCAGTACACTAAAGCATTTACTCTTTTTTTCCTAGGCTCTTCCACGTACTGAGTGACTAAAACACTCTGCCTCAGTTTCCTCATCTATAAAATGAGGATGACAACAGAATCTTCCTCATAAGCTCTGGTGACAATTGCACTCAAAGTCTGTAAAGAACCTGAACAAGGTAAAATAGAGGCCTTTCCTTCTTTTTGTTATGTAGTCGTTAACCAGCTATCTCTAGGTGCCAGTCAGTTATAAAGCCACCTAAGTACTCTCATAGACCTCACATTTCTCCAAAAGATGGTAGAAACACTGTTTTAAAGGGGAAGAATATAAATAACGTAACATGAAAATCACTAAACCTTATCCAATTAAAAATTATTTTAAACTAGACACCCAGTGCACAACATTTGTGCACTGGGGGGGAGGGGCGGGGAGACTCCCCTCAGCCCGGCCTGCACCCTCTCACAGTCCAGGACCCCTCGCTCCTTACCACCCGCCTGCTCACTGCTCCTTGCCGCTTGGCTCGCTGCTCCTTCCTTAGCACTGCCACAGAGGTGGGAGAGGCTCCCGCCACTGCCACTATGCTCACCAGCTGTGAGCCCGGCTTCCCCTATGGGAGCGTACTGACCACCAGGGGGCAGCTCCTGCATTGAGTGTCTGCCCCCCTGGTGGTCAGTGCGCATCACAGTGACCGGTTGTTCTGCTGTAATGGTCACTTAGACTTTTATTATATAGATACTTACCAAATGTAAGTAGATGCAAATTATTTTTTAAATACTGGACAAAGGAAAATTATCCTCTCACTAAATTTCTCCCACTTGAATAAGCACATGAATGAAAAACCAGCACCTCCGTATCACATTATATAAGAGGACCATGAAATGTTAAAACTGCTTGCTCAGTATAGTAAACATATTTTCACTGAGGCATACTATAAATGTATACCTCCAACCAGGCACTACATGTTTACTGCTGTCACACATTGTTAGTATTCGGTTTAAACCTTTATTCTTTCTCCTATGAAGCATCACTTCTTTAAAGCATAAAAAACCAATCTGTTCAAAATGCTTTTGCAATGAAACAAGTGAGTGCACTTATTTTCTATTCATAACAACTCACCAACTCCTCTGTGAAAGATAGCAAGGGTGCCATCAGCCAGGGCCACTAACACAATTCCTTTCACGTGTCTGCAAACAGGAAAGAGGATTTCAGAACTCTCCATCAGGGATACAGAAGGGACCACATGATACTGAACTAGTTCAGAGGCTCTCAGAGGGCCAGTACATGATAAATGAGGAGCTCACATCAGAAGCTAAATGAACACACCCTCTTCTTCATTGAGAGAGCTGTGCTATAAAAATGTCACCTGAACTAGATAAACAGCATATGTGGTGACCCAGATGTTCACGATGGGACACAGACTCCTCTTCTCATCACAGGCTATTGACAAAAGGTCCACAGACCAGAGACACACACCTCGAGTAGAACTATCAGAGGCAGCTCTGTCACTTAAGAGACAAACTGATTTTTGACAGTCAACACATAGAAAGGACTAGTAAAAGCCTTAGTTAACATATTCACAGAGTATAAAGAATATTCTAAAACAAATATATATTCACAGGTATTAACTGGTTTCTCCCACAGAGCACTAGAGAACTCATAGCATGGTGAGGTATCAACCTGGCAAGTTTTTCTATTTTACTTTCTAGTTTCATCTCACTCAACTTCTCTAATTCTATAAAGAAGGTAAAAATAATCTGGATATTGATTTAGTCATGAAATACATGTTAGCTTTAATAGTCTTAAAATCTAGTTTAAACCAAGATATAGTATTTTTCTTTTTCTTTTTTTTAATTTTTCACTACCTTTTTTTTTATTGTTTGAAGTATTACAAATAGTAGTACATATGTCTCCTTTTTTTTTTCCCCATTGACCTCCCCCTCAAGATATAGTATTTTTAAAAGAAAGAATTTCTAAAATAAAACTTACACAATACTGAGAATCGAATCTTTAAGTTTAATAGAATGGAGACATTTCCTCCACTGGGCTACAGATGAATGGACATACAAACTGCAAGAACAAAATCAAGACTGGTAAGGCATAGAGAACATTAAGTCATTGCTTATGTCTAATAATGACCACAAAGTTCCTTCAGGAGGAAAGAGGAGTAACATACATATTTTAGGGAAAAAATGAGAGTGTGGGTAGGCCTAAAGCAGAGAAATAAGCTGCTTAAGCAAACAGAAACATATGAAGAATAAAAGCCAGAACTAGAATGCAGTGTCAATTTCAGGCTACCCCACACTTCAGAATGCTTGGCAAAATCTTTTTAAAAAAACCATCATCCTTTTCTACTAGACTGAACTACCACTTTGTGAAGACAGTGGTTTACACCCGACAGAGGCACTCCAAAGCCTGCAGGACACACCAGCCCTCCACCTGCCTTAGTACAGTTCATAAGCTAAAATGGTTTTACATGGTTGGAAAAAATCAGAGTATTTCATGACATGAGATTTATATATATGCAACTCACACTTCTGTGCCCATAAGTAAAGTTTTATTGGAACACAGTCCCACTAACCCACTTACATATTGTCAAATGTGGTACACAGAAGTATAAACAAAAAGTACATATTAAAGCAAAGAATTTTATAGATGTACTTTCAATGTGGCTGCTTTTGTACCACAAAGCAGAGCTGTGAAGTTGCAACAGAGATCGTATGGCTACAAAGCCTAACATATTTCTTATCTGACCCTTCATGGAAAAAGTCTGCCGTCCTTCATTTTATAGTATTAGACCACTATGAAAAAGATGCACTAGTGACCTTGTTAACCTTAGGAAAGTATAATTCTGTAAGACCCCCCCCACACCACCAGAAAGTGAACAGACCATGTAATAATGTTTGTTATCACCTGCTAAGCTTTCAGACTGATCTGTCCTGGTTTTCCTAGTAACTCTACTGAAAAGTTATGTTTGGATTTGGGTCTTCCTGCAGCCAAATACATTAGTTTAATCCTACATAAATCTCCTATATATGCATCAATAATTCTCCGTCTCTGTGCTAGTCAGGATCTTCTATTTCTGGATCACTCAGATTTTAAAATTTTATTAACCTCTTCTTCCAAGAATATTATATAAAGGGGACACCATGACAGAGAAACATGTGGTTTAGCATTCAGAACCAATGCAAGTCCAGTTTATGAGACTGTTGCAATATAACCTTACAATTTATGTGTATATAAAATTCTTTGCTTTAATATGTCCTTTTTGTTTATATTTCTGTGTACCACATTTTACGTGTCTTTAGTTCCTAAAGCAAAGGTAAAAGACTGAAGATGCTCTGATATTAAAAGAGTGGGCACCTACCAGCCGTTCTGAGCTCCTAGCCACATAGTTGGTAAAAGGCTGCTCATTTTCTGGGCTTCTTCTCTCACCAGGTCTTGTTCATTTGGCAACACTGATATTTGATCTTTATATGCGTCCGAGTCATTACTGGGAAAGGTGGGACAAAAGGAAAAAAAGCTGAGTGTGCTCAGTTAGTTTTCAGGGATTGGTCATTTCTATACTTTAGTGTACAGTTTTAAGAAAAAAAATCAAACACTAAAATTCCAGAAAAGCCAAAGTTAAATGCTTACGTTAAATATTTCAACAACAGTACCAGAAGAAAATCAACATACTAGGAGGACCAAGTTGCAAACATGGAGTTAAGAAACGGTAATGAAATATAGCAGTTAATATCCAGACTATAATTATGCCTATCCCTTATAGTTATTTTGAACTTTATCAGTTTCTTCTTAAAGGAGCAAAGAGGAAGGGATGGTTTGTTTTAAAAACCACACACATACACAGAAAGGAGGGTAAAATATAAAGAATTTTCTAAAATAAATTAATAAGCTTGCATTCACTCCCAAGCCTTCTTCCTTTTAGAATGCCACATATATAATAAAGAGATATAACTGTATTATCAAATTCAAAACAAATAAATGTACTAATTCCAAAAAGATGACTATTCTCTTTTTAAATATACTTTTAGAGAGAGGGAAGGTGAGGGAGAGAGAGAAACATTGATGTAAGAGCAAAACATGGATCTGCTGCCTCCCGCACACCCCCTACCAGGGATCAAGCCCACGTCCCGGCATGTGTCCTGTCTGGAAGTCAAACTGGCAACCTTTCGGGGCACAGGTTGATGCCCAACTGAGCCACCAGCCAGGCCATGACTTTATTCTTAAACTGACAATTAAATGTTACGGTATTCAATTGTTCTATATACTAAGAGGAAAAATATTAAATTGCAAAAAAAATCCAGTTTAGATAAACCCCTATCTGCAAGACCTAGAGTAGGCAAGAAAGAAAAAGAATTCACGAAATGGACCTAGATTAACCAACCTTTTAAAGAAAGAGCCTAAAACAAATTGTTTTTTAATAAAATGTTTGCCAGAGAACTAAACTCAAAAAGGTCATCCAAGCCCACTTGGGAAATTGAAACAATGGCCAATTTCACTGCTGACTAGAGTGGGAGTGAGAGTAGGGGTGGGGATGAAAATAGCAAGAATTATTAATAGAATGGAAGACAGTGAATACAATAAAAAAAAATCACGCTAGAGGAGAAAATGACCAGAAAAATTTTGACTAATATATTTTATAGACAAGACTTTTTTCATAAATTGGAAGGAAAAGAGAGCAAATGGGGAGGGGGGTATCCAGAGACAATGAAGAGGAAGGAATAAATGACATAGTGGGAATAAGTAATGGCATCTAAGTCTGCCACAACAATACCAATTAGTGGGAATATTTTGGCTGTTTGAGGTTATTTTGGTTCCTTTTGTGTGTGCACTGATGTGGTTTCCTAAGTTACTGACCCATTTGAATACCTTGACTGATACACTGGTGAGAGGTCTTCTGGGATTTGAACTCCCAACGGATCTGTAAAGACGTGCTCTGTGTACACGCCCGTTTGGGAGACATCCATGTTGTCTTCAGCTGACCCTGCATTGCCTTCTGTGGCTTCAGTTGCTTCTTCTGCTGTTGGAACATTTTCATCAATCTCACTACTTTCTGCTTCCTTTTCTAAAAAATAAATAAAACATGCTAACCATTCTGAGTTTGAACTTTTCTACCAATAACTTCCTTGTACAAACCCTTGCTACAGAATTCCACTCCACCTACCCACTCCCCCCTCTGCACTATATCCTGACATTGAGAATTCATAATTTCATTTAACAATCATTACAGCATCTTCTTTTATGTTCTTTCATTCTTGTTACTTTAAGATCTACATTAAGTCCATTGTGAGGCATCTGGAGTAGGCTCCGGTGCTATACAGATGGTATGAAGGAGGATGACTATACCTGGTGGTTTTTCTGTCACTGGAGAAGCACCGTTGGTACTAGGGGGAGTGGCACCTGCTGTCACACCTTCTGCAGAACAACCAACCACTGTGATGCCTCCCAACAGGCTGTCTGTCTCTGCCGAGCTATTGCTTGTCATGCTTCCAGATAAAGATGCTTTGTCTACCTGTCCAGATTCTGAAAGCTCTTCTCCTGCGGGGTAGTCTGTTTCTCGTGCTCCTAAAAACACAGATAAACCTTCTTTTAATGCTAAGTAAACTCCTATAACTAGCTTTTTCTCCATAAAAGCAACTATGGGTTTTAAATAAGAGTGTATAGGTAAAGACAAATAGTTATTTGAATATACTGCCAAAGATAGCTTTAAAATGTTTTTAAACTAACCTTCACAAAATGGAAAGCAGCTTAAAAATTTAAGATAATACTTCTAGTAATGCTAGCAAAAGAAAACATGAAAATGTCAGAAATTATGCTCCTGCTGTTAATATGAGCTCCTAGGCAGCCACCTAATGAGGTTAAAACCAATGAAATCTAAATGTATGTAAATTATATTTGCTATTTGAAATATGGACTTCTGCCTACCACTATTAAAAATTAATCACCCTAAATGTACACAGTGCCTTAAGTATTAGTAACACATTTAAAAACTAAGCATTTGTAATATAAAGATAAATCTCTTCAGTTTTTTTTAAATTTAGAAAGCTGTTTTTATTCGTATCTCATTAAAATTTTTTATTGTAGTCAAATACACACATATGCATAAAATTTGCCATCTTAACCTTTTAAAAATATTTTTATTGATTTCAGAGAGGAAGGGAAAGGGAGAGATAGAAACATCAATGATGAGAGGGAATCATTGATAGGCTGCCTCCTGCACGCCCCCTACTAGGGACCGAGCTCGCAACCCAGGCATGTGCCCTTGACCAGAATCGAACCCGGAACCCTTGAGTCCGCAGGCCAACGCTCTATACACTGAGCTAAACCGCCTTAACCACTTTTAAACGTACAATGCAAATGGCATTTATAATGCTGTACAGTCATCAAAACTATCCATGTCTAAAACTCTCCCATCACCCCAAACAGAAAATCTGTACCAATCCTATATAATAAAAGCCTAATATGCAAACTGACCAAACTGCGGAAGGACTGGTGGAATAACCAGTCACTATGACGCGCACTGACCACCAAGGCGCATACACCTAATGCAGGAGCTGCTCCCAGCCCTCAGGCCTCAGGCCAGCCAAGGTGGGTGCCAGCGGCTCCCCCCCCCCATCACCCCTCCAGTCACCCCGCAGAGGGAGGCAACTGGTGGAGGGCGGTGCCAGCAAGTGGGCAGCACCAGGCCGGTCAAGGCAGGTGCCAGTGGGGCCCCCCAATCACCCTGCTGGATGCCCCACAGATGGGCCCTGATAGCCAGCCAGGCCTAGGGACCCTACCTGTGCACAAATTTTGTGCATCAGGCCTCTAGTTAAATAATAATTCGGTTCCCCAACCCCACCCCTGCCTGCCCCTCCTGGTAATCAACGTCTGTCTTCATGAATTTGCCTTGTCCAGATAGCTCACATAAGTGGGATCATATAATATTTGTCCTCTGTGTCTGATTTATTTTACTTAGCATAATGTTTCTAAGGTTAATCCATGTTGTAGCATGTATGAAAACTTCATTCCTTTTTATATAATATTCCACTGGGTAGATATATCACAAACCTATTTCATTTTTAAACCAATGTATTTAACATCATATAAGATTTAATCTAAAACTTTAGAAAGCTTTCCCTTACTAATAAGTCTAAATAATCCCTTGTGCTCTGCCTTCCAGTCATCATCTAATATTAGCACTATTTTATTTCTTCACACCATCTGAAAATATCAGGTTTAGTCATTTGTTCCCAGCTTATTTTTGGTCTTCCCAAGTAGAACACAACTCCCTGAAGGGGTGCATGACTGTATCTCCAGTCAAATTAGGGCCTGCAAAGGAGGTGCTGAAGGTGGGCAGACAGGGGCACAGCTCACTCTTACCTGGTACACTTGCTATACACAGGACGTGCGAGTTGCAAACAGTGAAACTGTCTAGGATGTTGCCTGGTTGAACAGCATCAATAATAATCACTTTTGTAGCTGCATGAGTGCTAGTACAGATCCAGACTAGACTAGATAATTCTTCTTGATTTTTTAACTCCTTCTGCTGTTCCTGCAGAAGCAAAGTAAAGAAATGAATATTTAAAATGATATATGTGCAAACAGTCAAAAAGCTGTGCCCTTGCAAACAGTCAAGGGCAACACTATTTCAAGTTTATTTCCAGATTATTTGGAAGGCTGAAAATACAGCTGTCTTTCCACATTAATCAGCACATAAGAACTAGCAGGTAAAGCAGATCAGTGACAAAATCTCAACTGTGACAGTTGTTACATACTTGCACACATCTGTCCAAACTCTGGACTATAAACATTTCAAGTACACACTTTATTGAGTGTACCATATACCTCAATAAAACTGATTTTGAGGAAGAAGCAAGGGCATAGTAATCCCAACTAGATGTTAAACCCAGAAGTAAGTTTTGGACCAAAGAGCTAAACTAATAGTCTCAGGCACCAGGAGACAAGCGTTCGTGCACACACTTACCTTCAGTTCCTGATCAAGCTTGTCTAAACTACTCTGAGATGCACTCCGCTGCTGACTGCCTTCTGCATCCAAACCAGCAACATCCTTGTAAAATACACTAGCTCCAACAACAGAACCGCCATCTCTGGTCTTCCCACCAGATAAATTGACTCCAACAGCACACCACAGCTTTTAGAGTTCAAAAATAACAAGTATTAAGTCACTTTTTCTCTAAAAATGTTTAGAATTTTTCACATTTTCCTTAAAATTCTAATGATTATAAATATAGGTCTTTAATATTCAAAGTATCCCAGTCTAAAATTACAAAATAAAAAATCTGATCCACAAAAGTAGGATTTAACAATTTTGTTTAGAAAAGAAATCCACCCAGATTTTAAGAAGCACCTCCTTTAACTTCAAAATTTATTTACCTTCATTGATGTATCTTTTTCATCTAGAGGCCTGAGACAGACAGGCACAGGTAAATTTTTCATCTTATTTTCCCCTTGACCATTGGTTACCTAATAATTTGGGAGGGGGGAGAAAGACACATGAATTAGCCTTATAATTCGTATTTGAAAAATGAAAAAAATCAAGTGGCAATTAGGCAAAATAAACAAGATGCTATGAAATATCAGAAGACAGACTAATTCACGTATGTGAGGACGTGGGGGAGAGAGAGGGAGGGAGGGAGGGAGAGTGAGTGTGAGTGTGTGAGTGTGTGTGTGTGTGTGTGTGTGTGTGTGTGTGTGTAAGCATGTGCTGAGTTTTTTTGGGAATAGGCAATATGGAGTAGACAGGTTAAGTGCCTGAACACCTGAACTGAGTTTTAAGTCAAGTGTTTGAAAGGCTCCATGCCAATGGTTTCTTAAAACGTTTAAACCAGGGGTCCTCAAACTTTTTAAACAGGGGGCCAGTTCACTGTCCCTCAGACCGCTGGAGGGCCGGACTATAGTTTAAAAAAAAAACTATGAGCCGAAACCGGTTTGGCTCAGTGGATAGAGCGTCGGCCTGCAGACTGAAAGGTCCCAGGTTTGATTCCGGTCAAGGGCACGTACCTTGGTTGTGGGCACACCCCAGTAGGAGGTGTACAGGAGGCAGCTGATCGATGTTTCTCTCTCATCGATGTTTCTAACTCTCTATCCCTCTCCCTTCCTCTCTGTAAAATATCAATAAAATATATTTTTAAAAAAACAAAACTATGAACAAATTCCTATGTGCACTGCAGGCCCAGGACGAGTCGGCTGCTAAGCAGGACAGGCAGCGGCACCCGGTGGGCCGGATAAATGTCCTCGGCGGGCCGCATGTGGCCCGCGGGCCGTAGTTTGAGGACCCCTGGGTGCTGTTTTTCAAAAAATGAAATCTTCAAATATTAAAACAGAGCTGGATACGTAAGTTCATGCACTCGGCCACCTCTGTTGGTCCTTAGACTCAGAGGCATTTCTTTTGAGCTCTAGGGTGGAAAACAGCCTGAAAACCACTACCTCCAACACGTCTCTCAATGGATGCCAAGGGCAAGCATCTTGAAATGAGTGGGTTCGGGGTGTGGTTTTTGATTCCTTCACGCCCAGCCACACTCCTGTCCCCGGCACTTCCCACTAGATGCTCTTACGATGCTCACACGTTACCTGTTTGTACTTCTGAGGCAGGCTCCAGCCAAAAGCCTGCACTCTTCCATCCTCCTTCTGAACATGTGCCTTCACCTGACGATACTGTTCTCTCTTTTGTTCTCTGCGTGAGGCTAAACTGGCTTCAGTTCTAAAAGGAAAAAAACATTCCTTTTAAAATTAAGTGATTGTAACAGCTCTCCTGCTAAAAAGAGTAAAAATAACAACACAAAAATTACATGATTTCAGATTGGTTTACTGCAGACTAAGATTCCTCCTTAAAAAATGTTATACCATAGCTGGTCTTTTCAAGTTATGCAGTGAATACAGTGTCCAAGTTTTAACAGATTAGTAAGCAGCCTATTATATTGAACTAGAGGCCCGGTGCACAAAATTCATGCATGGGGGGGGGGTCCCCCTTAGCCCAGCCTGCACCCTCTCCCATCCGGGACCTGTTGGGGGATGTCTGGCTGCCAGTTTAGTCCTAATCCCGGGGATCGGGCCTAAACCAGCAGCTGGACATCCCTCTCACAACCTGGGACCACTGGCTCCTAACTGCTCACCCGTCTGCCTGCCTGATCGCCCCTAAATGCCCCCCTGGCTAGCCTGGTCGCCCCCCAACTGCCCCCCCCCCACCGGCTTGGTTGCCCCCAACTGCCCCCCTCTGCTGGCCTGGTCTCCCTTCACTGCCCCCCTCTGCTGGCCTGGTCGCCCCTCATGGCCCCCCCTGCCAGCCTGGTCACACCCAACTGCCCCCCCTGCTGGCCTGGTCTCCCTTCACTGCCCCCCTCTGCTGGCCTGGTCGCCCCTCATGGCCCCCCCTGCCAGCCTGGTCACACCCAACTGCCCCCCCTGCTGGCCTGGTCTCCCTTCACTGCCCCCCTCTGCTGGCCTGGTCACCCCTCATGGCCCCCCCCTGCCAGCCTGGTCACCCCCAACTGCCCCCCTGCTGGCCTGGTCGCCCTTCACTGCCCCTCTCTGCCGGCCTGGTCACCTCTCACTGTCCACCCTGCCGGCCTGGCTGCCGCCAACTGCCCCCCTGCCAGCCTGGTTGCCCCACACAGCCTGCTGTTCGATCGTTTGGTTGCCCCTCACTAACCCCCCTGCCGGCCTGGTCGCCCCATACAGCCTGCTGTTCAGTCATTTGGTCAGCCCTCACTAACGCCCCCTGCCAGCCTGGTTGCCCCACGCAGTCTACTGTTCGGTCGTTACTGTGAGGGTGTCCTGACCAATTTGCATATTACCCTTTTATTAGTATAGATCATATTTCTATCAGGTTTCAGATTTTAGCTATATGAAAGGGAAAATTCTTAAATACTTTTGCTTCCTCATTTTTTTGGTTCATTCAACAAATACATACTGAGAATTTTCTAATGCAGGGAATGTGCTAGATAGGAGTGACTCAAGACCAATAAATCAGTATCTTCTTAGGAAGATAACATAAGGTTAACTTCTGGATCCCATTTACTTGTTACAGAAGGCAAATATGCAAATGGACTTGGCAAGCTTTAGAGCTGTGCAGTAAAATACCATGAAAATAATTTGTCTTTCTCTGGGCCATTTAAATTTTTATGAGGTAACTTGTTTGGTTTCTTATAGTTAACAAATCTACCTGTGTGTCAGACACTTTACAGATACTATAACCTATATAATTTAATCCTAACACGTCTGAGATAGGTTATTATACTCATTTCACTGGCAGAGAAACTGGGGCTCTAAGAGGTTCATGTACCAAGTTCATGTACACCTAATGAGAAGCAGAGGCAGGCTGAAAAACCAAGTCCTTCTGACACTAAAGGAAAGTAATATAAGCCTTTAGCATTTCAATTAGTATTTATCAATGTTGTCATACCAGAAAAAGGAGACATTAAAAATTTCCTTCTCTTTATGAAAACAGATGCAATATTCCTAAAATGTATTGGCTATAAATAATTTACTTACAATAGCCAAGTTTCAGACATAGTTTATATATAGATTTATCTGGAACTTTACAGCTGAACTGTTAAGTGGTGAGAATATCAGACTGTTGACTTATTGAGGGCATAACCACTAGCCTGGAAAATACTTACTCTTCACTAAGGAAGTCAAAGGCTTTGGACTTATCCCCAGGGAGCTGAGATAAGGTGCTGCTTCTTTTCTTGACAGAAGGAGTAACATGAGAGGTGGGTGCGTTATACTTCAGATTAACAGGTGGTTCGGGTTTCTTAGTAGTATTACTTGAGGAGCTAAAAAGTCGGCTAAAACTAAAAAGAAAAAAGTGAGTATGTGTATGTCTATATATGTATTACATGCACTGTGAAAAACAATCCATAATTTCCACAAATTCCAGAGTGCTTTTATAAGGCAATGAGTTAAAAACTAGCAAAAAAAAAAAAAAAAATGTTGTGGTCACACAGTGCAGCCTTAGCAGTAACTCAGAGCCAAATGCAGACATTCAGGAAAGAGAAACTATGCTGAGCCTGGCAAATCCCTGTTCTTTAATTAGCAATTCCCATAACGAAAGGAAGATGCTCTGAAGTACCAGGAACTGCTCATAATAAAGACATAAAAGAAGATGGCCCCTTTAGCCAGCTCCTGCTTGGTGCCATGTGAGAGTGGCTGTTAAAGAGGAAGGTTATGGCTTCATGGCTTAAAGAGAAGCCTAGTAACCAGTTCTAAAAATAGTCACAATAAAGTACTAGGACATACATTACCATTTTTAAAACACATTTTCTTATTGTACTCAACTTAAATAACTATTTTCACACCCACTCAGAAAGACCAATAGTTCTATTAAACAGGAGATTCACCATAAAGGGGTAAGTATTAAGCTCACTAAACACACAGTACTGCTAGCATGAACATAATTCAAGTCCAAAACCGACATACACTACTCAAACCCCACAAACACTGAATTTCTAATCTTGGCTTTGCAAAGTCTTTTACAATCACACAACCAGTGAAGCACCAGTGAAGCAGCCATTTATTAATGGGGATCCAGGTAATTATCAATTCCGAATAGTTCCCTGTTATTTTATTTAACTTGGCAGAGGATTCCATCAAATGCATAACCAAAATGATGCGGCTTACGACAGCAATATTTTTGTCCTCAAGAACAGCCTTACCGAGCTGGCACACTACATATCAAAAAGAAAAAGTTCAGTTTAGCTACATATCCCAAATTTAAGAAATGTAGGAAGGAAGGAAGGGAGGGAGGAACTGAGGAAGGGAGGAGACACCAAATCATTCTTGAAAATAAATTTTGACTGTAATCTTGTCTCAAAGTGCTATCTAATGTCTTTATGTGTTTTTAGATACTTACAACTGCCAGATGCTTGACCTTTTTTTTTCCTGCATAGCTGGATTTTCTCTTGATGCTCTACATCAAGAAAGAAAGAAAAAAAAAAGAAAAAAATGTGTTATCAGTGAAGTGTTCTAGCTGTCTAAGAACCAAGGACCAAAGAAGTTCTGCTACGGCTACAACTAAAGTAAAATACCATCCCTCCCTCAGAGCTGAGTCTATTGATAGAGACAAGATTGTTACCTGTGCTGGACAAATAACCAACATGCCTGAATGCTTAATATTTAACGTTTCTTGTTAAAGATATATCCTCTACCTCTCTCCTTTTTTATCAAAACACTGCCTTGTAAATCCCTATCTACACTAATAAAAGAGAAACATGCAAATTGACCATCACTCTGCTACACCCACCAGCCAATCAGGAGGGAATATGCAAATCAGAAGGCCAAAGATGGCTGCCCCCCAGCTGCTCCAAGCACAGAGTGGCTGGATGGAGCAGGACGCCCGCTATGGGGCGGGGCGGCAAATGGATCTACAGGAGTGGCACGAAGATGGCAGACTCCGGCCTGAGCAAAGGCCTGGGTCCCGGGTGCTGGAGGAAAACCGGTGCTGGAAGCCAAGGGAAGGAAGGCCTATTGCACGAATCTCTTCATGCAACTGGCCTCTAGTCTTTACATAAAGATCTGTATCACCTTATACTCCCAGCTCTCACAGAGTAGCGTGCAATTTCACTGTTTCAACAGGTTATTTTTCACAGGACTAAAACTCTTCCATCACTGAAAAGATGACCAAAGAAAGGGATGAACTAGATTGGTAGGTAATTCAACAAAATTTTAGAAAATAAGGCATTTCAAACTGATTCAGTAAGATGGTAAGGATGAAAAACTCCCCTTTCCCTTTTTGTAAAAGGCTAAATTAAAAACATCATAACTCAATAGAAAAAGTTAAAAGTAAGATATCAGATACCATTTATCTTCACCTGTTGACTGCCACTTTCTAGCATTAAGAGCAATGAGCAGTGGAGCCTACCGTCCTGGCTGGCGTGTCCAGTGGTTAGAGCGCCAGCCTGCGCACTGGAGGGTCTCGGGTTAAATTTCTGGTAAAGGGCACAGACCTGGCTGTGCAGGTTTGATCTCCAGCCCCAGTTGGGGTGCATGCAGGAAGAATCAACTGATGTGTCTCTCTCACTTTGACCATTTCTCTCTCCCCACAATCCCATCCCCTAGCTCCCTTCCACTCTCTCAAAAAAAAAAAAAAGTCAATGGAAAAAATATCCTTGGATGAAGATTAACAAGAACAAAAATGGAGCCTACCTATATGCCTTGGTTTTTAAAATATTTATTCAATTACTTAATATCCATTAAATGCTGGAGTTACGAACACATTTCTTAGGACTTGTACAATAAATACAGATTAGAATACTAATCTCCTTCCTTCTTGGTAGCTATACACAATTAAAATTTTAGCAAGCTGTAAATATTCTATACAGAAGAATTCTAGTATAACATTGGTAGAGGATATATAAACTACTAAATACATGATGTAATCATAGGACGATAAAAATTGGAGACTAGAAAATATGTTCATAAACTTTAAAAGAATGTGTATGTGTGTACTATTACTGGTAAATCTGATGTAATAGTCCAAACTCAAAAATGTGGGCAAATTAGGGGATGACTACAAACTTTTCTTGAGCTCTTCCTAAATTAAAGGAATACTGTAACTGAGAATCTGACCATTAGATGGCAGCATTAGAGGTGAGATTTAAGATCCAACTGACAAAGATATCAATAGAAGTGGCATTTTGCATAACGTCGGAAAGGGAGATAAAATTCAGCAAGACCATTTTACAGGAAGACACTGAGTAAAAATGACTGTTTCCTATTGGCATATGAAATGCTTGTATTTCCTGACATTACTGCAAAAGTAGTGTCAATTTCTATATTCTTCTGAGAAATGAACACCATTCCTAAGTAATGACAATTGTGTTTGAAAGGTTATAGGAACATTCTCCAAGAGCCCTTTACTGGCCCAAAAGACGCCCATTTTAATCACATGCTGTTGCCAATTCCAAGTGTTACTTTTGAAAGTCTCTCCTAGTAAAGAGAGCAAGGGGCTTGGATCCCCAAAGGAAGAGCTCTTAATTCTGAATGAAGGAATTTCTAGGAAAAGCTAAAAAAAAAAAAAAAAATACTAGAAAAACACCAGAGATACTTCTCATACAAACCGAATCATCTCTGTCCATCGAACAGCTTCCTGAAGCTCCATCAATCTCTCTTTATACTGGTTTCTCTCCATTAGAACTCGGGCCATTTCTACTCTAGTAAACCGCTTCCTCTGGGCTGTGGGAATATCACTCTGCAATGAAATGAAGACTATAGATCACTCTGAGAGCCTATACCTGTTTTGGTATTATCTCAGACATAAGGAAATCTTTAAGCTTTTAAACATTCCTTAATTTCTAATCTAATGGATCACTTAAAATGACCTTATAAAAATAAAACCAATAAAGAGATATAATTACTTATTAACAAAAAGAGGTAGACAATTTAATTTCCGAATATAAATACAGATATTTGAACATAAAAGAAATAAAAAATAGTGCAGATTTTAAACTCTAACCAAAAAAGTTAATTGCTGGCCCTGGCTGGGTAGCTCAGTTGGTTAGTGTCGGTTGAGTTCATAATGTTAATTATAATGTTAAGTTACTATCCATAACTTAGTTACGTTACATATATATTTTATGTATCAAATACTGTATTAAAAAAACAAATAAGAAATTGAAGGGGCACCAACTAATTATTCTGCCCAGGACACCCATATAGCTCAAGTCAGAAGCTCAAGTAGCAAGCACCTGTTACAGGAATGATAAAATAGCTACCAACAGAATAGCCTAGTATGCTAATAATATTGGGAAGAAGCTCCTATTTATATTTTCGTATTGAAATATGTTGATGACATTATGGGCTAGTGGCCTAGTATTACATGCTAGACTTCATTTTGTCCCCATCACCATTTACCACCCCCCACCTGTACCCTTCTCCATCTCCACCCACTCTCTTCCCTTTATCTTTTTAATGTTTAATGCTATTAAACAATTTTTATTATTAATTTTTCATATTTCTAAGTGAAAATTTGTAGCCAAACAAAAATCAAAAACTCAAAATGTCCCTGTTGATCCATGAGCTTCAACATGCAGGTCAGAGCATAGAGCCACCGGGCGGGGGGGGGTGGCGGGAAATAAGCACATCACATGCGGCTAGAAAACTGATTCTGGACACCACGTGGGAGTAGAAGCTACCCAACTCCTGACCACAAACATGCCTTCTGGCTTTTTTTTAATCTTTATAATACTCTATCCAAAGTTTAATTAGTAAGACTTCCCGACAATACCAAATTGTGATAAGAAAAAAAGCCCCAAAAATGTAAACCTACATCATCGTCATCTTTTGCTTTTTGCCTTGCATCTTCAGCTTCTGCACGGGCTCTAGCAGGGAAAAACACACAAAACATGTTATGTGAGTTGAGTTCACCTTTTTAAAGAATGAAAGAGTAGGTAACAAATTTTAACCACCACTAAATGATTATTTTTGTTTCCAAACAGAGTCTTTATTTAGCTGCCTTTATTTAGGACAACATTACCACAGCACTGTACAAGGGGGGGTGGGGGGGTGGGGGGGAGGCGCGGGGAGGGAACCCACATATTAAAAAAGGTTGGGTGAAAGAAAAGGATGTTTCTAATTTCCTTATTAGCAATATTTGAATAGTTCTTCTAACTTTTTTTCACATCATGACAAACACAAAAATGCTAATATTCAGTAAATGGGGGACCTGCTCACAGCAGAGGCAATCAGTTGGCACTTGACCCTGTCCCGGGTAGCCCCTGGTCCCTCCTGATTTGAGAAGGGTGACGGCATCAGTCTCAGGGCTATCCTTCTAACCGGTGGAGGCTCACTGGCTAAGACTGTTAGGTTTAGAGCAGCACAGTGAAAACTTACTTCCTCAGCTCTTCCTCCAGTTCTTTGTTCTTTTCCTCCAGCTTCAATTTGGCTTGTTTCACAGCCTCCAACTCCCCTTGTAGCACATCTTTCTCACAGGTCAGTTCATCCACTTTTGCTATCAAATCGTTCTTCACTACATTCAAAGCATTTCTAAGAAACACATTTCAAGTGCATCGTTACAAATAAATATTCTTTCCATCTTTCAGCTTATTCTTTTGCAGACTAAAGTATACACAATCATAAAGCTGAATAACTGAGTACTTCAAAGGCATTCTACCTGATGTCGTTTGTGGATAAATGTAGCATCCATAAGGGTATTGTTGTTAATAAGTTCTGAAGATATTACCTAGTCAATAAAGTAAAATTAATTCTTATATTTACCTTTAATAATTAATGAGAAAAAAGTCTGCACTAGAAAAAAAATCTACGATCTATTTTCCTTTTGGGTACAGTGGGCATAGGAGTTCATTACAGGTTCAGTCTGTTTTGGACATACACAAATGTTCCAACGTTGCTCTGACACAACAAATTAACAATGTAGACCGATGTTTTTCACATGACTCAGGACCCACCCCACTAAATAAGACGCCAATGTGCTTGAGGGCCTAAGACCCACAAACTGTACCTGAGAACCTACAATTATAGTGGGAACTCAAAATAGGTGGGCTGGGTATAGAGAAAAACATTTTTTGCAGAAATATTAACAGAAAGCCTGGATAACTGTGTAGTGGAAAGATAAAAATCTCTGCAAACAAACTGAGCTACGAAAACTACTTATCTGTGAAATTAGGTCCCATGACGTGTGTGTATACACACAAACCCATAGACAGAGAAGGAGAATAAGATGGGGTAGTAAGACTGCATTAGTGCTGTGTTGAAATGGAGAAATGTCATTGACTTAGACAAGAACAAAATTCAGCATCTTTCCCTTATTAAAATTCTATATATACTTACTTCGTTTCCAACAGTTGTGTATTTTCTAATATAAGATTCTCAACTTCACGACCCATTCCTAGGCAAAAAAAAAAAAAAAAAAAAAAGGATAAAAACTTTGAAAATAAATTTATCAAAAATTATATAACTTACAAGCTATCGTTCCAAATTTTATCTTTAGTAACCTCATTTTGTCTATAATTTAAGTTGATATATTTACTTGAGTGGATTATAAAATTATAATTTTTCCATCACAAAACAATGCTAAAGATTTTGCTAGTCAATGCTTTATAAACATTAGTCTTTATTTTCTCAAAATATTTCAAAAGGATCAAGACTCTTCTGTCAAACATTACAAAATGTAGCAGCATTTAGGGGGAGAAAAAGGAACAGCATTAATATGGATCAGAAGTCTTTTCCAAATCATAGGCTGGTATTTTGGGCTTTTGCCGAAAAATTAGACCTTATTCATAGAGAACAGGCAGAAACAAGGCCAACGGAAGACGAAACCCCAATGCAGATGAAACCTTACCAAAGAAATTATGTTCTTAAAGCCCATGCATTCCATGTAAAGCAAAAACAAAGAACAAGAAACGGTTTGTATAAGAAACAACATGAAAATAGATTGTTGATCTGTAAAGTTTTATGCACGATATGAAAAACATCTGGAATCACAATGCCATGATTTAATGCGTAATGATGTGCAAAAGACAAATTACAATGATTTCCTTCATTCATGAGGATGCTCAGATAGGTTAGACCTAAAAAATAAACGCTTTACCAATTCTGTTGCATAATAAAATTGAATATAATTAGATTGAAAACCCCAGACCAATAATAAGTTTCCTTCAGAGCGTTAATGTTAATGAGCACATTCAGTTGTCACTTTACAGAACCGTGGTTAGTAATTTGGTGAGCCCTCTAAGGCAGGCAGGTAGAGCACTCAATGCAAGATCCATCGTAGCAATCTTTAAGGAGAAGAAAACTAATTTATTACTCATGAGAAACAGAAGAAATAAAAGAACACAGTAGGGAATGTATCTCAAAAAGTCACAGAAACAAACAAATAAAAAAAGCAAAGAAAAACCCAAACTCATTGCTCACTTACCCTAAGCTAACGTTAGAAAATTATATACAATGGGAGAAGCAATATTCATAACACAGCCAAAGAGGAAGAAAATACATCTAAAGAAAACTATGTAAAAGAGTTAACCTTTTTTTTTTAAAGGTAATACTTCAAATGACTTAAAAATAACTTAACATAAAACCAACCTAGCAATGCTAGAAATTCAATGCTTATATATGGACTCATATTTTGTCCATATTTTAATTATCTCAAATATTCTCAAAGATCAGAATACTACCACCATGAAGAATTAAATATCAGAAATAGTATTTGTTTAATTATCTGTTTATGTATTTTCCAAAAACTGAAAATAAAGAAAACCTAAAAAAGTTTCTACATTCCAATTCAAAATGAATTTTGGCAAGATATATGAAAATATTTAAACACTAATGTTAACTTTTCAATAAAGCTATAGAGTCAGGAGAAATAAAGTTTAGACTTATTTTAAGAAGTTTATATAATGACCTTGTTTGCTATAAACTCTCAAGCATACAGGGAGATAAGCATAAAAGCTGAAAATATGTGTAGGGCACAAAAAATAGCTGAGCAGAAAAAAAATGATGAGAAAGCATTAAATGAGAACAGCAGCCAAGAACACCTTGCTTAAAAAGCAGTATATTAAAGTATTTAAAAGCATACACACCAGAATATTCTCCTGGGTAAGCAGCCCAAGAGAAAAATGAAAGAGAACTTCAATTAGATTGTTTTCAGAAAGCAAGAACTACACTCATTTACTTCAAAATGAGAGGAGACAATAAAATTGAAAAGATGTGTAGAAACCATTAATAAAACACAATAAAGTATAAATATTATAAATATGAAAAATAAAAATATGTATTATATGGGAATCATGTCCTATAATGTAGGCCCTAAAGTTTACAAATTCCTAATGAAGAATTCTCTTAAAATCTAGTGTATAAATTTAATATATCATCAAAAGAATTGTTCAAGATTTTCATTTTGAAATATATCAATAAACAGTAACTCATAACCAAAAGAAAAACATAACTGGAAGTGGCCCCATTTCTATTCAAGACTTCAACCAAACATAAACTTAGGTCTAGCATATTTGGAAACCTTACCTACTAAAACAAGCAAAAAACTCCCTGGTAGTTTTCAAAATCATAGACACCTCATTTGATTTTACCTTTGAGTCTCAAGTTGGGTCCATAGATGGGTTTCCAATTTATCTGTTAACCTCTTGAGAAAGTACACACAATTTTATCCAGTTCTGTACAGGCATTTCCCCAAAAGTACACTGATCTCTTCAGGAAAGGAGTTTTAACTCCAAAAGATGAAGACTCACAGATTTAGAGGTGAAACAAAAGTGTTAGAACTATTTAGGAATCCGTTCACTTAGCTGCTGTGCAATGTAGGGAAGACTCGACAATGAGCAAAAGACACAGCTGTCTTGGCCACATTGAGCTTGTTGTCTATTCAAGAAGAAAGGTACCAGGTATATAAAAAAACAGTAAAATATGAAGAGTGGCATAATAAATAAAATGCAGTGCTATGAAAATATATTTCAGTGACAACTAAGATTTAACTATAGGATCAAGACAGAATTCCTAGGGAGGGTGTGCCTTTTAAGCAGAGCCCAAATGGAGGCAGATAACAGTTGTGTGTTTTTTAAAGAAAAGAAACAAACAATTATTGGCATAGGTTGTAAGATAAGGAGAGATCTAGAATGGAGACCTGAGTGGATGGTGAGGTGGTTCATTCACTGAGTTAGTACAAGCTGGTGTAAGAAGAGCCTTGGAGGACAGGACAATAAAGATGATGATGAACTGAGCTTTAGGCACATCAGGTGTAAAGCCCTACAGATCACCTCAGAGCCGTCCATGGGCTGTTTGAAAGGAACATCTGGGGCTCTAGTGAAAGATCTTAGGGAGATGAAAGCTTTGGAGCAATCAGCCATGAAACAACAACAGCAAATAGGATTTCCCCGAACAAAGCAGCGGCCTTGGGGCGGGACACTGGCAGCCGGAAGATGGGCAGAGAATGGGGGCCTGCAGAGAAGACTGAGAGAAGGCAGGGCAGTCTGACATTCCAGAAACCCTGCAAAGCCAGTTTTAAAGACAAATGCTATCTGAGAAGTCATGTGAAATAACTGAGAAGGAACCGTTGGACACAGCAAACAAGAGGCTGTCTCAGGCAAGGCGAGGGTGGGGGAGAGAACCACGCAGACTGCAGCCGGCTGAGATGCAAGTGGGACTTCTGTTAAAAGCAGCCACACTTCTGAGAAGCCTGTTTTGTTCACTGAGTATCATGGCATCAAGAACTGTCCCAAGCACATAACAGACACGTCACTGATATTGCTGTATAACAGTGTGACTGGAAATGGGAGAAAAGTGAGTGGCAGAGGGGGTAGCAACTGAAGCTAGAGAGTCAGAGGGCAGTGTTTTTACTTTCAAACAGTCAAGAACTGAACATGTCTCCATAATAATATAAAGAAGTTAGTAAAGACGGAGAAGTAGAAAATACAGAAAATCAAGAGAAAGAAAATCCCAAAAGAAGGATGTATGAGTGTGTAATTTCCAAGTTCTAGAGTGTGGCTATGGGGAGTAAGTGACTAGAGTGAATGGAGGAAGGGGTCAATCAAAATAAAGTCAGGGGATGAGATACCAATCAAGATAAAGGACAAACCGTGAGGGTTAGTTGTCTCTTTTAAATTATTAAAGTCAGAAAAAAGTGAACTACGCACGTATATGATTACAAAAAACTTTATATCCTCCAACTAGAGAAGAGAGTTTTATAGTAACACGGTAACTAGACAAGTGAATAATGAGTTACATAAATGGGCCATGTACTTACTTAACCCTGGGCCCATTAACGAACCCGAACCCAGGGAAACCATTTTGTTAGTTTAGCTGTACTCCAATCTAGCGAGCATTAGGCCTCAGTAGCTGTCATTGGACTGCACAGAAGAGAAGCCACAAACCAATATGTGCCTTGGAAATTTCATTTATCATTATTGACCAAAAAGTGTTCGTGTAGGCACAAGTTGCTACACTTATGATAATATTTTTAAATCTCCTAATCAGAAGCTTTCTAGAAATAAATACACCAATATCTGCAAAAGAGAGAAGATAGTTTATAGACTATTTCTTCTTTTCAAAATGGAAAGGAAGCCACAGTGTCAGGATTTGCTTTTAACCTATTTATTATGTTTTAATTTTCTGACTTAAAGATGAAAGCTTTCAGAAAGTATTTGATTTAAAAGACCACAATTATTTCTAAGTGTTATTTGGCTTCTTAACTCTTAAAAAAAAAAAGTGTGGGCTACCATCTTCAAACATTATATTATTCAATATTGGACTATGAGGCAGCAAAGTGTACAAACTACATTAAAAAGTACTCATTCTGAAAAAAAAAAAAAAAAAAAGTACTCATTCTGGCCCGGCCAGTGTGGCTCAGTGGTTGAGCATCGACCCATGAACCAGAAGGTTATGGCTCAATTCCTGATCAGGGCACATGCCTGGGATGCGGCTCTGTCCCCAGAGGGAGTGTGCAGGAGACAGCTGATCGATTATTCTTTCTCATCATTGATGTTTCTATCTCTCTCTCTCACTTCTTCTCTGAAATCAATTAAAAACAACAAAAAAAGTTTTCATCCTGGTTAAATTCAATGGGGCAGCAGAAGGAAATTTTTTGGGTGATTTTTATGATTCTGGTAGTCATTACATAAATCTATCCATTTGTCAAAACTAAAAATATTCACCAAAAAGAATGAACTTTACCGTATATAAATTTGAATCTAAATTTAAACATTCCAAAATTCTTCTTTCTAGCATTTTTTACATCTGCCCTTCAATTTTGCCAAGGAGTCAGTTTCTTAAACCAATCAAATCTTAAAGAACTTTTCATGCATAATTTAATGTTAACTAAAATTAAACCATAAATTTAAATGTCAAAATGGAGTATTTTTTATGAATTAATCCTTTAGTCCTCCCTTGAGAAATGCAAACTCGTTCAATTACTCCCAATGTTTTCCTTAGATTTTAACAGTGGGAGTCTATGTCTAACACGGAACACTTTTATTTATATACTTTCAATCTCTCTTACTAGATAAACTGAGAGCTCTGTTTATACAGAATTTATGTTTCCTTCAGAAAATCCTTCAAACTCTCAAGGACATAACTGGTAATCAATAATTTAACACAGAGGCATAGATTTTTAATACTACGAGGTTTTTAATTCCTGTAAGGTTTGAAGATATACACCAAAACTACTTCACATGAGTTATAATCATGTAATTATTACTGGAAGGGACTTTAAAGATCACCTAGAGCAGGAGTTGGCAAACTTTTCTGTACAGCGCCAGATGGTGAATACTTCAGGCTTTTAAGCCATATGATCTTTGTTGCAGACTACTTAGGTCCCCTATTGTAGTGCAAAGGCAACTATAGACAATGAATAAACAAATGAGTGTGAAGGTATTCCAAGAAAACTTTCTTCACACACATAGGTGAGCTGGATTTGGCCCATGAGCTGCGTTTGCCCAACCCCTGAAACGGAGTCCAACCTCCTCCTTTAATACCCAAAGAAACTAAGGCCCAGAGTGGTTGATCTATTTGGCAAAGGTCACCAATAAATAGTCAAAGAGCCAAATGCACTATATTCTTTTCAAACCAGGTGTTCTTCAATAACAAATTCTAAAATGATTACATTTCCCATAGAGCTGAAACAGAATACTCACAGAAATCTCAGAAAAATCAAGTGTTAAAAATTTCTTATTTTAAAAAATATTTTTAAAACAGTATGCTACTTCTTCAGATAAGCCATCATACCTAGTAAATCTGCTCCTTCGTCCACATCTCCAATTAGGCCTGAGCCAGCTGAAGACAGTTCTTCAAAGAGCGATTCCGTGTTGCGATCAAAAGCTTTGTTCTCTATGCCTTTGGTGGGAGTGCTATGCAATAAAAACAACAAAACCAAATCAACAAATACCATAAGGACTTTAACAGTCTAAATGAATACAATAGGCTAAGTTACATAGGAATTTTTTTTTTTTGACCTATAATTTACAAATAATACAAAATGTGATTTTTTAAAACTTTTCTCGCCTGGCTGGTATGGCCCAATGGTTGAGCATCAACCCATGTACAAGAGGTTGTTGGTTTGATACCTGGTTAGAGCACATGCCCAGGTTTCGGGCTACATCCCCAGTAGGGGGCGTGAAGGAGGCAGCTAATTGATGATTCTCATCATTAATGTTTTCCTCTCTCTCCCCCTTACTCTCTGAAGTCAATTAAAAAAATATTTTAAAAGCAAACAGCAAAACATTATGTATAATATAACCCTTTTTTGCAGGAGTGGAGGGAAGTGAGGATATACATGTATGTTTATACATTGATGTTATAGTAATAGGTACTAAACATAGTCATTTATCACCTGAACATAGTCATTTAATTTAAAAATCAATTAAAATGACAAGAAAGGAATTAGAAAGAACCCGCAAGGACATAAGGAATAGAAAAAGAAACTAGGGCAGATGAAATGTGAACAAAATTCTGTAAGATGGAAAACAGACTGGCAAAGAGTAGAAACTGACTTAACAGACAAGAGAAAGCTGACACCTAAGCCAATGGGGTGAGGGAGGAAGTCATTATGCTGCCAGAACCCCTGAAAGGCCCATGAATGGAAGGAACCAGGGATCTTTGGAGAGGAGTGTCCATGGGGGACATATAACAGAAATTGGCTGAAAGATGACACAAGAAACAGTATGAGGCCTAGGCCAATCCTCAGACCTCCCTTCTTGCAACATAGCTCCCTGAATAATGGAAACCAAGTTTAAATGTTATAGGCAGGACACAGGAGAATAAGTCATTTACTTCAGTCTGAGCAAAACAGCCGCAAAGCAGACATTTAAAGGCCTCTCTATAGAAAAGAACCAAAATAAATGGGTTATGACAGAGGCACTCAGAGCAAAAGGAGACAATGCAGACAGCAGCAGGAACTTGAAAAAAAAAATTGTTTTTCCAGGATAAATATATATTTTAAAATATTTATTGTTGAAAGTATTACAGATGTCCTCTCTCTTCTTTCCTCCCTTCCCGCCGCCCCCAATTTAGCCCTGCTAGCCAGCACCTGCACCACGCCTAAAATAAATATTGAAAACAAAAAACTTTTAGAGGGAAAAATATCAATGAGGGTTGAAAGGTAAAGTTGGAATAAATCATCTAGAAATTAGAACATTAATAGGAGAGAACAGAAAAATGAGCGTCAGTCCAAGATGTTCAGTGTCCACTAAAAGGTGTTTAAGAAGGAAGAGGAAGAGAAAACAATAAGAAGAAATAAAGAGAAAATTTCTCAGAACCAGGAGATAAGATTTTTTTTTAAATATATATTTTATTGATTTTTTACAGAGAGGAAGGGAGAGAGAGGGATAGAGAGTTAGAAACATTGATGAGAGAGAAAGATCTATCAGCTGCCTCCTGCACACCCCCTATTGGAGATGTGCCCGCAACCAAGGTACATGCCCTTGACCAGAATTGAACCTGGGACCCTTCAGTCCGCAGGCCGACGCTCTAGCCACTGAGCCAAACTGGTTAGGGCAAGATATGATTTTTACAGATGAAAAATTTACTATATACAAGATACAAAAAAAGAAGACCTCTATACACAAGAACATCATCATGTTCTCAATTCTTCCAAAGAAAGAACATACATAGCTATTACTATTCTAGATGCACAGGCGTGTTAACACATCCATTAAATATAAGAGATGCCTTAGGGCAGTGGTTGGCAAACTGCGGCTCGCGAGCCACATGCGGCTCTTTGGCCCCTTGAGTGTGGCTTTTCCACAAAATACCACGGCCTAGGCGAGTCTATTTTGAAGAAGTGGCGTTAGGAGAAATTTAAGTTTAAAAAATTTGGCTCTCAAAAGAAATTTCAATCGTTGTACTGTTGATATTTGGCTCTGTTGACTAATGAGTTTGCCGACCACTGCCTTAGGGCATTAGGACAATTTTCTTACAGAATCTCAGCTGAGAAAGAGGGAAGACCTGCATAAGGATGTGACCTGAAGATAAAAAGCAAAAGGGAGCTAAGAAGTAAGAGAGATTACCTCTTGAGAGTGGGAATGAACAGTGGGTAGGGGCAAGGGACTACTATTGCCCTTCATATTTTGCATTACCATTTAACCCTAATACTACATACATGCATTAGTCTAATAAAAATAATTTTTTTTTAATTTTTAAAAGAGATTCGGAATGACAGAAACACACAACTGTTAATAAGGAGCTGTATCTCCTAGGCTTAGGAGAGGATGGATCAGAAGCAAATTGCTTTTTATACACTAAGTTTTTACAGTCCTGGACTGAACCCAGCTCTACCTCTTGCTGGCTTAGGAATCTTGAACATTCTGAGTATCCTTATCTGTAAAATGGAGATGAAGGCCTCTATCTCATACATGTAATTAAGAACAAATGATATAAAATAATGATGATGATGATAATATTAGCTAACATTTATTGACCTGGGCACTTTTCCAGTGATTTAACATGTACTGACTCATTCACTTCTCACAACTATCTGAGGTATTATTATAAACTCCTTTTATGGATGAGGACACTTACCTCAGATTCAAACCCAAGTCAGGATTTGAACCCACAGTCTTACCCCTAGGCTTATGCTTTTAACCACTACTGCACACTGCACAATGTCTAGAAGTGACCAATAAATGGCATGTATTTTTAATGGTAATTATTAATTAAAGGATAAAATTTATAGAAGAAATGAAAAGGTAGCAGCTCCTGTTTGACATTCTTGAACATCAATCTATTTCAGATGACCTTGGTTAAGATGCTATGTAACAATTTTCACCACTAACCATCTCCCCAAGTGCAATGAGACACTTTCAATTCTGAAGGGAGCAGTCTCGTCTTCCTGATCCGAAAGAAGGAATACATTTTGCTCAAATTGTTACTTCCCCACGCCTGGTTCTATGCTTCCTTAAGTTCCCATATGGAGGGGCTATCCTTCGGCTGTCTTTTCTCCCTGTCCTTGCACACGCTCTAATACCTAATTCTGCAAAGGTCGTATTTCATAAAACATTTGAACCATGTACAATGTCAGTTTCAACAACAGAAACTGAAATATAATACCAACATTTCTTCAGCAAAACATGTGAATGCATTCAGTCTGGTCGGAGACCAGAAAAAACAGTGTACTTCTGAGAGAGAGGAAAAGAGGGATAAAATGTCTTAATCTGACATTTACAGCACCTTGAGCCTTTATATCCACTGAGATCTTTGTCCATATCCAACTCAGGAGTGGATTCGATGATTGCTTGAACCTCTGACTTCTCTTCATTTTCCGCAGAGCCTTACGAAAGGACAAGATGACTTAATTAATGAATATATCTCTTATATAAAAATCTTGTCGTTTCTATGGTTATAAATACATAATTTGATAAAAAAAATTTTTTTGAAGAGTATATTCTAGGAAACATAGGGTTAGACAATATGTCATATACTCAATTAAGAGTTAGTATCAGAAACTAATAAATAACCAAAGAAAGTTTTCATCTGTATTTCTTGGGACACAGTGCAATGTCTCCCAGGTCAGAACTCAGACTAACGATCTGAGGCAGGGAGAGAAAAACAGGGTCCCCCTACCTTTCAGGCTCTCCAAGCCTCCAGCCCCCAACATTTTTCTCTCCAGAACTTTATTTAATCATCACCTCTTTAAGCGTACGTATAATTGATTACAATGAATTATTTATCTATTTCAGCAGTCGCCAACCATTCAGACCTCATGGACCACCGGTTGGCGATCGCTGTTCTATTTTATAAATGCAAAGCATCAACACAATGATGAATTTTCTCATACGCACATCATCTGGATTTACTGAAAACACTGCCAGTAAGTAATAAACTAGGATGGCTCAGTTGACTAGAGCATCGTTTCATACACCAACAGGTCAGGGCACATACCCAGGTTGCGGGTTTGATCCCTGGTCTGGGCATGTGCGAGAGGAAACATATTGATGTTTCTCATATCAATGTTTCTTCTCTTTCTCTCTTTCCTCTACTTCTCCTCTCTTAAAGCAAAAAAAAAAAAAAAAAGAACTAGGGTCATGTACCTGTTGATACATTTCTAGTTTCTTGGGCTACTTGAATTTCAATATGCTTGCTTATGTCTGCCTTCTCTGGTGCATCTGCAACTTTCACAAGTCCTTCAGTGTCTTCCTTCAAGGGCGTGTCAGTGGGAAGTACTGCCACATCTGAAGCAGCTGTTGATGCTGGAGTGGTAGCTTTAGATCCTTCTTGGCTAACATCAGAAAGTTCATCCTACGAATAAAAATAATTACAAAAAAATTTAAATAAGTAATTTAAACCATTGTTTAAATAGGTTAAGAAATAAACTTGCTGAGAGAAAATTCTATTTTAAAAAAACAACCAGTAATAAAGAGATGCTAATTACCAAAGGAAACCAGTAATCTCTAGACTATTCAAATAATTGGGAAATAAATTTAAGTAAATCATATTTGTTCAGGCATATATGATATTCTTTTAAACAGAAAATTGGAAGATAAACATTATATCTTAACATCAACCTCAGAGTTTTTAATGGCAGTTGTGATAATGAACAATCATTTGATAACAAAGACCTACTTCAAAACACTTATGTCCTGGGTAGTAGCTACTCTGAAATAGCAGTGGGATAACAAGACTCTCCAGTCTCAGGAAAGAGCTTTGTAAACAGTGCTGTTAAAACATCCTGCATATACAGTATATCATTTGAAGTGCTTATTAAAGGGAGGATTGGTGAAATCAGGTAATTTGCACTTTAACAAGCAACTCAGGTGATTTATATACTCACTAAAATTTGATAACTATTATTCTAGAATCCACAGATAGCTCTCAAACACTACATTCCCAGATTAAGATTTAATGCAAAAATTTGTAGACCATGCATTTTCCCGGGAAAATAATCTACAACTTTTCTCAGATTTTCAAAGAGGTTTGTGACTCCAAAATAATTTAAAACAGTTGTCCAATGACTAACAATAATAGGCAGTCCTTTTAAAGCAAAGTAGCCAGAGCCCTGGCCAGGTGATTCAGTTGGTTAGAGTGTCATCCTGTACATATTCTTGAGTGAGAATTTTAAAAAACAGCATACCCTTGGGTGAGAATTAAAAAAATAGTAATAATAAAAATAAAGTTGCCAGGTCTTTGGAAAAAGTTTAGTAGTAGTAGTAATAATACTGATTAAGGTAAATTTACTGAATTTACTATTCACTAAATGTATGACTTTAGTTAAATTATGTATTCTTTCCATACCTACATTTTCTCATCTGTAAAATAGGAATAATAGTACCTAATTCACAGAATTATTGTTATTCTATATGAAGAATCACAATACCAGATTTCAAGTAATATTACAAAGCCACCGTAATCGAAACAGCCTGATACTGGCACAAGAACAGGCATATAAATCAATGGAACAGAAGAGAACCCAGAAATCGACCCAAGCCATTACACTCAATATTTGAGAAAGGAGGCAAGAACATACAATGGAGTCAAAACAGTCTCTTCAATAAATGGTGTTGGGAAAATTGGACAGATACATGCAAAAAAATGAAACTAGACCACCAACTTACACCATACGCAAGAATAAACTCAAAATGGATAAAAGACTTAAATGTAAGTTGTGAAACCATAAAAATCCTATAAGAAACCATACGCAGCAAAATCTCAGACATCTTTCATAGCAACATGGTTACAGGTAAATCTCCTAAGGCAAAGGAAACTAAGGGGAAAATAAGCAAATGGGACTACATCAAAATAAAAAGCTCTGCACAGCAAAAGAAACCATCAACAAAACGAAAAGAGAGCCCACTGTATGGGAGAACATATTTGGCAATGATACATCTGATAAAGGGTTAATATCCAAAATATATAAGGAAGACAAACTTAACAAGAAAGACAAACAATCCAATCTAAAAATGGGCAAAGGACCTAAATAGACACTTCTCCAAAGAGGACATACAGATGGCCAAGAGACATGAAAAAATGCTCAAAGTCACTGATCATCAGAGAGATGCAAATTAAAACAACAATGAGGCATCACCTCACACCTGTCAGAATGGCTACCATCAACAAATCAACAGACAAGTGCTGGTGAGGATGTGGAGAAAAGGGAACCCTAGTACACTGCTGGTAGGAACGCAGACTGGTGCGACCATTATGGAAAACAGTATGGAGTTTCCCCCAAAAATTAAATATGGAACTGCCATCTGACCCAGTGATGCCACTTCTAGGAATAGATCCTAAGAAACCTGAAGCACCAATCAGAAAGAATGTATTCACCCCTATGTTCATAGTAGCACAGTTTACAATAGCTAAGATCTGGAAACAACCCAAGTGCCCATCAGCAGATGAGTGGATAAAAAAGGCTGTGGTACATTTATAGCATGGAATACTATGCAGCAGTAAAAAAAAAAAAAAGAAGACTCTCTTACCCTTTGAGACATCATGGAGGGACCTGGAGAGTATCATGCTAAGTGAGATAAGTCAGTCAGAGAAAGACAAGTATCACATGATCGCACTCATATGTGGAATCTAAATAACAAAATAAACTGATGAATGGAGTGGATCCAGAGACATGGAAGCATGGAACAAGTGTGGAATCTCAGAGGGAAGGCGGAAGAGAGTGGGTGGGTGGGAAGTAATCAACCAAAGACCTTGTATGCATATATGCATAACCCCTGGACACAGACAATAGGGTGCTGAAGGCCTGGGGCGGGAGGGAGTTGGGTGGGTGGGTGGGGGGTGGGGGCAGGCTGAAGGGGGTCAATGGGGGGAGAAAGAGGAACATATGTAATAATTTCAACAATAAAGAATTTTTTAAAAAGACATTTATAGTTGACATCGTCAGCTATATGTGCTATGATGGACAGCAAGCACAGGAAAGCAACCTCACAGACTTCATCACTTAAAATCTTAGTGTGTGTGTTTTTTTAATCCTCACCCAAGGATATTTTTTCTAGAGAGAGAGAGAGAGAGTGGCCGGGAGAGGAGGAGGGAGAAAGAGAGAGAAACATCAATGTGAGAGAGAATCATCCATCAGCTGCCTCCTGCATGCCCCCTACTGGGGATGGAGCCCACAATCTGGGTATGTGCCCTGACCAGAAATCCAACTGTGACTCCTGATTCATAGATTGATGCACAACCACTGAGTCACACCAGCCAGGCAGTTTGTCTTTTAGACTCATCAATTTTAGGCCCAAAGAAAGTAAAGACAAAATTACAAAAGGTAACTTAGTCTCATGATCCCACTATAACACTTATTACCTTATACTTTAAATTTTATGTTGACATTTCTTTCTCCCCAAGAAGAAGTTAAATGTCTAAAGCAGTGGTTATAAACTTCTTTTGATTTACAACTCCATAGCATAACAGAATCACAAAATTCTGTGTGTACATGTATTTTGTGGAATTTCATAGCTTCAATTTGATTCCTAGCAGGAGTCTGTGATTCAAAGAAACAATGAGGACCATAACTCTAGACAGAGCTAGACAAAATAAATCTAGATGTAAATTATGTTATAGGTTCAGGAACAGTCAGATTATTAAAGGAAATATGAATGTCCTAACCCTGAGGGTATTTCTGAAGGAAGGGGACACTGTTTCACCTCACAGCCTGCCTGCTGAGGGGCTTCCAGGGCCTGGGTTAGCCGTGACCTAGTGGGTAGGAGATGTCTTCTTTGTCTTTCTATCCCAAGTGCCCAGCATATTGAGCATAAGATGAAGTAGGCTCTCAACAGATGTTTGCTGTCTGAAGCTGAATGGGGCCCTGACTGAGGCTGAAGAAATCTGTTCAGCGAGGACGCAGCCCCTGGTGAAATGACACACTGAGCAGTCTGTCTCCAGGATACATGCAGGTTATACACATGCTGTCCTGAGCAAGCTATTTGTGCAAAGCATGCTAGTGTTCTTGCCTAGCACTGTATGAGTGTAAACTGGCTGCATTTCTACATGATTTACTCTATTTTTCTCTCCCTTATTTCAAAATGCTCTCCTCAGGAGTAGTAAATTTATAGATTATAGTTAAAGCCCTGGCAACCAGTGTGAGGAGATAACTTTCTTTTATGTTTCAGTGAATAGCATTAGTAGTCTTCCAAATTGAGCACTTGAGGTCCCGAGAATACCAGCTGAGGAGTAACCAAATGGTCAATCACTTTCGTTTACTTTTTACAAAATGTTTTGAAACACCATTCTCACCTCCAGGTTCAGGACTAGTGCTGATCTGGTAAGAGGAAAGATTGTAAGAGAAAAGTATCATGTCATGTATTTACTAAATGTTAGCATAGTTCTAAGTATCTTTGACTTATACTATCTCAGGATGACAAGACCCATCTTTCTATCACCAACTATGTTAAAATGAGGGATTGGGGGCTTTGTTTTATTTTGATTTAAAATCACACTTCCTTTAAGCCTCTAGTTTAAGCAATATGATTCAGAAGTCACCATGTGAATTACGTCTTACCTTATATTTTATCAATAAGCAGCTCATCACTTAACCCTTTTTTCTATTCACACAACTGTATGAAATCTTCCTGAAATTTATTCTAATCATCTTTTTTAACATACTACATATTACAGTTTAGCATATATGGAAACGTTTACTGCACCTACCTTTCTCCCCCACATTGTTTCTGAAACTCCGAAATAAACACAAATAATCACAGGCGACCAAGATTTGTGCATAGTCTTTATTTCTATCTGCACACTTGCCCACTATGAGACAAAAGTATTTCTCTAAAACACAAAGCAAGTGTTAGATGTTCTTGGTCTGGAAATTCATCAAAGACTTTTTAAAATATATTTTTATTGATTTCAGAGAGGAAGGGAGAGGGAGAGGAAGAGAGATTGAAACATCAATGGTGAGAATCACTGATTGGTTGCCTTCTACATGCCCCATACTGCGGACTTGGGACGGAGCCCACAACCAGACATGTGCCCTGACTGGGAATCAGACCCGTGACCTTCTGGTTCATAGGTCAAAACTCAGCCACTGGAGCCACACTGGCTGGGCTCATCAAAGACTTTTGATAATTCCCTCAAAAAGCCACAGATTAGTAAGACATGATTCACTTTACAGAGACCAGATTGCCTCTCCCTTAATGTTTGTTCATGTGATCTTTGATTTTGTATTCTCATCATCCTTAACCTTCTCAATTATTCATATAATCAAAAGCTAGATGGCTCTCTCTATATAAAAATGAAAAGATTAAGAACATTCATTTTTATTTATTTATTTTTTTAAATATATTTTTTATTGATTTTTTACAGAGAGGAAGGGGAGGGATAGAGAGTCAGAAACATCGATGAGAGAGAAACATCAATCAGCCGCCTCCTGCACACCCCCCACTGGGGATATGCCCGCAACCAAGGCACATGCCCTTGACCGGAATCGAACCTGGGACCCCTGAGTCCGCAGGCTGACGCTCTATCAACTGAGCCAAACCGGTTAGGGCAAGAACATTCATTTTTAAATGAAAAAAATGAAATGTAATCTGCAGAAAAATACATAGAACATAAACCCATCATCTTCCAAAGACATTATTAATATCATTTTTGTGCATATATAAAGAAAAAGGTCTGGAGGATACACCAATGACTAGGGAGAAAGAGTGAATTTAGGGTTGAAGAAACTTAACATTTTACTTTATTTATTTTTTATTTTTTTTATTAAGGTATTATTTGTGTACATATCTTACCATTGCCCCCCCACCCCACTCCCATACATGCCCTCACCCCCCAGTGTTTTGCATCTGTTGGTTACTCTTATATGCATGCATATAAGTCCTTCAGTTGATCTCTTATTTCCTCCACCTCTCCCTAACCTTCCCGCTGTAATTTGACAGTCTGTTTGATGCTTTACTGCCTCTGTATCTATCTTTTTGTTCATCAGTTTATAATAACATTTTACTTTAGATTCTTCAGTACTATTTAAAATTCTGAAATTGTTAACATAATTTTAAAAATCATTAAACCTGTTTTTATAAACTATTTGGACTCTGGTTACCTTAGCAGCATGTCTAGTATTTGGCATTGTGCCTGACACAGTGGGCATCAACAAATATTTTTAAATGCAAAAAGCAAGGTAACTTTTCTTCAACAGGAAATATTTAAAGCTATTTTTCCCTATTCTAAAAGCTTGTTTAAACATTAAATGTCAATAAGTATGTAGTAAAATTACGTGCCAATTACTTCAAAAGAAGCCACATTTGATATAGAAGCTTTAAACACCATCATATCCGAATATATTGTTTAGTTTTACCAATTTTCATTCTCAATAGACAATAGCATCTTTATCAACATATACAACCCAATAAATTCTTGCCAAAAGGAAAAACTCACTTATAAACACCCACTAAGAAAGAACTAATTCCATTTCCCCTTCTCTAAGCATGAGCTTAAAGGGAGAGAAAGTATATATCTTACAGTTTTGTCAATTATACCTCAATAAAACTGAATGAATGAATGAATGAGTGAGTGAGTGAATGAATGAATAGGGAGAAAGTACAAAAAATTAAAAGGAGTAAATCTTCACCCTTTTTTTCCTTTCAAAGCCCAGCAGTCATCTGTGTTTGGTTTCTAAAGTTATCAAATAAAGATATATGTGAGGAAAGAAGTTAATATATAAAAATTGATGTTATAGAAGAAATTTCTTACCCTCTATAACAAGCAAAAGCAACATGAATATTACAACATATAATCCATTTTTCTTAAAATTGTATTTCTATTTTACCCTACCTTAAACACTAAGGCAAAACTCCAAAAGGAGGTAATGTATAATATATAAACAAATGAAAGACCAAACTTAGGCATCAAAAAAAAAGTGCTTAGAAGTAACCACTTTCCAACCAACAAGCACACTTAGTGCCTAGATCTTGATTCCTAAATACCATTCTCCAATAGAAGGAACAAGGGCTCCTTGGAGAAGTAGTCCACTGTGGGGCTGGGACAGAGAAAATGTAAGAGCTTGGAGCATCTCATGGTGGAGATGGGAGGAAGGGAGGACTAACTAAAAAAAAAATATGGTGGGGCATGTCAAAAAGGTACAGGAGTCAATCTGAAAGAGCTCCTGATGCCCAAAGTTGGAACAATTTAAGCAACAAAATAAATGACAGTATTAGCTAACCTACAAAATAAAATAAATGCCCATGAGTACAAACAAGAAGGAAGGAACGAACAAAACAAGGAAGGGAGTGAGGGAGGGGGGAGGGAAGGAACACAGTTCTCCCTTACAGAAGAATTTTGGTTAATAAATGTAGAAGACGGAGAAAATAGAAAAATTACCGTTGGAACACCACAGTAATAATTGTAGATAAGAGCCACTAATGGATACTAAAATCAGTGGATGCAAAGTTTGACAAACAGGATATTTATTATTGAATATTTATTAATTATAAAAGGAAAAATAGTAACTTTACAATGGAGAGATACGACACGCCCCAGATGAAATAAGTGATCAAGGTTAATATCACCCCTAAGGCACATTGCCTTTGCAGTATTCTTGCCAAAAAATCTATAACCTCGATCTAATCATGAAAAAAACAGAAAAGCCCAAATTGAGAGACATTCTACAATATAATTAACCAGTGCCCTTCAAGCCTTAAGGACACGAAAGACTGCGGAAATGTCACACAGTGGAAGAGACTGAGGAAACATTAATTCAATGTGGGATACTGGAATAGGAAAAGGAAAGTCGTGGGAAAACCAACAAACTCCAAATAAAGTGTGCAGTTTAGCTAATGGTATTGTACCAATGTTAATTTCTTAGTGTGGATAACTGTACAATGGTCAGTTAACACTGGTGGGTGCTGGGTGATGGATAGATGAGAACTCCGGACTATTTCTGCCATTTTGCTCTAAGTCTAAAATATTTTAAAACAAAACATTTTTAAAACCTGGAAGCTTTAACTGTTTGAGAATTTAAAATTACAGATGCATTTTATAAGAGGAATATTTAATTATAAAATATACAGGAATAAGGTTCAATTGCTATAGAGCAGTGGTCAGCAAACTCATTAGTCAACAGAGCCAAATATCAACAGGACAACGGTTGAAATTTCTTTTGAGAGCCAAATTTTTTAAACTTCTTCTAATGCCACTTCTTCAAAATAGACTCGCCCAGGCCGTGGTATTTTGTGGAAGAACCACACTCAAGGGGCCAAAGAGCCGCATGTGGCTCGCGAGCCGCGGTTTGCCGACCACTGCTATAGAGATTCAAGTTTGGGAAGACTAAAGAAATAGGAACAATTTAAGAACTTAACCACAAGTGGAGGAGGATGGAAAATTCTTCTGAACAAGAATGCTGGCTCTGCTCAGACATTCCTGTTCTGCATGCTAAGCACATCCCCTGAAGAAGGCAGCACCCACTGTCTACTGGCTCTACATACCAAACCCTGCTAACCAGAGCTTCTCACAACAGTTCCACTAAAGACTTCAAGTCATGTGGTTTAAAAGAACTCTTTAAAATTTTCACAAGTAGGTACCAAATACAATTGTTTTTTAGTTAAAATTGCTTTTCTCAGTTTTAAAAGTCACATTCTAGCCTGGCCAGTGCGACTCAGTGTTTGAGCACTGACCCATGCACCAAGAGGTCACTGGTTTGATTTCTGGTCAGGGCACATGCCTGGGTTGCAGGACCGATCCCCAGTGGGGCCATGCACGAGACAGCCAAACAATGATTCTCTCTCATCCATGCTTTTCTCTCTCTCTTTCTCTCTCTCTCTCTCTCTCTCTCTCTCTATCTCTCTCTCTCTCTCTCCCTTCTCCACTCTAAAAATCAATAAAAACATTTTTTAAAGTCACATTCTAATAACAATTAACCCAGGAGACTCTTCAAAGAAAAAATATACATTTTTTAGATTATATACACACATGCATACTCACACACGTGTCTTTAGGCATGTGTAGGAACATATATATGTACAGGTACATATTCACACAGATGTGTATATCTGAAACTGGATGAAACCTGCGAAATCACTGCCAAACTGATACCAAACAAGGTCTAGAAAAAGCATATATTTAAAATGATACTTAAATCACTTCATTCTCTCTTTCCATATTTGGGCATAAGGGAGGGATATCTAACTCTAAATTTATAAAGCAACTAGTGGCCCGGTGCAATTAAAAGGGGATTAATTAGAGGAAATAATTTAATATTGCTATTTGCCCTTTCTCTATAATAGCAGTGTCAGAGATTAAAGAAAATTAATAAAATGTATATGAAAACCTTCCTCCTGTCAGAGTCTGGGGCGCACCAGACTCAAGTCCAGAGTCAAGTCCCCGCCCACCCACATGCACCTCAAAATCACATGAGACCCAGACCTGGCCAGCCCCCCATCCCATTGGGCTAGATCCAGACCCGGCCAGCCCCACCCTTGTCAAGCCCCACCGGGCAGGAGGCGTAGCCTCAGGTCCCCTGGCCTGGTGCCAGGATGGGGGGTGTGCCTTGAGGTCCCCCATCAAGCCCCGCCAGGTGGGGGACATGGACTGAGATCCCCTGTCAAGCCCCACCTGATGGGGAGCAGAGCCTGAGGTCCCCTGGCCTGGCGCTGGGGCGGGGGGAGCAGCCTGAGGTCCCCTAGTCCAGCACCAGGACGGGAAGCGCACCTGGAGGTCCCCCGTCAAGACCCGCCGGGCGGGGGGCATGGCCTCAGGTCCCCTGGCCTGGTGCTGGGGCCGGGGGTGTGGCCTGAGGTCCCCCAGCCTGACGCCAGGTTGGGGGGCACCGCCTGAGGTCCCATCAAGCCCCACAGGGGCAGGGGAGGGTGTAGCCTCAGGTCCCTGTGGACTGCTCGTGAAGGCTCCTTATGGGAACTTGGCTTCAGCTGTGGGTGCAGCCATCTTTGTGATGGAGAGATGGTCAATTTGCATATTCCCTCCTTATTAGATAGGATAAAGAATTTATACAGTGCTGAAACCGGTTTGGCTTAGTGGATAGAGCGTCGGCCTGCAGACTGAAGGGTCCCGGGTTCGATTCCGGTCAAGGGCATGTACCTTGGTTGTGGGCACATCCCCAGTGGGAGGTGTGCAGGAGGCAGCTGATCGATGTTTCTCTCTCATCGATGTTTCTAGCTCTCTATCCCTTTCCCTTCCTCTCTGTAAAATATCAATAAAATATATTTAAAAAAAAAAAAAAGAATTTATACAGCATTGCCAGTGGAAGTACAAATGGCTACAATCCCTTTAGCAGGTAATTTGGCAATATCTACCAAGATCTTAAATACATGCTTCTACCCAGCAATCCCACCTATGGGGATTATAAAACACAAGTACAAAATTATCTACTGCAGCATTGTGAGTAATAGCAAAAGACTAGGAAAAACTGAGGTGTCCCACTAATAAGGCAGATATTAATTGCAGTTGGACTATGTGATCCTGTCCACCTGCCCTTCCTCTACTATTGTGATGTATCATCTTCCCACATACCCTTGTTTTAAATTTCTCTATCTATTGGACTCTTCTTCTTCTAAGCCTACAAACAACCCAGACTCTCCCATGTTAAGAGTACTTTTCCTCCACCCTGCCAACTCAAGTTATCCCTTTCCTCTCCTCCCACTACAACACTTTTCCTGAGTAATCTATGCTTTCTATTATTTCCTTCTTTCATAATTCACATTCACTCTAGTTAATGGCCCTGCAACTCAAACTGCTCAAACCTACACCTACCAATTCAGTCCTCACTCTACTGGACTTCTCCAGACAGCTGACTCTGCTAATAAGCCCTCCATTCTAAAACTTAGCGTCCCTTGACTTCCGGGGGTGCTGTCTCTGTGGCTTCTCCTCGCCATCACTACAAAACCCCCGCCCCTGCCAATGCCTTTCTCTCTCCCTGTACATCTTCTGTCTCTCCAGTCTAGACTGCCCCCACCCACACCCCTGGAGGATGCTGCATGAGGAAGCGTCAGGCTTCCTCACCTGCTCAGACTGACACCCTATGCCTAGAGCCTTTCTTTAGGGAGACCCTCATCACCTTGGTTCAGGATCTGACACCCCTCCAGCCAGGCTGTCCCTGGGCAAGGATGTCCTTCACCCCGCCGACGTCCTGCCTACAGCAGGCTATCCTGACAAGGGTAGCCTCCTAACTTTGCTTGGGTTATGACACCTCCCCCCACCGCTTCCTGTGGACACTTACCTTACTTTACCCTACCTAGTAATTTTAGGAATGAAATGTGCAGAAAGAAAGGAAGAAGGGCAGATAATGCAATACTACACCACCTTAATAATTACAGTCTTATAATATGTCATGGTATCTAGGAGGGCAAATTCTTGTGGTTATTGCTCTTCTTCAGGACTGTTGTGGGTTATTCTTGGCCTTTTATTCTCCAATTCCTTTATTTTCATCTTGCTCATAAATATATTCAAATGGATGAACAACCCTACCTTAACATTTTTGCTCATCCCCAGCCTTAACTTTCAAAAAACATTTTAAACAGCACAGTTTTGGTCATTTTACATAAGACACTGCTTTTTACTAATTTCACAAGAAGCCCCCTACCAAAAAATTTTCTGTCAATGATGCAATATAAAACTCCTCTGCTTTTTGCCTTGAGCTGACTTCTGAACTAGACTTGAAGACCATCAACAGGGTATCAGAGGAGGCTTCATGTAAGCTGTGGCATTTAGAACGGTCTTGAAAGGGGGTATTTCTAGACTGGTGGTAATCTAAGCAGGATACAAATATTTATGTGAGAAACCCATAAAGAAAAGCAAGTTCAGGGAAGGAGTCAAGGTTGGAGATTCAACTTTTTGAACATGGATGTGTGGGTGGGTGGCATTTATAGATATGGAACTTAAGTGACCCAGATTAGGTAGAGAGGAAGGCTGAGCTGTAAGCCCTGGGAATTCCAACGTTTAGAGGTCTCAAACCAGCAATGGGGAAGGAGCAGCAAGGAGTAGCGTCCTGTGAGCAGAGTCGATAAAAGCATTTCAAAAAGCAGAGTATTCAAATGTGTCAAATGGTGCTACAACGTAGGGTAAGAATTTTTAACTTTCCATTAGATTTATAAAGGTGATGTTTTGGGGGAACCCTGAGAAAAGGGATGTCGGTGCACTAGGTAAGACTGGCAGTCTCAGAAGTAGGGTGAAGATAAAACAATTGTTCCTCAAATGTGCCAGTCTGTCCCCACCACAGAGCCCTCATAGATGCTATTTGATTATCCTGAAACACTCATTCATCCAGACATTTCCATGTAGGTACACATCCCTCAGGTCAATGTACCCGTCACCTCCTCCAAGAGGCCTTCCCTCACCATCCTAAAATAAGCACCCCTCCTAATTACTCTCTATCCCCTTACCTTGCTTTCTTTTAATAGTATATAACAATACTTGAAATCCTATTATTTCATTTATTTACTTGTTTGTATATGATAAATGACAGAATAGTATGTAGAAATACTTCTTTTTAAGAACAATGTGCACATTTCTCTAAGTGTATTATTCCTGGCAGATTTTCCAATACCTGAAGATATAACCTTATTGACTACAAATCTCTTACAGTGAGAAATTTTCGATATAGCAACAGATAAGGTCTATCACTTTACAATCACTGGCAAGTCCCTTTGACTGCCATTCTTCTGTCACAAGGTTTCCCACAGTTCTGTTTTTTTAGTTATAACCCATCATGTGGTTTTTCTCACAGAGTATTTTCATCTTAACCTTAATTCACAGAAAAAAAATGTGCTGGTAAAATTAATATTAATTATAATTCCTACCTGGCATGCTCTAAATATACCTAGTCATTTCCCAAGTTCTCAGGGAGAAATGAAAGTCAGCAATTACTTTAGAGATAGTCTAGTCTAGTTTCCGTCATGCACGGGAACCAAGACTAGTGGGTACATGCAACACAGTCCACAGGTGAACTCTAAACTGACTCCCAGCCTTTCACAAAGTTAGAGAAAAAGACATCTGGTTAATAACAGGGCTTGGGTAAATAATATAATATGTCTTAGTAGACATACTTGAAAAAGTCTATTTTTAAAAAAAGTCTATTTAAAAAAAAACATTTATATATATATATATATATATATATATATGTTTTTATTGATTTTTAGAGAGAGAGGAAGGGAGAGAGATATAAACATCAATGATAAGAGAGAATCATCGCTCAGCCTCCTCCTGCAAGCCCCCTACTGGGTATTGATCCCACAACTCATGCATGTGCCCTGACCAGGAATCGAACCAGTGACCTCTTGGTTCAGGGGTTGACACTCAACCACTGAGCCACACCGGCGACAAAGTAGACTTTTGCCATTTTTTAATGCACCACTCCGGTCCTGGAAATCCCTATCTGTTGAGGCTTTATCTCGTTTAGTGGCTCAAAGTAGAGTGAGACAGGACTTTAATTTAAAAACTCTCTGAGGAGTACTTGCCTTAGTATCTCTGGGAGGACACACAAAACTTAAGCTTATGCTTAAGTCCATATTAATATTCTGTTAATCAGTTTATAACTTGCCAGTAAAGTTCTGTTATGGCCTGTCACTGGATTAAAACAAGAGAATTATAACAATCCTCTCTTAAGGTGCCATTTTGACAGTAATTAGAATATTGCTACCATGTGACACACATTTTTTATGTACTAAAAGTATCCCTCCTACTTAATTTTGTTTTAGGATAGGGACACAGCAAGTAGGCGATGGAGGGATGGGTGTTTGGGAAGATCTATTAATCCTACAGGCAGGGTAAAAAAGCCAGTGTGGCCGTAGGAGTAAGAATGAGAGTTCCCTGCTGGCATCACTGTGGACTGGTATCAGACAAGTGGGCTGATACTGAGCAGCTGCATGATCAGATTCTAATAAAATAAGCAACAAGCAAAAGGGGAAAAGATGTGGTCAGTCAATGTTAAAAATAGTTTTCAGGGAAAGAAAAGCTATCAAATATTGATTGGCTGCTTAAGTGTTTTGAGCACATTTCAAAGGTCAACGGTATGATTCTAAATGCCTCCACCTTCTAGAACTGAGAAACAGGCCATTTGTATTAGTCTACAAGTCTTTCTAGCAACTAAAAGAAATAGTTCATTCAACAAACGTGTTCTAATTGGTCACTATGGGCCCGGCACTTTTCTAAGTGGTAGGAATATAGCAGTAAATAAACTGCATGGATTTTATGTTCTTAGTGGAGAGAAACAAAGTTAATAACTAAATGCCAACTTCAAGTACTTAAGAGTTATGATAGGTAATTTGGAAAAAAAAGAGAGTAGGAAAAGGAGATAAGATGTAAATAACTCATGTGTGTTCATTGTACGTGGCCTGTTTGCGTTATGACAGAGTAGATTTTATAATGTAACAATATTCTTTTATAACTAACATTCCCTATATATGTATATAAATATTCCATGTTATAAGATATAGATTACAGCTTTAATATTTTTAAAACTAATTATTAGTATATCTCCACTCCTAGAGTACATTATTTGTATATTACACTATATAATATATACTATATATATAATATATGTAACTTATTGATGACAAGTTCTTGGTCAAGAATATAACCTATAATAAATGTAACACCAGGCTTTTAAGTGAAACACAATGTACTTTTGGGTATTTCTTTATGAAGGGTTTTGAGGAAGGAGCCAGTTTTTAAAAAGTGAAACCCTACTGAATTGTAAACCAAGGATTTCAGGTGGCAATGATTTTCAATTCTAAAAAACAAAATTAAGTTCACTAGTCACCCCATCCTAAATTCATATAACGTAGCCTAAATCAAATAGAAATGTTGGTCATTAGTATCACTAACAACTTGAAAAAGAATAGTAAAAACTAAAACTCTTTGGGAAGAGCTCATTTCCAAAAAAAGAAAAGACATTAGTTTTACAACTAAAATGTATAAACCATTTCATTTTAGTATGTTTTGGTTGTCTAGTACTTCCATTTTTACTCATAAAATATAAACTGAAGTTTTCAGCAGAATAAAGCTTACCTTCAGGCTGGTATGAGAACGTGGCTGACTTAATTCCTGAAATTTCCATTGCTCCGATCCAGGGGTCTCCCCACCTTTCTGAGTGTCAGGTGGAAGCAATCCGTCTCCCGCAGGTAGAGGGAAAAGCCCTAGTGATATAGGGCGCTCTTTTCTATATGGAGAGGGGAGAAAAAATTAAGCCTTCATTCATTTTTAAAAATTCTTTATTCATCATGACTGTAAGTAATACTCCTGGGCAGTTATTGCTTTAGAATCATTACTCTTAAATAATATTGTCTGCCTATCTGAACAAACAGATTTACCAAGAAAAAATATAGGTCCACAGAAGTTTAAATTAGCCCAAAGAAATCCACTAAGAAAAGCAGTAAGAAATGGTTCAGGAAATTTTATAAAGTACTGATGAGTTCCTGGCCCAGAAAGCAGTCGGGGGTCTGCTTTCACAGAGAGAACAACTGCTAAGTTTTCACTCATGCTTAGGTTCACCCTAGAGAAACTTGTAACCTCCTCCTTTGGAAGCGATCCCAACCTCTGCTTCTAGACTTCGCAAGTCCTCACACTAACCCCAAGATGTTTACCCAACTTTCTTCAGGGTATTCCTTTCCTGCCTAAAGGAAAATCAACATATGATCTAAATCAGGGCTACTGATTAAACAGTAAAAAGAGCTAAAAAGAGTTTTATCCCATAAAGCAAGAACAGGACGAATGTATGAGTTTCTTTCAATCACAGTACATATGAAAAAAAACCATTGTCAGTTTTTCCAAACAAGGGAGCCAAAAAATTCTATGAAAGACTGTTGAGTTTCCATTGCTTTGTGGGAAATTTCAATGAACAAGGGTTACAATTTCAATAATAATAGAATTGCAACAAGAAACCTGTCCTTTGCTGATGCATAGAAGATTCGAAATCAAAGGGATTTGGAAACAACCCTACCACAAGGTTATCCTAGGTCACTAACTCAAAAGTTATAATGTGACACACTCATTGAGTGGAAACCAACTCAAAAGTGTGGAAACCGGCAAGAAATGAGACACTAAAAGTTTGGAGCTCTACCTCTACTACTAGGACTGAATATAACTTAGAATAGAAACACTGAGGTTATAAATAAAAGTGGCAAAATATTTGGTTTTGCTAAATAAGTATTTTATTCTGTAAATTCATTTTTATACAACTTAAGCCACTTTTGAAATGTGCCCTCACTTAACACAAAGGGTTTTGCTAATGGCAATCAGAAAAAGATTTATAAAACTGTCAGAAAACTTTAAGAAAGTTTAAAAATTTTTAAGAAAGATTAAGTGAAGCAAAAGGGTCCAGAGACTGCATTTTTAAAAAATATATATTTTATTGATTTTTTACAGAGAGGAAGGGAGAGAGATAGAGATCATTGATCAGCTGCCTCCTGCACACCCCCTACTGGGGATGTGCCCGCAACCAAGGTACATGCCCTTGACGGGAATCGAACCTGGGACCCTTCAGTTTGTAGGCTGACGCTCTACCCACTAAGCCCAACTGGTTAGGGTCAGAGACTGCATTTTATTAAGGTTGTATGCACAAGAAAATAAATTAGGACTTTATCAGTTAGAGTTAACTATTCACTTCTTCACACTCAGGCTACTTTTTCTGTTTAATTTGGGAGGAAAATTCAAATGCAGGTAGTACACAATGAAGTACTAGATAATAATTAATGCCAAACCCAAGTTTGTGACAATGAGCCACCAAAATAACCAAATGACAAAAATTAAAGTAACTCGTCTACTATTCTGTTTATACTAGTTATTCCCAAATGCTGGTTCAGCAATAAAGTTTTCATAATTTCACTGCAAAAATGGGCATTTATATCCTTAATGGATAACATAGTACATCCTTTACACATATTCATTTCCATATATCATAGAATCGGTTCTTTCTTGAGAATGACCCTTTTCTACATCTCTGCTTCTTTGATTTTAAAATGCTTTTTCTTTCATCAAATGATAATGACCGTAACTGGAAAGTGATTTTTTTTTTAATGTCCATATTTGGCAAACAACAAGTTGTTGGCTTGATGTTCATCCCTCAACATCAAGTTGAGGAATAATTTAAAGTTCTAACAGCTACTAGATGACTTTTTTTAAACATATCTTAATGACATGAACAAAAAACTGACCGGGAATTTAATAGATGGAATTTAATAGAAAGCTCTCTAACCCAAAATGCAAAGACAACCAGGAAGATATTCCAGACATCATGTAAACCCATCAAACTGCTAACAGAAATCAAAATACAGGCCAGTCATCAGAATTATCTTCTATATGAATGACAACATATTTTCACACATATCAAATACTACTGAAAAAGTGTAAAACTACTGGGGGAAGGAGTCTGCTAGGCATACAAATGTTACTTTCCTACTCCTGTTAATTACAAGAATTATTCACACCTCTTTATCTTGATTTTATTAATCATTCAGATACTCTTCTATAGGGAGGGAACTTCCTTCAGAGATCGGTAGCTATCTGTCATTATCTGTCAAGAGGGTCAATGATGCTCTGGGTTACATTGTGCCAACTCTTGAAAAATAATCTTACTACATATATCTTCTCTCCTCCTTTTACTGATAAATTACGTAAGAGTTAGGGGGAGGGAGAAGGCATGTAATTAATTATGCAAGCCAGTTAGAATCCTACTTTTGAGAAGAAACCCCAAAAGGTGAACATTAGTTCTGTACTATGTTGGTATGCATGTTTAGTACTCTATGTATTAAATGCTTCCGTAAAATTCGCAGAAGAAACTATAGAATGGAACACATGTGGGAAAGTATCAAAGAGGCAGATTTAAACCTAAGATGTTTTTATTGTCTAAAAACAGTTATCAACTATCATAAATCCTTATCTTCTTTTTAAACTGACTTAGATCAATATATCCATTTTTAGTTGTTTACTGAAATGTTACCTTACATGCATAAATCACACATATTCTTCAGTTATGTTAACATTTAAAATAAATAATCATTAATAAAATCTACTATATATATAAAGGGCAGTAAAGAAAAAGATTACATTTGTTCATTGCCATGTGGCAAGCACTGAAATGGATGATTTATTTACATTATCGATTAATCCTCACAAAGAAATAGGGATTACTTTCCCAGTTTCCAGATTAGGAAAAGTAATGCCCAGAAACTTTAGACACTAGTAATTGGCACAGATAGGATTCAAAGTCACACCTGTTTGACTCCAAGGCTCATGTACTTTCCTTGGAATTACCTGCCTTCTTGACAATTTAATCTTCATATTGAAGACTTTGATATTTTTATTCAGATTAACAGCAACTTTTGTATCAAGGAACTTTTCAATTTAATCATGTTATTTGGTCAATAAGATGGCTGGAGCTAAAATAGTTCTGCTAATAAGGGGGAACATATAAGTATAAATATTATTTACTTGTTTAATTTATTATATCTTGCAACTGATCAAGTATAAAATAATTATTTCACCTGATTTTTAAAACCACCCTAATGGGGTAAAAACCTCCAAGGAGGAAACTCTGGAACAAAGAAATTAAGCAATTTGCCAAAGGTCTAACAGCTAACAGCACGTGACGGAACATGTGTATCCAACTCCAAACCTCTTACCCTCCGCACAGCACAGCACTGACTTCTCAGACAGAATGGAAACCTGAGACAGCCTTTAAAATCAATCTCATTTTAATATTCTACATATTCTTGAGTTAAGGTGTATTTAAGTTCCTAAAAGCCTATATATACATAAACACACATACAAATCTTTTATATACTAAAATATACACAAGTAATGAGATTGCTCCTCGTTTTTATAAAATCAGGAAAAGAAATAAATGATCAACCATAAAATTCAATTTCTGGGTCTAAAGCTAATGTTGAACATGAATTGACCTGTGAATTAAAAAGAACACATAGAAGGAATTTACACTTTAATTCTTCTTAATTTATCTAAATCCACAATTAGGAGTTAAGTGTTTTAAACATTTAAATAATAAAAGCTATGCACTATGAACCTTCATTTAAAACCATAGGCAAAGTAGAAAGCTGAACAAGTCAGATAGTTTTAGTTTAATGAGTTAGAAACAAAAGAAACCAAAACCTTACATCTTTAGAACGTAGAAGATGGTTCTTATAGGGGGCAAGTAGAGTGAACAGCAGAAAAGCAAAAGAGATTAATGACTGCCCCCACAAGCAGGCATGAATATTTGTCACCCAAGTCCACAAATAAAGGGCAACATCTGACTAAACAATAGTGAATAGGCTTTGTAAAGCTTTCACAACTTTGATGTGTAGATAATGGAGGAAAATGCATTTCTTGCCCTAAATGGTTTATATCCTTTCACTTTAAAATACAATTTTGAAGGAAAATTAATTTAAAGTGTCAGTTCTCATGAGCTGCTATCAAAATTTGCAAAAATAATGACTGAACCTCTATCAGTTAAAGGAAAATTGAAACAAAATAAACAACTACGGCCTGTGTCTAATAGACTGCAAGTCCCAGAATGAAAGATATTTGCCCCTAAATGCTCAGGTGCTAAGCCAGAGGTTGTATGAACTTGGACTGGAACTCGACTTCTGCTGCTTAAAGCAAAACCACACTGACCTTGCACTTGTAGGTTAAGTACAATACGAAAACCCCTTTCCTAAGTCCAACGTTTCCAAACACAAAGCAGCATCCCTCAGTGATGGCCTACGAATGAATACAAATAAAAATAGAAATCCTCCCTTCAGGCCATTTTCCATTGTTTCAATCTGCAACAGAAATGGTTACAAAGCAGACCCATGAAGCAAAAAAAATTGAGAAAAAACAACTAAACAGGAGCTGCTGAGAGAGACTGGAGTACCTGAGTATCCTTGGTAGGTTCTGCGTCAGAGCTGGCACACCGGTAGAAATAGAAAAGTGCACAAGCAGCAAAACAGAGAGAGATACTAAGATAGCAGAATTAATGACCACCGCCCCGCCAACAAAGCCAAACACAAACAGCAGCATGCATCCAGGACTCATGGCGCTGTGCTGGCATGGTGAAACGCCCGAACCAGGAGGCCTACACAGGGGGCCAAGGAGTATCTTTGTAGTGAGGATCTGTCATTCAGCTGCTGCCACGAAAACAATGCCATCAGCAGCAGCTTTCCACTCCATCCTGCAGCAGCTCCGAAGCGATGACGTCAACCCGTTCTCCCCACCTCAAAACCAGAGAGCTGCTGTTCCTAGCATTTATGCAGCTATCCTGAGCGACAGGCAGCCTATTAACTACGTTCATCTCCACCAAGAGTCCTGGCTTAGCTCATTGGCTACAATGCTTGGAGATCTACATAATTTATTCACACTCCTACATCAAACAGAAGTCTCACTAGCTAACCCTTTCAAACGTGCCTCTCTCTAACAAAAAGGACTTTAAACCAGGATTGGAAAATTTTCAGCGTTCTCACAAATCAGAAAAATTTAAACCTTCTGTAATATACATTATTAGAAAGCAATCAAAATATCTCGACATGCTGCTTATATGAAATGGCTCACAATTTACCTCTGAAATAATGAAAGCTGTTTCTGTTTTTCGATGCTCTTCTTTCCTATCGCATTCCAACCACAGTAAGAGAGCTTTTGAAACAGCCTAACTATTGTTCCAGGATTAAAGAACAGAGAGAAACAGACATAGACAAGTTATTTCGCTTTTTTCTCAAGGAAAAACGTATAATACAGCTTACCTAATTCTACTATGAACTGCAGATTCTAGTTGTTCACTCACTGAGAGCTGATGAAGTTTTGTCCTTTCTAAGTGTTCCATATAATTATGGATCATCTGTTTTGAAGAAAAAAATACACAAAAATTTAAAAATAATACTTGAAATAAAACAAAAAGAACACTTTTTTATACATTTCTTATTTATCAGATTATCCATAATTCCCTATAAAAGAATATTAGGATGAAAAAATGGGGGGGGGGCTCATGAAGGAGGTGGAAGAGGGCAAATGGGGAATAAATGGGAAGGAAAAGAGACTTTACTTTGGGTGATGGGTGCACGATGCAGTATGCAGATGTTTGAAGCCTGTATGGTGTGGTTAACCAATGTCACCTCAATAAAAATTTTCTGAATGGCAAAGGAATATGCAAATGCTACATTTAAGGATGCTGGTAGCCATAAAAGTAGCCAACATATTGCTTAGCAAAAAGCTATTTTTTTACACTGTGGTGCTATTAAATGATACAATTTTGACGTAAGTAGCAGAAATTAGGATATAGACACTGGGGAGGAGATGATATGAGATAAGAGGTAAAATAAATAATAGAGGGCATCTGAGAAGTCAATTCAGCAAAATGGGAAACAACAAAGAAATTAACATAACACTTTAGAAGAAATTGACAAGGAGAAAATCTGAGATGTCCTCAGAAGAGCTTTTAGCCGTGAAAGTTTTTTGTTTAACAAAACCATACCCTATGTGGTGATTCTCTTTTACAAAGGATTCAGAGTATGAATCACTCCACTTAATTAGGTAATTAAATTAAATGCCAATGTTTTTATTTCTTATTTCTACATATTTAGTTGAAAGAATGCTAATATATTTTCTCCTTTGATTGCTAATTTACTGGTATAATTATAACAACAGCACATTAAAACAAATAAAAAATCAGAGCACTGTGATTTTGTGTCTTGGATATACAGGCTGAATATGGAAGTGAAAGCTTCAAGAATATCAAGTGTATAAGCTGCCAAGAAATGCTATAGTCCTATTTAATTCTTGATAATCTATAGTTCCATCTTTAAGAAACCTAAATCTGGCATTAGAATATGTAAAATGCAACGAATTTCAATCATAAAATCAAAAAGGCTATTCTAGATACTAACATGATATAAGAAAAATTATTTTTAAAAATAACAAGAGGTATGTCAGCAATTTAAAGGGATGTAAATATTAAGAGTAGGGCATAAAAAAAGGTTGATATCTTTCCTGGGAATATTCCCTGGATTCTTAAAACTGTAGCATAAAATATCTTTGGAAATTTCTAAACTTCAGTGGTATGAAGGTGGGTTTCAACCTTAGTAATTTAAATATTCATTATAACATATTATAAAGAAAACTATTGAAAGAAAAAAAATTTAACAAAATTTGTTTTTTAATTTTAAAACCTGCTTTTGTTGTAAAAATTTTACTTGGTGTTCATGTACCATCATTATATATAAATCAATTTGAAAACAGTAAACTCTGATGCATGAATTAAGATGAGTAATTCTATTGAATCAAACATAAAATAATCAAGTTTTTCCCCACTAAGACTAACCCAGACAAAAAATCAGTCAGGCAAAGAAAAATTAATATAAAATTGCATGACTATGGCATGTCAAAGTATTTTTCAACTTTTAAATTTATACACTTATTTTAAATTTACAGATTTTCTCTTTACCACCACATAAAGAACAGTTTTACAAAAATACAGGTTTTGTCTTTGTGTTAGCAAGCCAGAAATAATGAGCTGTTTTCTTCTTGTATCTGAAAGAACTTTAAGGAACAAAATTTAAGTGAGACTAATATAACAAAGTGATGTTTGGGCCAAATAGATAACAATTTACATCTTCAAAAGCCTAAGTTGAATTGTTTTATACTGGATAGTAATCATATAAAATTGATTAGTTCAAATGGAAGAATCTAAGTTTCTTTAAGCAATTCAGATTCATTGATCAAGTATGTTCTAACTGCCATTAGCTGGTTGGCTTTGGGAACAGAATTCAGGTCCCTCTGACTCAGTCAACTGAGCAGGTAAGCATTATAGGACTCACGCTGTGTCTGGCCTTTTAGTCTATTCTGTAGGCAGGCAATAAGCTCACTGTCCTTTCTTCCTCACACCCACAAAAACCCCAACCTTTAAGCATTTCCTGACGTCTGAAATAAAATATGCACTAATTCTATAAATGCACAAGAGTAGAAAAAAACAAATTATACAATAAAAAAATAAATTTTAATTATAGGGCTTCACAATGTAGCTCTGGTCTTTAAAAATCATGAGTGGGAGGGCTAGATCAGTGGTGCTAGATAGAAGAGAGAGGTAAGAGGAAAATGGGATATGCACAGGCAAGCAACTACTGGGTCCACCAGCCCCATCCCTGCTGATCTCAGGTATGCTCATTTATTCACGCAGAGTCAGGTGTCAATTCCAAAACCCAAAGCTAGAGTCATGAAGAAAGATTCCAAACCCACCGTCTGGAAAATCCCAATCCCCTCCCACCTGGAAAAATCTTCACAGCAGAGGTGGACTATCAGCTTTAACTAAAATGGGAAAGCAAGGCAATAGTGAGGTTTTGGAAACAGTAGCATGGATCTCTTTCATCATGTTGACCTTGAATCTTTCCATATGCAGCCCAAGAATCATATATCTGTATCTGCAGAGTCACTCTTCTTAAAGTTGTTGAGATATCATAAAGCAAAGAATCACAGAAAAATTTCTAGTGCATTTAATATCCATGTATTCCACGACCTAAAAGCGTTACTGAAAATTCAGGCAATGGAATCAGACAGCCGAGGTTCAAATCCAGTCACATCCTAGCATGGGGTTTGGGACAAATCATATTCTCTTTCTAAACTTCACTGTGTACAATGGGTTTGGTCAGAGGATAAAATGAGAATGCATTTAAACACTCCCTGATGTAAGACCAGGGTTCAAGTTTTCGGTGAATAATACTAAGAGTACCAGGTGTACTGGTTAATAATGCGGATTTTGTAATCAAAGAAAACACGGTAATTTCAAGAGAAACATCAAAAGTGCTTTATTCAAAGTAATGTCCATCGCTAGCTACACATTTCCCCCATTTTCAGGTAATTTGTAGATACCGTCCCAATAAACTTTTCTTGTTTTGAGGCAAACCATTCAGAGACCCAATTTTCCACTTCTTCATATGTTTTGAAATGCTGCTCAGAAAGTGCATGTGCCATTGATCGGAACAAGTGGTAATCTGAAGATCTGGTGAATTCAGCAGGTGGATTAATACTTCCCAGGCAAGATCTTTTAACATGTCTTTAACTGGTTTCAAAGTGTGTGATGTTGTGTCTTCATGAAGCAAAATTACTTTGCCGTGTCTTCTGGCACATTCTGGTTGTTTCACGATCAAAGCATGATTCACATTGATTATTTGTTGTCGGCAGCGATCAGTATTAACGGTTTCACCTGGTTTTAGAAGCTCATAATACACCACACCTTCCTGATCCCACCAAACGCAGAGCATTGTCTTCTTTCTGAAGGAATTTGGCCTTGCAGTCGTTGTTGATGGTTGACCTGCATCAACCCATGATTTTGTGTGTTTGGGATTCTCAAAATAAAACACTTTTCATCGCCAGTCACAATTTGATGCAAAAAAGAATTTCTTTCGGGCCGTTGAAGCAACATTTTGCTGATGACTTCTCGGTTTTCCATTTGTCTTTCGTTTAGTTGATGTGGCACCCATTTTCCTTCCTTTAAAATCTTCCCCATTGCTTGTAAATGATCAAAAATTATTTGCTGAGCAATGTTGAATCTTTCTGCAAGTTGTTTTTGAGTTTGACACGCATCTTCATCCAATAATGCTTGTAATTGTTGGTCTTCAAACTTTTTCGGTTGACCTGAATGTTCTTTGTCTTTCACATCGAAATCATCACTTTTAAAGCATTTAAACCAGCGCTCACTAGTATCTTGAGATAAAGCATGTTCACCATAAGCTTCCTGAAGTATACGATAACTTTTTCTTCAAAATAAAGTAATGAATTAAAACTTTCCACAAGTGCTTTTTTTGGGGCATGAAATCGAACATTTTTAAGCGTAAAAATATCTATGATGTTATCACCTTCAGAAAATTTGACATATGAAGTTTTGAAGCTTGCTGTCAATACAACAAAATAGCATAAATATCAAATCGCATATATATCAACAGATGTGTAACTTCATCTATTAAAAAATCCGCATTATTACTGGTACAGCTGGTATGTACACGTGGTCATGTGCCTCACAATTACTTGATGTTTATATTTCCTACACGGCCCTCTTCTTTAAGCATGTGTTCTTGTAAACAAATTCAGTAATGTGCACAAAATTTTGGACTAGACTAGAGAACAAGTTATTCACTCACCAAAAAAGCCATAGATTTCCCCTAAACAGCAAAAAGTGATATTTAAACATTTTTGTGCCTATTTTGAAAGCTTACCTCAGTTGGTAATAATCATGAAAAAAAGGAGGTTAAATCCTTTCCCTGAAGGTTTCCAGAATTTACCTTAAGGACACCTGGTTCATTAATATTGGGTAGCTATTTATAATTGCTAATTGAATATTTCTCCTACAGATGTATCAACACAGAAAAATGGGGACTAGAGTGGAACAAGTCCACATTTCAAAGCAGCTGCCTCTTTGTTACATAAACCTTCCTAGAGGCAGAGCAAAGTAGAGAGAGCCTACTAGTATTAGGGCAGAGGACAAGCTGCTTTGCCAGAGGGAGGGGCCGGGTGAAAAGGCTGCCCTGCTTCATGTGAAATCAGCTTTGCTTACTGCCCAGGCCAGCTCTCTGAATTGGTATTTAAGATTTCTCCTGAGATCTTTTTTCTTCCTCGACTGTCCTTCTCTGAAGGAACAGGACAGAAAAATTATTATAGCTTTTTATTTCAAGGTGTCAGGTTTTTCTGTAGCAACATCACCTTTACTAAATAAACTAGAGGTCCGGTGCACGAAATTCGTGCACAGGGGTCCCTCAGCCCAACCTGCACCCTCTACAATCCAGGAGCTCTCAGGGGATGTCCTACTGATGGCTTAGGCCCACTCCCGTGGTTCTCTGCTCTCTGCGGGGCCTGGGGGTTTCGCTGCAGCCATTGAGATGAAGCCCCTATGCTGTGTCTGGGGGCGGATCCAGCCTCGTTGCTTAGTCCCCGAGAACCCCCGTGGGGCTGACAGGCCCAGACGCTGCAGCACCCGTGGAGCAGGGAGGCTGGATCCGCCCCCTCCGGCGGCAGATCCAGCCTCGCTGCTCTGGCGGACAGGCCCGGACACTCCAGCAGCGGGGCTGAGGGGACTGAGCGCCGCCATCTTGTGGCTATGGGGACTGCCATTTTGTGGCAGAATGACGGTTAATTTGCATATTACTCTTTTATTAGATAGGATATGTGAGAAAAAATATGAAATTTCACTTTACAGTGATTTTTCAAGAGTGCATGTATTTTAAGCATGCTTCAATTTAACACATCCTAATTTAATAATCTTCCATTATTACAAAGGTTAGAACTTCAATGAAAAATACCAAAAGGATTATTCATCACTATCAATTATTTCTGGTACATAAACATATTCCTGCTTATAATTATGGCATTGATAAGCACTACATACAGGCATTGTTCAGTCACTGAAATGAATGATGTAAAAAGAACCAACAGTCCTAGCCCACTGGCTCAGTGAATAGAGTGCCAGCCCACGGACTGAAGGGTCCCAGGTTCAATTCAGGTCAAGGGCATATACCTCATGTGTAGGCTCCATCCAGGCCCTAGTTGGGGTATGTGGGAGGAAACCAATCCATGTGTCTCTTTCACATGGATGTTTCTCTCTCTCTGTCTCTCCCCCTCCCTTCTACTCTCTCTAAAAAATCAATGAAAAAATATCCTCAGGTGTGGTTTAACAACATAAAATTAAAAAAGAACCAACAATAGGCCTTTACCAATCAATTGTTTTTTAAGTCTTGATATCCATCAAGTGCCATCTCATTAAAATGTGGACATTTTTTTCATACCAAAAAGGCTGCTGGGAAGCTGTTCTTGTCTTCCCGGAGCTCTATGGTTCCAGCCTCCTGTGGCCAGACTTTTCCCTCTGCCACTGAATTCCAATTCTGTGACACTTCATGCTTCGTGTGTGGCTATATAAGCTCAGATAGTAATAATCCAAACTTATGTGCCAGGAAGAAATTCAGACCCCTCTCCAAGAAAGCGTTAAGCACATTCTTCCAAAGTAAATGAAACTGAGTGCAGTGGGTTTTATCTTCCTAAAACAACAATCTATAGGTCTCTGCCAGAGGCAGGATAAGAGATTACACTAACTGGTGACAGAAAAATGGAAGCGGAAACCATCTGTACCATGGGAGAGGTTGGACTAGAAAGGGAAAAAGAGAAATTCTTATTTTTTTCCTTAAACAAATATGAAAATTCTGTATGTTTAGGTATGTGACCCTCAGACTGATCATGATACACCAGAAATGATTTTCACATTAAGGAGATACAAACAAAAGCAACAAATAAAAGGCTGACAATCATAAAAAGAAGGTTAAAAAAACAAACCTCAAGTACATTTCCTAATTTGCTTTGGAGAGATTATGTGCTTGGGTTGTTACTTTAAAATACTACAAGTTATTAAAACTGTAATTTTAAATATATAAGTGCTATATTTCATGCAGAAAACCTGTTTTTAGAGTCATTTCCATTTAATACATTATAATTTGTGTTTGTTATTTGTTATAAGCTTAATGCAAATAAATCCTTTGTACTGGATTATAACTGTAGAGACTCCTACACATAATTTACCAATCCATCATTTCTCAACTGTTAACAGAATAAATTAAATCAATTTTCTCATATTAGCAGTGTGTATACTTTTTATTATGCACATAGAAGCTTTTACTTGGTCAGCCAAAGAAACAACTATTAGAGGCACACTAATTCATCAAATGAAAAGGTAATTTCAAATTAAAAAATATTAAAAGTCAATATTTGGTAATTGGGCAAATGTTGTATGAAATTTAATGTGTTCTTAAAATAAATCCCCAAGAAATATACTAACTGATTTTCAAAGAAAAATTCAGACATAATTTCTAAGGTTATTTTTTTATCCCAATATTAGCATATAAGAAAAACCCAGAAACCCACCTCAGTGTGTCTTTGATGTAATGCATTATATTCCTTCTTCAGTTCTGCTTCTCTTTCTTCAAGTCTGCTAACTGCAATTAAGATACATACACTTAATCAAAACAAAATAGAAGAGATTTACTTACAAATCCCATCCTAAAATCTTGGAATGGGTTATCTATAATCCTTAGCAACTTTAGGGCTCAGTGTTCCATATGAAATTCTTCACAAAGCTAGTAACCTCATTTTATCATCCCTAACAAATAAAACTTTCAGAGGGGGGATAAAAAATTAAACACCAGATTGCTTTTCCTAATATCCTTGTTTATCAGGTCATCCCCCTAAATAGGCTTTTAACGTGATATAAAATTAAGTCTTTCAACAACACTTTACAAATCACCTCAAAGAAGCTTTAACCTGGGATCAGGGCCCAAATCATTGATTTCTAACATTATTCAAGCTCTTTTTCCTACTGAGCCATATGTGAAACAGTCATTGTTTCTAAGCACCTTTTCTCCTTCAGGTCTTACTTTCAGGGACTTATCTTCTTTTCCTTAGCTCCCTCTGCTGATGGAGTTTGTGAGTGGCACTGATTTGTAGTACAGAGTACAACTTTATGATATACATACACATACATACATATATATGTATATATGTACATTTTTTACTAGAAAAACAGTCTTTTAAAAAAGTTTTAGAATGTTGGGACAGGATTTCACAGGAAAGAGTGGCAAGAGAGAGGAGTGATTCTGATAGGAGGTGGAGTTCAAGCAGGACCACAAAGAAACTACAGCACTAAAGACAGATGGTGATGAGAGTACTGGGCACTGTTACCACAGCGACGGGACACGAAATCATGCTGGTGGTAAGACAGAGGGGAGACTGGCCAGCCTGGTGGAGCCCACACTGACTAAGAAGCAGTGGGAGATAGTCTCCTGGGAGAAACAAAACTGGTGCTAGCGGAGCTTGTAAAGATAGATACTCAGCCCTGGCTGGTTTGGCTCAGTAGATAGAACGTCGGCCTGGGGACTGAGGGGTCCCGGGTTTGATTCCAGTCAAGGGCACATGCCCGGGGTTGTGGGCTAGATCCTCAGTAGGGGGCGTGCAGGAGGCAGCCAATCAATGATTATCTCTCATCATTGATGTTTCTAACTCTCTCTCTCTCTCACCCCCTTCCTCTCTGAAAACAATAAAAATGTATTTTTTTAAAAAAGATAAATACTCATTTAAGTCTGTTTGAAGGCCTGATATTAATTGGACATGCTCTCTTGGTGTAAGGGTCGGCCACCTGCAAACAGGTAAGACTAAGCAACAGCCTGTGACTGCATCAGAAGGCTGTAGAATTAACTACTATGAACTGTCACAGCACACATACAAATGTTTTCATATGCCTAATGTTAACACATCAGAGACCAAACAACACATAGCGTGTGCTGTCGCTAAACTCGTGTTGGTGTGTATAGCTTTACTTGCCACCTTTGTTTGAATATTTTGAAAATATGTCATTAATTTGGAAAAGTGTAGCTCTGACTTTTGTTTCTAATGAAGACTCTACGTTGGCTCATTAAATTTACACCTGAGAATAAACACACACTACAGTTCCCATGGTGCACACTTTACTGTGCCAGGCAAGGGCTGAGAACACGTGCTACTCGTCCTGTGGCTGCGAGCAATAAAAAGCAAGCTTGTAATGCAGATGTGTTGTGATAGCACAACATGTACTGAAACCATTATTTTTAGTGCAACTTCTCCGCTTTTTATATAAAAATGGGAAATCCAACAAATTGAGATATTCAGTAACAATTTCAAAATAAACATTTTCTACTACTTGTCAATTAAATTGATCTGAAAGCTTAATCCTAAAATTACTGGGTAAACCTTATCTATTTTTAATTGAGCATATTTAAGATTTTCTTGGTATTATGCAGAAACAAAAAAAACCCTGGAGGCTGAGACTAAAATAAAACCCTCAATTTCAGCCCTGACTGGTTTGGCTCAGTGGATAGAGCGTTGGCCTGCAGACTGAAAGGTCCCGGGTTCGATTCCGGTTAAGGGCATGTACCTTGGTGCAGGCACATCCCCAGGAGGGGTGAGCAGGAGGCAGCTGATCGATGTTTCTCTCTCATTGATGTTTCTAACTCTATCCCTCTCCCTTCCTCTCTGTAAAAAAATCAATAAAATATATATTTTTTTAAAAAAACACCTCAATTTCCAATTTGTGTCCTACAGTAAACCTTCATTATTCTTGTCAGTTAACTTCATATCAATTCATAAAATAAGTTTATGTCATCACTAACAGCTAACATTAGTACTCATTACATTATGTACCATGCACTGTTCTATGTATATTATATAAACTAACTTATTTGAGCCTGACATTAACCTTATGATGGAAGTACTATTACATTCATTTTAGAAATGAGGTAACTGAAGCAAATAGGAGTTAAGTAACTTGCCTAAAGTCACACAGCTAATAAGTGGCAAAACTAGGATTCCTAATGGAGGAGTCTGGGTCCAGACTCTGTTTTTATTTACCAGGCTATAATACTGCCTCTCAAAAAATACTCTTTTTAATCTTTTTTATATACTGGAGTATACCTTAAATTTTTACCTGTGAAACAAACCAACACGTGTATAGAGTACTTATGGAAAGAACCAGTTACTAGTACTTCAACTCAAAGGTATCAAAATGCCAAGTAAAATATGGACCCAACTTTATTCATAATGGAAATGCATTTTAAAACCAAATGCAACACCATTACATACCCGTCAGAATAGTTCAAATGAGCCCTAACTGGTTTGGCTCAGTGGATGGAGCGTCGGCCTGCGGACTGAAGGGTCCCAGGTTTGATTCTGGTCAAGGGCATGTACCTTGGTTGCAGGCACATCCCCAGTAGGGGAAGTTCAGGAGGCAGCTGATCGATGTTTCTCTCTCATTGATGTTTCTAACTCTCCCTTCCTCTCTATAAAAAAATCAACATATACATATGTATGTGTATGTATGTGTGTGTGTGTGTGTGTATGTGTATATATATGTATATATATATATATATATATATATATATATATATATATATATATATAAAAGAATAGTTCAAATGAAAAACACAATACATCAGATAAGGGTGTGGGGCAATTGGAACGTGAATATATTGCTGGTGGGAGCATAAATTGGTACACCCAATTTGAAAACTGGCAAGATTTCAAAAAGTTAAATATGTGCTAACCCTCTGACAAAACAAGTTCATTGCTAAGAAGTGCATACATGTGTCCACCAAAGGACATTTAAAACAATGCTCAAAGTAGTACTATTTGTAATAATCCAAACCTGGATTATTCAATAGCAGAATGGATAAATATTCAAGTACTAGAATACTACACAACAAAGATGAACAAATTATTGCTATACACAACATCATGAACTAATCTCACAAACAGGATATTAAGGGAAAGAAACAAGCAAAAAAATGCAAATCTCAAACTAATGTGTTAGAAGTCAGGATATTTGGGGAGGAGTCAGTGACCTGGATTTACTGTGTGCACAATCCCACTCGACCCCAGTCCAAACACAATGTGTTCCCATTCACACATTCCTTGGCTTGAATACTCATTATTCTTTATGTCCTCCGGCAACTGCTATAAGTTTAACATATAGCACAGGATTTAATCAGACTACTTAAAACTATTACAAACAAGGTGTACTGATTCATCACTAAAATTTATAGGGAAATGGGGAAAAATGTTACTAGAGATTTAAAATAAAAAAAAGATAGGCATCCTGGGAGGATAAATTGATACTCGTTTGAAGGTCATGTTGGTGATATCTGTTAAAGTAAGCAATGTATATATCCTTTGACGCAATACTACCATTCTTGTTTATCCTACAGAAACACACCAATGCCCAAAGATATGAAAGTGGATGTTCTTATATAATAACTCCCAAATTGGAACTAGCCCTAAATTTGTCAATAGTTGGTTGGTGAAGTGAATTATGATAGTCATACAATGGATCACAATGCAGTGACTTTGCTACTTCCAAGTTGTATTACCTCAGGTATATTAACCTCTCTGGGCCTCCGTTTACTTATTTATGACTGACAAATAATGGCAGCATATCAGAGATGGTATTAGGATTAAGTGAGTTATCACTTGTGAAGAGTATAAAAAAGTGCCTGAACACACGTTTTTCGAATATAACCACAAAAGGTAATGTTAAAAGGAATGCATTATATCGATATGTACTGGCATGGGATGGTGCCTAGAACTGAATGGAAGGGTGCGAAATATTGCTGTATCTGAAAATAGAAAATACAAAACCATTTACAATGATGCCACTAACATGTCAACAAAGCCAAAACTGAACTGATCGTCTCTCCCAAACCTGCTCTTTCCCATAATCTTCTTACTCAGGCGAAAATCCTCAGCTACCCTTTAGCTCTTCTCTTTCCCCCACATAACATATCCAGTCTATCAGCAAACTGTCTGTTTTACCTTCAAAATAAACCTAAAATCTGACCACTTTTTACAACCCCCATCACATCCATCTCTTGCCTGAATTATTACAATTATCTCCTGACCAGTGTCTCTGCTCTAGCCTTTGCTCCTTTATATTCTCAAAATAGTAACCTGGGTAAAGTCAGATAGTGATTGCACAAAACCTTGTCACATTAAAAAAAATCCTTACAATGATATGTATAGAGATAGATAGGTAGGTAGGTAAGTAGGTAGATAGATAGATAGATAGATAGATAGATAGATAGATAGACAGATCGATCTACAGGCACCACTCCTGGGCCTGGCCCAGTAAAACCATCCACACATAATCCTCCACTTCCTTTCCCCTTTCTCCTTTCTCCTTTCCTCCAACTTTGCAGCTGTAAGTTGAAAAGAACCTGTGTCTCCAAAGGAGCTACTCATCTATGGGAAACATCCATTCTAAACGTCTGAACAAAAAATAGCCTATAACATTTGAGTCATTATATATGTTTTTTGTAGTTTAGTTTGTGTCTGTTATTCTAGATGATTTTCTGACGATTATTTTTCTCTCCAATCTAACACATCCAGCAAGTACCTTGTCAAAAAACTGTCTATGTTGTGACATATTTCATGTTTTCTTTATCTGTACTGTGGTTCTAAACACTAGTATTCAATCTTTTAAACTACGAGTTAACCACCAAGATCAACTGTGATCTTATAAGTATTTCTGACAATACTTACATTACTCAGCACAACGACGTTGTCAAAGGACTCCATTTTCTCAAGGCCTAACTCACATGAGATGTTATAGTGTTATAACACTATGAGAAGTACCTTTAAATGCTGGGAAGACCCGTCTCTTCAAAGTCCTGAATGCCACTAAGTAAACGGAAAAGCGAAGGAAAGAAGGAGGAAAAAGAGGGAAAGACATCCCATCTGAGCAAGAATGGTACACATCCCTAAAAACCTCAAGTACTATAAAATTCACCTATTCCTACACTGTTGCATTACATCTGAAGTGCAGTAGAAGACAGTTTCTTAATAGTTCCCATGTGAACCCAAACCTCAAATTGATCTCAGGACAAATCCAAAAAAACCTTTATCATTTTACTCATCAAAATAGCCACAACATGGGATTAACTGGAAATAAACAAAATTCTCTTCATCCTTCCTATCCCAAAACAACAGATAACTAATCGACCATATTTTTAAACGGCAAATATTCTGTGGAGAAAATGTTTTAAAAATCAAGGAATCTTAAAAAGGGGGGAGGGACTAAGAAAAAATAAGAATCCAAAGACTAATAAAAATGTCCCCCTATAATAGCTAATGGAGATACTTCAGCCTCATTTTAAATGCTCTTTCTCTCTATCCCTCTTTCCAAAGAGCAAGAGGATATGATTAAGGCAGGAAGAGCTACCTGCTCTACCTGCTCAAAATCAGAGCTTACCTCCTTAGAATGATGGCCTTTGCCAAGTTTGGAACACCTTCCATCTCTGATGTCTTCTGCCCCATCAGACTGCTGATAGGCCTACGGGGGGAAGAAAGAGAAACAGACCTGCTAGATCGCCATATCCAACTCATTATTTGCCTTCTCAAAAGGAATCTTCAGTTCTTACTAGTCATGGAAGGCAGATAATCCAACTGTTACTTGGCCTCAGGAGACTGACATTAGTCTTTCAGAAGCTTTTCCTTGAAGAATTTAGCATCAAAAGTCTCAACAGGTAAGCAAGAATCAAGTGCTGACTTACAAGCAAACATCTCAGACAACCACATCAAAACAGTAATAAAACCCTCTCCTCTGCCAACTAAGTCCTTCACGGTATCTCTAAACTTCAAGAGATTTTCACACAGATATTATGTTATTAACCAATGGCACAATGTGAAATTCTACAGTATCCTCATGAATCAAAAGAGAGTAGGAAAACTTCAAAGAATCTCAGTGGTAGGGGTTTCTAGCAATCTGATCTAGTCACTGTCTTGAAGATGCTACCTTGCCATACATGACAAAAAGGTGACTTCCCTCCTCCCAAGTCTCTGTGTAAGGCGAATCCCTCAGCACAGATTCCTCTGTATCACTTCCATGGTCAAGAAATACATCCTTATGATCAACCAAAACCAACCATTTTCTCTAACTTAATCTGCCAAGATTACAGAAAAACAAGTTGGTATCTTCCTTATCTATTCCTTTACATGTTTGAAGGGGTAGTCAAATCATACTTATTCTATTCTCTAAGTTAAATCAGCATAAATTCTTTAACCCTTACTTATAAAGTCACTTTCTATGAAATATTTAGTTCTAGATATTATAAATTACAACCTTAAGGTTCTCGATAGCACAAGACTACAGAAAAGAGTCTAAATACAGATTATAAATCATAAAGCACATCTGAAGACCACATGGAATATTACCTAATGAAATAGTAATAAAATGTTAGGGTTTGTATAAATTATCTTGTGCCTAATTTTTTGCTTTTCCTCGCATATATAGGCTCTAAAAAAAAAACAAACACTTAAATGAAGTGCTTTAAATATACAGATATTCTTTATAGTATATTGCAAAGAACTAGCTTAAAGTTAAATAGACTAAAAAGTAACTTTCTATATAATGAATTTTATTTTTATCATTTTTTAAATCAGAAGATATAAACTCCTAAAGCTGCCTTTCAATGAGAATATAAGCAGTTATCTACTTTAATCATCCAAAAATAATACAGATTGCCTATAAGCAATATAAAACTTAAATTCTCGCCCTGGCTGGTTTTGCTCAGTGGGTAGGGCGTCCACCTGTGGACTGAAGGGTCCCGGATTCGATTCCGGTTAAGGGCACATGCCTGAGTTGCAGGCTCGATCCCCAGTGGGGGGCGTGCAGGAGGCAGCCAATCGATGATTCTCTCTCATCATTGATGTTTCTTTCTCTCTCCCTCTCTGAAATCAATAAAAATAAAAAATATATATTAAAAAAATACTTAAAATTCTCAAATTCTGAGAATATTAACATGAATTGTCAACTGCAAAGAATAGTAAAGAGGCTGATAAAGCCTTTTACTGGTCTGGAGGTTTTGGGTGTGTTGTTTTTTTTAAGTGGTTTGAAAATTAGTGACAGCCCTGACCGGTTTGGCTCAGTGGATAGAGCGTCGGCCTGCGGACTGAAAGGTCCCAGGTTCGATTCCGGTCAAGGGCATGTACCTGGGTTGCAGGAACTTCCCCAGTAGGAGGTGTGCAGGAGGCAGCTGATGGATGTTTCTCTCTCATCAATGTTTCTAACTCTCTATCCCTCTCCCTTCCTCTCTGTGGACAATCTATAAAATATATTAAAAAAAAGAAAATCAGTGACAGAAATATTTAGGCCCTTTCAACTATTAACTTTGATAGAAAGTATACCTAAAAATGGATTTTCTTCTGTGTTGTGAAAGATCTCAGTGTATCAGTCACATCATTAACAGACAGAACTTGCTTGTAAATAATCCCCAAATGTACAGTCTATTTTAAGCCATTTATTCCTTTAAAATAAAAAATATGTTGATTATATGACTTCCCCATACTTTCCATCTAGTAGTGTTTAAGTTCTTATAACCAAGAAATAATAAGTGTCTCTCTTACACTAATAAGTGTTTCAAGGTAAAGGCTTAAAGTTATCTTATTAGACTAAGGTCTAACACCAAATTTAAAAAGCAAATGGATGTCGCATGGGAAATGTAAAGGGTAGAAAGATCAGAATACAAGGCTCTACCCCAAATGTCTTCAGCTGTCAAAAACATTTTTCCATTTAATTTTTTTAAATGGGATTTTTTATTCAAAGGAAGGACAGAATCAGAGAAGAATCTATAAATAGCTCAAAATCACTGCCATCTAACTGTTGTCATCTCCCACAATTCAAGGGAAAAGACATCTAAGAGAAACTCAAGAAGCTTGAGGGAAAAATATTTTTCCCAAAAGAATCAATAATAAGTGGTTTTATATCAGCCCTGGGTGCTAATGTTATAAATAATCATTCAAATTCATGTTACAATAAAGAAATAAAATATGCTACTAAATCTTACTTCTCCACTTCTGTTCACGTTAAAAATGACCATACACTATTAAATACTAAGAACCACTAAACTATTCCATAATTCCTTGACCTACTTCCTTAAATATATTCTAAGAAAATTATTGAGAGAGGGAAATCTATGTGTGAAAAATATGATTTAATACACTGGAAAAATGTCCAACCACCAATAGAAGTTTTTTGTATGTTTGTAATTTACCAATATTTATTTTTACTCTGACTCATTCCTTCAATCCACAAAGAATTTGAGATAGCTTACAAGAACAAATATTAATTCATCATCTATATATATAAAAGCCTAAGCAACCATTCAACCAGTCGCTATGATGCGCACTGACCACCAGGGGGCATACGCTCAATGCAGGAACTGCCCCCTGGTGGTCAGTGTGCTCCCCCAGTGGGAGCGCCACTCAGCTGACCGACGGGCACCAGATGCAGGGCTCACGGCTGACCGCCGCAGCCTGGAGACCGCAATGGAGAGGCAGTGAGCCTACTGAATGGCAGCAGAAGTGGCAGCAGGTGCAGTGGGGCTGGGACGAGCAGAAGCAGCAGGCAGGAGTGGCAGGCAGCATTGGACTGCCGGTTTCTGCCCAATCCCCACAGGCCACACAGAGGGACCTCACTGGTGCACAAATCTGTGCACTGGGCCTCTAGTATATATATAAAATGTGGATCAAGGAAAAAACAATTAAATACACTAATTGGGTAAGATCCAAACCAGTCATTATGGTTGCACTTCTAAGTTTGTTCTGAGTTTATGAGTAGCCAAGAACAAAACAAAACAAAGTGGCCATTAAATAATTCTCATTCGAGGAAAGAAGACATAGTCCCTCAGAGAAAACAGAATTGTTAATAGATGGCACAGCTTCTGAATGATAGGTATAAGCAGACATTTAAAAAAATTAATTATTGACTACGTAGTCATTAATACTGTAATAACTATAAATGGTGTCAAATGGGCACTAGACTTATTGGTGCGATCACTTCTTAAGTTATATAAATGTCTACTATGTTAAACACCTATAACTAATATAATATTGTATGTCAACTGTAATAGAAAAGTAAATTTAAAAAATAATAGTAATAAAGATTATACAACAAAGAAAATAGGATAATGTTAAGATACAAAATTATATGTACACTCACTCTAACTGCAATGATATAAAAGCATGGTACATTTGGAAAAAAGATTAGAAGGTCATAAACATTCTCCCCGACCTCCCACCAAAAAAACCCACAAAAACTATAACTCTTTGACTGCAATGATCATATCATATTCTTCCATACCACAACCATACCTAGGCTGAATGTCAGGCATACTGTAGTAGTTTAATATTTTTAACTGTATCAAAATGTCTATATTTATATATTTACTTGATTCATTTAAGAAATTTGGCTTATAAGACAGAAATACTCAATATACAACAGAACTAATGAACATAAAGCAGTTTCTGATGAAGAACTCATTACTGCCACACTATGAATGGCAAGGCTGAATGCAGACTCCTTATAGAGTTGAAAAGCACCAACAGGTCTTTCTCAATCCACAACTTCCTTTTTCTATTCCATATATAGTTCAGATTCTTCCTCAAGGCTCACAAGATAGTAACTACCAAGAAATGTTATTGCTACTCCCAGATAAGAAATAATACACAGCACTTTTTGGAAAAAACAAAAGTATTTCTTATGTAGTTCAAATTTTGAAAAGATAGCAACCAGAAATCTCCAAAATCAAATGTGACCACAAAAACTTTATGGACTCAACTTCTCAACACTGTGAAATCATGACAACCTGATATGACAGATTCCATATTATCAAAGGCTATAAAGTGTGTCCTTTAATTCAGTTCCTATTTCTTGACATTTTCTTGCTTCTCAAATAGCAAGTAACTACAACCAAAATTTCCCCTTTTAACATAGGAAGTGGTCTTCAGAGCAGAACTTGGACTTTTATTGTGGCTATTTTCTAAAAGGGATATGTGCCCTAACACACATAAGCCAGAATTGACAGTTTTTAAAATTCAAGACTCTACTAGAGGCCCGGTACACAGATTCATGCACCAGTGGGGTCTCTCGGCCTGGCCTGTGGGGATCGGGCGAAACCGGCTCTCTGACATCCCCCGAGGGGTCCCAGATTGCGAGAGGGTGGACCCCAGCAGCAAGCTAACCTACTGGCTGGAGCATCTGCCCCCTGGTGGTCAATGCGCATCATAGCGGCTAGTCGAATGGTCGAACGGTTGGACACTTAACATGGAAAATGGATAAGATACCATTATATGGTACTAAAAATACGGCACTAATCAGAAAATCTATCCCTCCTTTACTACAGGTATCATCATCAGTTATTTCTGTGGCCTTAAATAAGTGCTTATTTATTTTTATTTATTTCTTTTTTAAAGAATAGTTTTTATTGATTTTTAACCGAGAGGGAGGGGGAGGAGGAGGGAGAAACCATGTTGTGAGAGTGCATTATGGATCAGCTGCCTCCTGCATGCCCCCTACAGAGGATCGAGCTCAAAACCTGGACACATGCCCTTGACCAGAATTGAACCGACAACCTTCGAGTGCATGGGACAAAGCCCAACCAACTGAGCCACACAGGCCAGGGCTTATTTAATTAGGGAGGTAATCAACCAAAGACCTTGCATGCATATATGCATAACCCATGGACACAGACAATAAATAGGGTTGTGAAGGCCTGGGGGGCGGGGGATGCAGGCTGGAGGAGGTCAATGGGAGGGAAATAGGGTCATGTATAATACTTTCAACAATGAAGAATTTTTTTAAAAAAAGAATATCAAAAAATAAAAAATAAAACCACGTTAGGCACACTAAAAAATACATTTAGCCTTTGCCGGTTTGGCTCAGTGGATAGAGTGTTGGCCTTCAGACCAAAAAGTCTTGGGTTCGATTCTGGTCAAGGGTACGTACCTTGGTTGCAGGCTCCAACCTGGCCCTACCAAATCAGGATGTGTGCAGACTGTAAGGTATCAAAGGAGAAGGGAATAAATCCTAAAGCAGTCATAAAAGAAGGCTCCTTATAGCTTCAGCTCATGAACCAAAAGATTTAGTGTTGTCAGTTTGGGGCAGCTGAATGGTCTGTTTTTATTAACCACAGTTGTAAGTTCTTTAACTGTTATTTAGACACCAAGATTTACTTCAAAATGAGATATCAGATTCCCAGGGGGATATATTAACAACAAAAATGTTTTCAGAAAAATTTTAGTTCGAGACCATATCCAATACTTGATGAAGAATTTCCCCACCCCTTCCCTAGAAAACTATCAATTAATTTTAAAAGATACCTTATTTTTTAAAATTATTTTGAATTAAAATAGAAAACAGAAATCTGTACTTTTGAGAGAGAAATGAGAGACTGGATACCACAGAACATGACAGTTCCAAAAAAGGTAGATATGATTCACTGCAATGGGTAACAAATCTTAATTGAGACTACTACATTTTGTTTACATTTACTAAAAAGGAACAGGAAGTAGGTTTTTAAATGTTTAGTAATAAAAAAGATAAAGTATAGCCCTAACCGGTTTGGCTCAGTGGATAGAGCGTCAGCCTGCGGACTGAAAGGTCCCAGGTTCGATTCCGGTCAAGGGCATGTAACTTGGTTGCGGGCACATCCCCAGTGGGAGGTGTGCAGGAGGCAGCTGGTCGATGTTTCTCTCTCATCGATGTTTCTAACTCTCTATCTCTCTCCCTTCCTCTCTGTAAAAAATCAATAAAATATATTAAAAAAAAAAAAAAAAAAGATAAAGTATATGCGAAAAAAATTACTAGCCCATTCCATTTGGTTACTTTTGTGAAAAAAAGCAGCAATTCCTTTGAATAGAAGAGAGATTTTAACATACTTTCATTAAAATCAGAATTTCAAATGCAAAGTAATTCTTCCTTTAGTAACTCCCTAATCATAGAATCTAATTAATTAAAGTATAAAAGAATTCTAGACTAGGGGTGCCTTTCTTTCTAATTAAACAGTTCCTAATCCAAAACTTGGTAATCTTCAGAAACCAAGAGGAAAATGTAATAGGTCAAATAATTAGAGGTTGGTTCTGTCAACTAATAGTGTTTGGTTCTAAAATACTACATAATACCTGCTATGAAAATACAATCAAGGTAGGATTAAAATATCTCCAATAGCTAATTTTTTTTCTTCTTTGAATAGAAAATGCTCAATTCTTAAAATATACCAAAAGCTTATAATTGCCACTAGATGAGTGGTACTCACAGTAATGTGACTCCAGGAGTGTATTAGTTAGTGTGTGCACTGTGCAGTCCATCATACAGCTCTCTACCACCTCAAATTTCTATAGTAAAATCATAGAAGTCATTCGACGTATTCAGTGTTAACAAAGGAAGGGTACAGCAGTCTAGGTATCTATAAGCCTAAAAATACAAAGACATGACACATGGCTTATTCTCTATCACTCTAGTTGGCTTCTGTTTCCAAATATCCTTTGGCTCCCTTCTATGACATCTGCTTGACAGCCATGTGAGTTCTCCTTGAATTCTACAATGCCTGAACTCCAGATTCCCAGAGATTCTCAGATTACCTATTTTCTTCCAGAGTCCTAGAGGGAGCCGTCAGTTATCACACAGTTATCCAAGCCTGGTAGTAAAGATTACAATTCCTGAATGCCAGTCCCTTAACAGCAGGTGTCACTATGCATCTTTAATGGTGATGTGGGAACGGTAACTGCTGGCCATCTCTTGTTGAGAAGGAAAACTGGAGAGCACTCTGCCTGCCTGAATCAAACCTGAAAACAGGCCATGAAGCCTCTCCCCATTTCTTCCTAATTCTGTCTCAATTAGGACCACTTTGATTAGCCAAAAAGGGGAAATCATCCTTGGGATTTGAAACAGTAATTATTTAAAAATCAAGAATAATATATAGCCCTAGCTAGTTTGGCTCCGTGGATACAGCATCGACCTGCAAACTGAACCAGGGTTCAATTCCGGTCAAGGGCACATGCCCAGGCTGTAGTCTCGATCCCCAGTAGGGCACATGCAGGAGGCAGCTGATCAATGATTCTCTCTAATCATTGATGTTTCTATCTCTCTTTCCCTCTACCTTCCTCTCTGAAAGTCAATAAAAATATAGTTTAAAAAATAATAAAAAATAAAATTACATTAAAAATAAAATGATTGTGAGAAATGACAATCTGTTCCTCTAAATGCCCTGTTTTCCACTACAAAGGAACAAAAAAAAGAATTCAGTAATTTTTTTATACATACTTCAAAGCCAGAGTTTCTCTTACATTTTTAAATCCCAAAACAATACAGAAAACAGTGAAACTTTGTGTAGATATGATCATTAGAAGATCCACATGCACACACCACAGAATCCTGGTTAGTGGATCTAGCATAATATTAACTACAACAAAGGCTGAGAGCTAAATTGAAGAAGAGAGTCATATAGGTATTTTTAATTTAGTCATTTCTGCAGATATGGGTGCCACATGAAAATGTGAACAAAAGAGAACTAAAACCTAGCTCCCAGGTCTCACTCTTGAGTCTGGGATAACAATCTCAAGCATGTACTTGGAACCTTAATCAAATGTCAGGATGAATCATTGCTCTATTACAACCCACTTATGAAGAGAGGTATTTTTACTTACTCTGGTCAGCATAGTTTTTTGCTTTGAGTTCAAGTTGTCTTGTTTGAGATTCTAAAGATTCCACTCGGGTCTGTAAATCCTTTTTTTCCTGTTCTTGAGAGTCTTCAAATTCAATGAATTTCTAATAAAAAAAATATTTTCATTAGAGAAATGAAAAATTTTTAACATTATCAACTCCTGTGTTTCTTGATATTCAAGTAGCACAGTTAGGCATTAACTACTCAAAAAGATACCAGAATCATGAACTTAGGTTGATTTTTTTTAGATTATCTAGAAAAAAAAAAGTTTTAAAACCTCCAAATATAGAAAAGCTGACAAAATAATCTGTTTATGCGTGTTTTCACATCATATAATAGACATTCAAAAGGAAATACATATATCCTACCCCCCACATATATAAATGGCTTTACTAGTATATTTGCATATTCATCTCAATTCAAGATACAATTTTTACATAATTTTGCACATAACATGTACAACAAGTAGAGAACCAAAGGATGATGAAATAGCAATAAATATATGTTAAATGCTAATTTGATTAATGGACAGTCTTCTAGATTCCTGAACCATGGAATTTACATTTTTTAAATAGAGAAAGAGGGAGAGGCAGTTTGTTTTTTGTTTTTTGTTTTTATGTCAGGTGTGGATTTTTTTGTTTTGTTTTATTTTTATTGATTTCAGAGAAGGGAGAGGGAGAGAGAGATAGAAACATCAATGATAATCGAGAATTGTTGATTGGCTGCCTCCTGCACCCCCCACACTGGGCATGTGCCCTGACTGGAATCGAACTGTGAACGCTCAACCACTGAGCCAAGCCAGCTGGGTAAGAGGGAGTTTTTTATTGACTTTAGAGAAAGACGAAGGGAGAGGCAGTGGCAGAGAGTAACACTGATTGGCTGCCTCCTACACGCCCCCCACTGTGGATGGAGCTGGCAACTCCCCCAGGGAATTGAACTGGAGACCTCTTGGAGCATGGGACAATGTTCAACCAACTGAGCCACACTGGCTAGGGCTAAACCATGGAATTTAAATTCCTAAGAAAAAGAGCATGTTCTAGAATTATCTCTACCAAATTTAATTTACTAAAACTGTTCTCATCAAGGAGATTATCATTGAATATAAGAATCAAATATCAATCCTCAACTTAAAACCAGCATCATTTGACAGCTCATCACTGATTACTCTTTAAAATACTTTTTTTAAATTTGACTTCCAGGACTTTCCCTTCTTCTCCTCTACTTTACTGGCTGTCATTCTTGATTTTCTTTGTTGGTTCTTCCTCTTCTCCCCAACTTCTTGACATTGGCAAGCTCAGTCTTGACCAACTTTTTCTTTGCTGTTTACTCTTTGTAGTCAGCTTTGACTTTTCTCTTTCTCTAATACCTTATATCCAATCCATCAGCAAATCTACCTTTAGATCAACCACCGTTTCTCTCACTCCCTCTCCTTTCCTTTCTCTTTAAAGTACACCAGATGGCCCAGCTGGCGTTGCTCAGTGGCTAAGTGTCCACCTATGAACCAGGAGGTCATGGTTCAATTCCCAGTCAGGGCATATGCTCGGGTTGCAGATGTGATTCTCAGCAAGGGGTGCATAGGAAGCAGCCAATCAATGATTCTCTCTCATCATTGATGTTTCTCTCTCTCTCCCCCCCCCAATCCCTCCCTCTTTGAAATAAATAAAAGAAAAAAGGTTATCTGAACAGAAAAGCAGCAACTATATGCTACTAATAAAGTAAGTTATTTCAACATTTTTACCTGGGAAAAGAAGCAAAGATAGAGTATTAATAAGAAACTTAATTATTTTTGGCATGCTTTGAAAAGAATGCTCCCTTAACTAACTAAACTGCTTCATCTGGGTAACTAGAAATTCTTATTTTAGGTTTCTTTTGTGCTATTAATAAAATGTTGTTTTAAAGAACATAGAGATGTTTATGAGTAACACTTAAAATGCTGTGCTACTAAACTCGTGATAAAAAAAACTTTACCACTAATAGGGTTAGGGAGTGGGGGTGGGAGAAATGGGTAAATGTGGTCAAAGGGTACAAATTTCCAGTTAGAATATGAGTAGGTCTGGGGATGTAATGTATAGCAGCACCAAGACTATAATTAACAATACTACTATATTGTATATGTTAAAGTTGCTAAGAAAGTAGACATAAAAGATCTCACCACACACAAAAATTTGTAACTATGGGAAGTGATGAATGTGTTAACTAACCTTATTGTGGTAATCATTTTACTATATATGTAATCAAATTATTACATTGTACACTGTATACCCTAAATTTACACAATGTTATATGTCAATTATTTCTCAATAAAGCTGGGGGGGAAACAATTTTACCATTATTCTGCCTATTCAGACTTTTCTGTCGGAGAGAAGAAACATCACTTAGACACAGCTTTGTATCTGCTTTGTTTCTTGGCGACCCAGTTTGGATACAGAAGGTCATGAATAATCCATAACCGTGAAGCAGTCACTACTACACGTTTACTTTACACGAATTACTTAGACCTATCTAGATGATTCAAGCTTCAAAAATTTTTGCATTTTATTACGACTATTGAGGCCTCATATCTATATTGATTACCTTAAGTAAATATGGCAAAAGGAAAAGAGATTTTTTTTTCTCCAAAATTGTGTGACAGTTCTTGGACAGGCAGAGCTATTTATCACCAAGTGGAAATCTTTTGCTTCTGCAGTTTCCTTTCACAGGAAAGGACTATCAATAACGAAAATATTCCATAGCAAATGCATAATCCCAGGACTTCCCTTCCAGCAAATTAAAACATAAACTTAGAGACTATAAAACAAATTGCTATTTCTCATAAGGATATGTTTTCTCCTTTCTTATTCTAAATGGTGGATTTTCAGTTTTTTGGCATCATAAACTTCTTTGAGAATCATTCTTTTCCCAGGCATGTAAATATATGAAACACAAAACAAAGCATTCCATTTCAATGCATCTTCAAGTTCTACAAGAAATCAAGAATGATTCCCCCCCATTTATAAAAACTGTAAATGTTGTTTTTTCCAATATATTTTTTAAATTTTCTTTGCTCTTAAAAAATCCCAATTTTAAATGTGCACTACATCTTGGTTTTAAAATGTACAGCTGCGAGCTAATCACTATTACACAACAAAAATAAATATTCCTCAGTTCTGATAAGGCATGTTAATAGATCTTACAGGGCAATGAAAGCCTAGTTAAATGAACACTCCTTAGAGCCTTCAAAGAATAATCAAGAAAAAGTAACAAATAACTGACATTTTCTAAATTGTTACCCAAGAAAAATACCTACCAAAAAGACTACTTTGGGGGCATTGTTTTGAGAAATATCCCTGATAATATAATCACCTTGGGAACAGAAGTTGCTATAGGATAGACCAGCTCAGATAACAGAACACTGGTAAGTACAAAAAAACTTCAGAAAATGGCCTCGCTCTATATGGTACTTAACAATAATGTGAAAGTAAAGAATGCTGATATAAGAATTTAGGAAAAAAATAAAAATAAAGGTAGAGAAGGTGCCATGAAATTCAATCAGACACCAAAATAGGGCTCTTGGCAGAAAAAAGGTTTGGATCCATGGCCCTAACAGGAGAGTCCCTTTTCCTGGGGGGTGGGGGGGGGTGGGGTGGGGGACAGACTATAAGGGAGGTAATGAGAACTGTGTTATGTTTTCTTTTTTAATGAGCTATTATTTTATTATTGTTCTGAGTCCTGTGCTTTTTCCAATAATTTGGAATATTTATATTATTATTTTGAGGGGATTTATAGCAGAAGTATCTGTTCATGGGAAATGTAATTAGACCCTCAGGGTAAATAAATTCATAGTACTAAGCTGGTCTTTGTCAGATGAACTTTTATGATACATATGAACCTTGCTTAAGTATGTAAGAATGCAGGTTTACACAGAAAACACATTAATGGGTTATTATTTACTTTCTAAATATAATTATTTTTAAAGGAAAGGTTCCTATAAGGTCAATTTGAATGAAAAATTCCTGTGGTGCCTTTAAAGTATGATTAGTATACAAAAATGAGTTTATATGAAACTTTGAGAGATATGTTTATTGTACAAATGAAAAAGTTCATTTGCCTCGCTCTTTTTTTTTTTTTTTGAATGACTTAAAAAATGTTTTAAATTATTATTGATGTTTTTTAGAGAGTGGAAGGGAAAGAGAGAGAAACATCGATGTGAAAGAGAAACATGGATCGGCTGCCTCTCACACGCACCCTGACAAAGGCTTGAACCCCAAACTTTAGGTATGTGCCCTGACCAGAAATCAAACCTACCACCTTTTGGTATACAGGGCACTCCAACCAACCGAGCCACACCGGACAGGGATGTTTCTTTTTTCTATACCGAACTCTCTCATAATTAGACAATAGGTGCCAATGGTTACACTAAAAAATTTCTCCAACAAGGCTTTCCACTCTATTGCAGGTGTTCTAGTAGCACGTGTGAGTACTGCTGAACCTCATTACTAGCTTTGTAGACTACAAACATGAGTGACTCTTGTTTTAAAGTCTTCTTAATTTACCTCAAAGAAACACACCTGCTTCTGCTCCTACAATTTCACCTGAACATACAAACTAACTGAGATAACATAAAAATAGGAACATACCCCATTCTGTCACTTTCTAATCAAAGAAAAAATCGTTGTCACAATTAAGTAAAGCCACATACCTATTTACAATGACTGTTCTCCATATGTCAGCGGAAGTACAGAATAGGCAGTTAGGCAACATAAAGACATTTATTACAAACTACTAAGGAATATCATTCATAGATTTACTGTTAAGTTAAATAACATTAAATATAAAACTAACTCTTTATCCACCATCTAGTCCAAGCACTTATTTCATGATAGCCATTAAAAAACACAGTAAACAGCCCTAACTGGTTTGGCTGTGGATAGAGCATCGGCATGCGGACTCAAGGGTCCCAGGTTCGATTCCGGTCAAGGGCATGTACCTTGGTTGCGAGCACATCCCCAGTAGGGGGTGTGCAGGAGGCAGCTGATTGATGTTTCGCTCTCATCGATGTTTCTAACTCTCTCTCCCTCTCCCTTACTCTCTGTAAAAAATCGATAAAATATATTAAAAAACAAAACAAAACACAGTAAACAGTCAACAATAAACCAGGCTAAAAGTAGTATAATGGAAGCAAGTATAAGGGGCAATAGAAACAGAATAAGTGACTAAATCTACTTTTAAGAACAGAAGCCAGGCCCTAACCAGTCTGGTTCAGTGGATAGCATGTCGGCCTGCAGACTGAAAGGTCCCGGGTTCGGTTCCCATCAAGGGCATGTGCCTCAGTTGTAGGCTCCTCCCTGGCCCAGGCCCTGGTCAGAGTGTGTGCAATATTTCTCTCTGTCTTTCCCTCTTGCTAAAAATCAATGGAAAAATATCCTCAAATGAGGATTTTTTTAAAAAAGAAGGAGCCATTTCAGGAAGAAGTAACAGTATAAGCAAAGGGACAGAGGCATAAAGATCACGGCATGCAGGGGTACATATAATTCAAGATTAAAATTTTCAAAGTTGATGCAAAGGGTAAATCATTAGCTCAAGAATAAGTTGGAAATCTCTCCTCTGATTCACAAAGGGAGTTAAGTGGGGAAATAAGATTTCATTCATCCATCCTTTCTGCACACAACTTAAGTCCCTACTGTTCTAAGTACCCTAAGGTGGTGGGAATGTAGTAAGCTACAAGACAGCTTTGGTCCTATGCTTCACTGCTTGAAATTTAGCAGAAGAAAACAGACATTAATTAAATATGGGTGATTGATAAAAGATGGATTTGCAAAGATCTCAAGTAATTCAAGTCACCTAATTTGAGGTGAATACTAATACAGGATGGCTAGTATTTCCATTATTGCCTAAATGACACCAACCTGGGACAACAGCACAACCTTGGTTTATAACTCAGTCTCAGGCTAGTATATGACACGATTCTTGCAAGACATTATGAAATAAGGACTTAGCATTTTAAACTCTGAATACAAAATAAGATTTTTAAAAACCACATAGTTGCCTAGCTGGTTTGGCTCAGTGGATAGAGAGTCAGCCTGCAGGCTGAAGGGTCCCAGGTTCGAGTCCCGTCAAGGGCACATGCCAGGATTGCGGGCTCAATCCCCAGTAGGGAGCATGCAGGAAGCAGCGGATCAATGATTCGCATCATTGATGTTTCCATCTCTCTTTTTCTCTCCCTTCCTCTCTGAAATCAATAAAAATATTTTTTTAAAATAGGTTCATTTTCTAATATATTTTAAAGGTACTTACAAAAGAGTTTCCAATACAAATGAGGTTTCCTTTGGTTACTATAATTTGCATATAACAGTATTTTTGGGCAAAGGCAATAGGATTTTGTAGGCTTTGCCCTAGCCAGAGATATTTTGAAGAAGAAAAAAAGTAAACGAATACCCATAAGCAGCCTATTCATAATTGATTTAATGTGTTTTAACTTCTTGCTAGTAGCTTAACTTTATAAAGTTGTACACCCTCTATTACATTTGGCAAATGATATTAGTGTACTATAAAAATCAAGGCTGGAAAGGGACAGTTTTTCAAACTATAAAACCATCCTTCCCCTGGAAATTTCTGGTTACTGCCCCCCAGCATGGGAGTTTGTCAGATCCCTCTGGTATGTGGGTGTGAGGTGCACATCTCCTCCCAGCCTCCAGCCCTCTGTCTCTCTCTCACACACACACTTTTTTAAAAAGTATTGGGCAGGGGGTGAGCCCATCAATGGACTTATTAGCATGTATGATAAACAGATCTTAACTAGATACCCCTTCTTCCTCTCAATAACTAATCAGCCAACAACAACAGTGACGTAACTTCAGACAGAACTCTCCTGGGAGCAACCAGACACTATTTAAGGAAAAAAAAAAAAAAAAAAAGCAGTAGACAATACAGACTTATGTCAGGATCTAAAAAGAGTAAGCTTTGTGATGAAGCAAAATGGTTTCAAGTCCAGATGGCTTATAGGGACTGCTTTGCCCCACTGTTCTGGAGAAAAACAAATGAATACTTTGAAAAGCCAAGCTCCTAAAGTTTAACAAAAAGATCCCTAGAGGTTGTTGCTTATTGGAGTAAAGATGCAAGAGACAAAAAAGAAAGAAAGAAAGAAAGAAAGAAAGAAAGAAAGAAAGAAAGAAAGAAAGAAAGAAAGAAAGAAAGAAAGAAAGAGAGAAAGAAAGAAAGAAAGAAGAAAAGCCCTTTAGAGTAGAAACTTTGACTACAGTAGCTGTCTAAAAAAGTAATACCACCAAATAAAAGCTGATTTATTGCTATGTATCCACCAAGATAGTATCCTCCTCTCATTTCCTCTGCAGAGTTGGGGAAGGAAAATATTTAACAATTATTGTTCAATTTAGTTAAGTTCAGTTCAATTTAATTGTTTATCAGTGTAGCATCTTTTAAGAAACTAAAGGACAGACCATATTAATCATGCCCAAGGGATGTGGTTTCCCCACCCCTCCAAATCCAAAATGTGGAAAATTTCCTAATACAAATGATTGTTTCTTCAAAACTAAATAGCAAGGGAGGGGAAAAAGGAGAACTGTTACAGATTAAGAAAAGCTTAAGAGACATATTTGACCAAGTGTAAATATGTGGACTATCTTGTTTCAATCCTGATTAAAACAACAAGCTATAAAACTATATTTATAAGGCTCAGTTAGAGCATTGTCCTGCTACACCAAGATTGTGGGTTTGATCCCCGGTCAGGGCACATACAAGAATCAAACAATGAGTGCATAAATAAGTGGAACAACAAATCAATACTATCTCTCTCTCTCTCTCTCTCATCTCCCATTTTCTCTCTAAAATCAATAAATAAAAATTTAAAACACGCTATATTTATGAGACAATTGGGGAAATGCGAATACTGATTAGATGTTATTAAGGAATAATCATTTATAACTTTTAGGTGTGATTTTTATAACTATCTTTTGGATATTCACTGGTAGTCTTTGATCTATTTAAAATTATGGTGTAGGGGGAGGTCAATGGGGAAAAAAAAGGAGACATATGTACTACTATTTTTAATACTTTAAACAATAAAAAAATTTTAAATAAAAAAATAAATAAAAAGGACTGGAAACTATAAAAAAAATTATGGTGTAAATGCTGACAGGAAGTAGCAGAGACAGATAAAACAATATTGGCTTGATGGTGTTAACTGTTGAAGTTGAGTGATAGATACATGGGAATTCATTATACTATTCTCTCTACTTTAATACTTGGATATTTCCATCATAAAAAGATAATATATGAGTTGGAACAGATTTATTAGTGGCATCTATATATATAACAGGCTAATATGCTAAGTGTCTGTCTGACCAGTCGCTATGATGGGCACTGACCACCAGGGGGCAGACGTTCAATGCAGGAGCTGCTGAGCTGCAGTGACTTGGCAGCCGCGGTTCTCCGGTGATGCACCTCGAAACCAGAGATGAGGGAGCCCGATTCCTCACGGGGTCACGTGATTTTACATTCGGCCGTGGGTTATCTTGTTGCTGGGGCACTGTCGGCCCCGAATCTGGTTTACTGTACACTTGCATTTGCGTTCCACACCCTGTATGACAGCAACTTTGCAGAGTGTCCTCTTGCACTCCAGGACCCCTCAGGGATGTCAGAGAGCTGGTCTACGCCCAATCCCCACAGGCCAGGCTGAGGATCCCCACCTGCCAGAGGGACCCCACTCACTCTGCAGAAGCCCTTCGAGCCCCAGCGCCATGCGGCCGGCCGGGGTGGACCGTGGGAGGCTGGCTCCAGGGCATGTCTAGCCATCTTGCCCAGTCCCACCCCACCGGCTACCTTCTAATTAATTTCCTTTCAATGTGCACAAATCTGTGCACCGGGTCACTAGTTTAAAAATAAATGTTGAGGGGGGGGTGGGATGAGGGCATGCGACAGGGGGTAGAGGCGGCTGGGGGAAGGTCAACGGGGGTGGGGGAAGGAGATACATGTACTACTACATGTAATACTTTAAACAATTAAAAAAATATTAAAAAATAAAATAAATGTTGAGCCTTAGCTGGTTTGGCTCAGCTGGTCTGGCTCAGTGGATAGAGTGTTGGCTTGCGGACTGAAGGGTCCCAGGTTCGATTCTAGTTAAGGGCACATGCCTGGGTTGAGGGCTTGATCCCCAGTGGGGGCTGTACAGGAGGCAGCCAATCAATGATTCTCTCTCATCATTGATGTTTCTATCTCTCTCTCCCTCTCCCTTCCTCTCTGAAATTAATAAAAATATATTTAAAAAAGCTTTGTTTTTAAAATATATATATATATATATATATATATATATATAAGATAAAAAGTTACCTTTAAAAAATAAAAAAATAATAAACGTTGACTTGCACATGCACAATACATCTAAAGCTCTTGCTGGCGCCCATCACAAGCCATTGTCATTGTCAATCGTGAATTTGGTTGTTTTTGTTGACATACTGAAGCTGAAAGAAAGCGGCATCATCGACAGAATGTCTGAAGAACAGTCATCGACAAGTACTACCAATACTGGTAGGAACTGCCTTCATAGCGAAAATGAAATAAGAATGCAATTATCGAACGTAGTTGTGGTGGAATGACTGTTACATGTCAATTTTGCCTATCACTAAATTTCTCCGATGAAAGACCATCTGACGGAAAATTTACTCAATGTTGTAACAAAGGCAAATTTTGTCCAAATGATATAAATTTTCCAGAATACCCGGCATATTTTAAAAAATTAATGATAAACGAAGATTCTGACAGTAAAAATTTCATGGAAAATATATGTTCGATAAATAGTTCTTTTGCTTTTGCTTCAATGAGTGCAAATATCATATCACCACCAGGATATGGGCCATACTGTTTCAGAATACACGTTCAAGTTTATCACCGTATTGGAACTTTACATCCTTCGGATGGTGTTTCTTGCAAGTTTGCTCAACTCTATATTTTAGATACAGCTTAAGCCACGAGTAAAAGATTAGCAATGCCAGAAAACCAAGCTTGCTCAGAAAGACTCATGATCAATATCAACAATCTCATGAATAAAATAAACGAATTAACAAAATCATACAAGATGCTACATGAGGTAGAAAAGGAAGCCCAATCTGAAGCAGCAGCAAAAGGTATTGCTCCCACAGAAGTAACAATGGCGATTAAATATGATCTTTTTTTTAAAAATATATTTTATTGATTTTTTACAGAGAGGAAGGAAGAGGGATAGAGAGCTAGAAACATTGATGAGAGAGAAACACCGATCAGCTGCCTCTTGCACACCTCCCACTGGGGATGTGCCCGCAACCAAGTTACATGCCCTTGACCGGAATCGAACCTGGGACCCCTCAGTCCGCAGGCCGACGCTCTATCCACTGAGCCAAACCGGTTTTGGCTAAATATGATCTTAATAGTGATCCGGTAGATATCCCGTGTAACCGAAGTTGCTGTCATATTCAGAAATGAAGATGGAGAGCCTCCTTTTGAAAGGGACTTGCTCATTCATGGTAAACCAGATCCCAATAATCAGAATGCCACTAAAATGAAACAAATCAGTATCCTGTTTCCTACATTAGATGCAATGACTTATCCTATTCTTTTTCCACATGGTGAAAAAGGCTGGGGAACAGAGACTGCATTAAGACTCAGACCTGACAGTGTAATCGACAATAATACTAGACGAAATGTAAGGATGCCAGTCACACAAATGCAGTATCATGGATTTCATCTCTCCGTCTGGGACACGTTCAATCCTATTTTAAATGCAGGAAAATTAACTCAACAGTATATTGTCAATTCATGTTAAAAAATGGAAGCCAATTGGATAGATTTCATTAAAGCAAACCAATCTAAGTTGAGAGTTGAAAAATATAGTGGTTTGATGGATTATCTCACATCTAGATCTGAAAGTGACAATGTGCCGATTGGTAAAATGATAATACTTCCATCGTCTTTTGAGTGTAGTCCCAGAAATATGCCGTAGTGATATCAGGATGCTACAGCAATTGTAATGAAGTATGGCAAGCCCGATTTATTTGTAACCATGATGTGCAACCCAAAATGGGCAGATATTGTAAATAATTTAAAATGCTGGCAAAAAAAGTTGAAAACAGACCTGATTTGGTAGCCAGGGTTTTTGATATTAAGATGAATGCTCTTTTAAATGATATATGTACCCCTGGCCGGTTTGGCTCAGTGGATAGAGCGTCGGCCGGCGGACTGAAGGGTCCCAGGTTCAATTCTGGTCAAGGGCATGTACCTTGGTTGCGGGCACATCCCCAGTAGGGGATGTGCAGGAGGCAGCTCATCGATGTTTCTAACTCTCTATCCCTCGCCCTTCCTCTCTGTAAAAAATCAATAAAATATATCTTTAAAAAAATGATATATGTAAATTCGATTTGGCAAAGTAATAGCTAAAATTCATGTCATCGAATTTCAGAAACACGGACTGCCTCACGCTCACATATTATTATTAGACAGTGAATCCAAATTACAAACGGAAGATGACATTGACCAGTTTCCCGTGATGCCAGCACTTGCAATGACTATTAATAAATCACAAGGACAGCCAAAACCGGTTTGGCTCAGTGGATAGAGCGTCGGCCTGCGGACTCAAGGGTCCCAGGTTCGATTCCGGTCAAGGGCATGTACCTTGGTTGCGGGCACATCCCCAGTAGGGGGCGTGCAGAGGCAGCTGATCGATGTTTCTCTCTCATCGATGTTTCTGGCTCTCTGTCCCTCCTCTCCCTTCCGCTCTGTAAAAAATCAATAAAATATATTTAAAAAAATAAATAAATAAATAAATAAATCACAAGGACAAACTCTAGACCAGCTGTGGGCAAACTACGGCCCACGGGCCAGATCCAGCCCGTTCAGCTGTTCTATCCGGCCCGCGGAGCTGCAAGAGCAGAGGGTTCTCTTGCTCTCCCCTCCGCTCCTTTACTTTGAATTTATATTAGTTCACACAAACACTCCATCCATGCTTTTGTTCCGGCCCTCCGGTCCAGTTTAAGAACCCATTGTGGCCCTCGAGTCAAAAAGTTTGCCCACCACCCCTGCTCTAGACAGAGTAGGAATACTTCTACCTGAACCCGTTTTCGGACATGGTCAGTTATATGTTGCTTTCTCTCGAGTTCGAAGAGCGTGTGACATGAAAGTTAAAGTTGTAAATACTTCATCACAAGGGAAATTTGTCAAGCACTCTGAAAGTGTTTTTACTCTTAATGTGGTATACAGGGAGATATTAGAATACAGTAAGTTTAATCAATTTATCATTGTTTTTTATCAATGTCGTTTTTATATCATGTTTTTGTTGTTTGTCTTTGTATCATGTCTTTGTTGTTATATCATGTTGTTATTGTTTATTAATCAATTTATATATTATTTTCATATACATTTTACCAATTTTCTTTCATCTCTGACACTTCTATTATAGAGAAAGGGTGAATAGCAATATTAAAATATTTCTTCTAATTTCCTTTCAATGTGCATGAATCTGTGCACCGGGCCACTAGCCTACTAGTATATATATGAAAGGTTAAGTGACCAACGGTACATACGTCCGACTTACCAGCCGGTACATACAATGCGCACTGGCAATTTAAAAATAAACGTTGAGGAGCTCCAGTGGCACAATCGGTTAGCGCGCGGTACTTATAAAAATAAACGTTGACTCGCACATGCGCGATACATATAAAATGCTCGCTGGCGCCAATCGCATGCGTATTTCAATCTGTCATTGTCGATTGTGAATTTGGTTGACACTTCTATTACAGAGAAAGGATGAATAGAGATATTAAAATATTTCTTCTAATTAATTTCCTTTCAATGTGCACAAATCCGTGCACCAGGCCACTAGTTTAAAATAAAATGACAAATCCCATGCACCATAAGGTCACTGATTACATTCCTGGTCAGGGCATATGATTGGGTTTCTGGCTCAATCCCGTTGGGGGGTGTACAGAAGGCAGCCAATAGATGTTTCTCTCCCATATCAATATTTTTATCTCTCCCTTTCCCTTCCTCTCTCTTAAAAAAAATCAATAAAAACATATTTTAAAAAAATAAAATGACAAAATATTGTAATACAAGTTTCCTATCATTAAAAGTCAAATATACATGCACAAAGTGGCATGAACAAGGATATTCATTGAAGGGCTATTTGTAACAGTTTATACTGGAAGATAACTTAAATGTCCATCAATAGATAGTGAATAAGTAAATACGATTGATCCATATCTTGAAAGCTATTTAATTAATTAGGGAACTGGGGTGAGGGTAGGCTGAAAACAGGGGGGATGAATGCAAGTCTAAATGCACTAGTTAGTAATATCCCTAGAAGGTCCCCAGAGCCATCCCAGAGCAGCCAGGTAGCCCTCTTTGCCGACCCACACAAAAGATAGGAAGTGTGTTTCCTGAAGAAACGCAGTAAGAAAGACTCTACACTAGTGGATACCAGGCACAGCCAAATAGAGAGAATGAAGTGAAAATCTACATACCAAACAGTAATACTGACAGCCCCTTTCCCTTCCGTCCCTTACCCAGATTCCTCTGATAACTAGGCTGTATCTACCACTCCCTCCCCCACCTCCAAAGAAGCTATCTTTATTTGGAAAAACTCAGATGTCTGGGGTACAAAATCTGGGTTCCCAATAGGCAATAAGCTGCATCCAGCCACACAAAGCTTAGGCCTTTTTTTTTTTTTTTTTTTTTTTTAGTACCTCACTCTTAAAAAAACATGAAGGGATAATTAAGGGTGATCTTGTATTTGAAGCTCCAACCTGGAAGAGACCAGAAAAAAAGGGGAAAGGGACTCTGAGGAAACAGATAAAACAGGAAACAAATGAAAACTATAATTAATATACTCAAAGACCAAAGAAAAGTCATTTCATCCATGAAACCAGAACAGTATGCTATTTTTTAAAACTGGGCATTTGGAGGGAGAGTAAGAACAAGGAAGAGCTCTTGGAACATAAAAGTATGGAAATTAAAGAATCTAGCACTTATTCTGTTTGGTTTTTTTTTTGTACAAACTATACTTTGGGGGTAAACCAGTTTATAAAGGAAGCTCTCTTGATAAGAAAATTTAGCTAATAAATGCTGAAGGACTGAGTTAGACTAGTGCCATTTCCCAATCCTTAATGAAATAACAGGGAATATCCAGTCACTGTTCAGGTTTTCCTGGCTGTCTCATAAACGCTTTTATAGTCAGGTTCCAAACAAAGTCCATATGTTGCATTTGGATGATACATCTCTCAGGTCTCTTTTAAACTACAGATTCCCAAGTCCTTTCCACAGAGAGGTTGTAGCAGCCATTGATGATCATTAGGGAATACTATAAAGCCACTGTACAAGTATAATTTAGATATAGCCAGACATGGGTTGTTGCTAGTTATGAGTAAAGGAAACTCAACAGGCAATTCACACAGAAAAGGAAAGGAGAATTATCAAGAAAAATATGCTCAATCATACCAGTGATCTGAGAAAGGAAATTAAAACGAGAGGGTGCCAGGCCTGTGGGCTCCATCTCCAGTAGGGGGCGTACAGGAGGCAGCCAACCTATGATTCTCTCTCATCATTGATGTCTCTCTCTCTCTCCCTCTTCCTTCCTCAAAAAAAAAAGTTACCTTTCTGGTTTTACAAAAGCCTGTTTATTTGATTCCACACTTCTGAGTAAACTGCTTAACTTTTTCAAAGGTATTTGTTTTTGAATAGGCAACAGTAACCAGATGATGATCATGATGATGATGATAATGATAGACAACAGGTAACTGAAATTAAATTGAGAATTTGATTATTAAAATTAGAAATTTTAGCCCTAGCTGGGTAACTCAGTTGATTATAGCGTCATCTGGATACATACACCAAGGTTGGGGCTTCAATCCCTGGTCAGGGCACAGATAAGAATTATCCAATGAATGCATAAATAAATGGAACAACAAATCAATGTTTCTCTCTCTCTCTTCCTCTCTCTCTCTATAAATCAATCAATCAATAAAATTATACATAATAGCCTAGTAGAGGCTTTTAACCAATATAGATTTCAGTGCCCAAGAAATAAACATTTATTAGTCTTCAGAGTAAATTTTCCTTCAAGGAGAAACCAAGATGGCGGCATAGGTAAACACCTAAACTGCTGCCTCACACAACAATTTCAAAACTACAACTAAAAGACAAAACGGACACCATCCAGAACCACAGGAAGGCTGGCTGAGTGGAAATTCTACAACTAGAAGGAAAGAGGAAAGCACACTGAGACGCAGAGGAGCTGCAAAAGGCTGAGGTATGGAGATGTGGGCACGGAGAGGACGGATGGCTGACTGCACGGGTGACTGAGTGCACGGCTGGCTTTCTAAAGTGGGAGGGAGATGGAAGCTCCCGACTGCGTTGAACTCCAGTCCCGGGCGAGACTCTGGGAATCCAAACTCATTCGGGGGGAATCTGGACTGTCAGGAAAAGAGAAAGCACACTGAGACTCAGGGGAGCTGCAGAAGGCAGAGGTTCAGAGGCACGCGTGCACAGAGAGGATTGACTGCTGAGTGCACAGGCGGCTGAGTGCGCGGCTGGCTTTCTAAAGTGGGAGGGAGACGGAAGCTCCCGGCTGTGCTGAACTCCAATTCCGGGTGAGTTTCTGGGAAACCAGACTCATTCGGGGAGAAACTAGACTGTCTGGCAGCAGGCAAAACTCGAGGGTGGCTTTCTCTCATAGGTGCTTGCAGCGATTACCGTGGGACACTGAGACCCAGGGGCCTCATAGGGCAGGGCTGATGGGAAACCAAGGCTGTCTGCTCCACCCTGAGACTCCGCCCCATCCAAGCTGAGCACAGAGGCTTTTGCGAGTCTTCTCCCATAAGGGTGTCTCCAGCACAGAAGTTCTCCCAGCGTAGACACAGCTGATCCTCACAGCCAATTGGCCTGGAGGTCAATTCCTCCCAGTGATACCAACAACAATCAAGACTTAACTACAACAAGGCTGTGCACACAGTCCACAAAGGGGTGCACCAAGAGTGTCCACCTCAGGTAACTGGGGAGGCTGAGCCACTGGGCCATATAGGACACCTAGCACACAAAGCTACTCTACCAACTCAGGGAAGCAGCGAAAATGCGGAGACAAAGAAACATATCACAAATAGGAAATCAAACAACTGGACATAAGAGTTCAAAACCATGGTTATAAGGTTTTCCAAGAATTACCTAGAAAAGGCCAATAAATTTAGCGAGACCCTCGAGGATATGAAAAAGGACCAACTAGAAATTAAGCATACACTTACTGAAATAAAAAATATTATACAGAGACCTAACAACAGACTAGAGCAGCCTTGGGCAAACTACGGCCTGCGGGCCGGATCCGGCTGTTCTATCCGGTTCTCTTGCTCTCCCCTCCGCTCCTTTACTTTGAATTTATATTAGTTCACACAAACACTCCATCCATGCTTTTGTTCCGGCTCTCCGGTCCAGTTTAAGAACCCATTGTGGCCCTCAAGTCAAAAAGTTTGCCCACCCCTGGACTAGAGGACCGCAAGAATCAAGTCAAAGATTTGAAATACAAAAAGCAAAAAACACTCAGCTGGAAAAGAAAAAAGAAAAAAGAATCCAAAAATTTGAAGATAGTGTAAGGAGCCTCTGGGACAGCCTCAAGCGTACCAACATCCAAATTATGGGGGTGCCAGAAGAAGAGAAAGAGCAAGATACTGAAAACCTATTTGAAGAAATAATGACTGAAAACTTCCCCCACCCAGTGAAAGAAATAGACTTACAAGTGCAGAGAACCCCAAACAAAAGGAATCCAAAGAGGACCACACCAAGACACATCATAATTAAAATGCCAAGAGCAAAAGACAAAGAGAGAATATTAAAAGCAGCAAGAGAAAAACAGTTAGTTACCTACAAGGGAGCAACCATACAACTGTCAGCGGATCTCTCAACAGAAACTATGCAGGCCAGACAGAGTGGCAAGAAATATTCAAAGTGATGAACAGCAAGAACCTACAACCAAGATTACTCTACCCAGCAAAGCTATCATTCAGAATTGAAGGGCAGATAAAGAGCTTCACAGCCAAAAGCAGTTTGGCTCAGTGGATAGAGCGTCAGCCTGTGGACTGAAAGGTCCCAGGTTCGATTCCGGTCAAGGGCATGTAACTTGATTGCGGGCACATCCACAGTAGGAGGTGTGCAAGAGGCAGCTGATCGATGTTTCTCTCTCATCGATGTTTCTAACTCTCTATCCCTCTTCCTTTCTCTCTGTAAAAAAAAAAATCAATAAAATATATTTAAAAAAAAAAAAAAGAGCTTCACAGATAAGAAAAAGCTAAAGGAGTTCATCACCACGAAACCAGTATTATACGAAATGCTGAAAGGTATTCTTTAAGAAGAGGAAGAAGAAAAAGGTAAAGATAAAAATTATGAACAACAAATACATGTCTATCAACAAGTGAATCTAAAAATCAAGTGAAAAATCTGATGAACAGAATAAACTGGTGAATATAATAGAATGAGGGGCATAGAAAGGGAGTGGACTGACAATTCTCGGGGGGAAAGGGGTGTGGGAGGTGCGGGAACAGACTGGACAAAAATCGTACACCTATGAATGAGGACAGTGCAGGGGAGGTAAGGGCAGAGGGTGGGGTGGGAACCGGGTGGAGGGGAGCTATGGGGGAAAAAAGAGGAACAATTGTAATAATCTGAACAAGATTTATTAAATTAAAAAAATTTTTTTCTTCAAATACAAATGCTGTTTTAATAACCATTTTATTTGTTACTATAGGGTTCTACTTCTGTATCCAATTAGAAATGCCTGTCAGAAGATTCTAAACAGCCCTGGCTGGGTGGCTCAGTTGGTTGAGTGTCATCCCATGCCCCAAAAGGCAGCCAGTTTGATTCCCAGTCAGGGCACATGCCCAGGTTTCAGGTTTGGTCCCAGTTGTGGTGCATGGGGGAGGGAACCGACCGATCGATGTTTCTCTCTTCCTCTCCCTTCCTCTCTCTACAATCAATAAAAATATATATTAAAAAAGATTATAAGGCCCTAGCTGGTTTGGCTCAGTGGATAGAGCGTTGGCCTGGGGACTGAAGGGTCCCCGGGTTCAATTCCGGTCAAGGGAACATGCCCAGGTTACAGGCTCGATCCCCAGTGAGAGGCGTGCAGAAGTCAGCCAATCAATGATTCTCTCTCATCATGGATGTTTCTATCTCTCTCTCCCTCTCCCTTCCTCTCTGAAATCAATAAAAATATATTTTTTTAAAAAAGATTATATGCAAATAGTTAAAATTAAGTTTTGGCACTTAATCTTCATTTCTATGAAAAATTTATTCAGACAGACCAACTTATTTCTCAACCAGTAACTTAGAAGCAAATATCTGTGGCTAAAATGAGTAAGAATACAACAGAAAGCCACAATTAAGTTTAAAATATTACAAGAATTGCCGAAACCGGTTTGGTTCAGTGGATAGAGCGTCAGCCTGCAGACTGAAAGGTCCCAGGTTCGATTCCGGTCAAGGGCATGTACCTTGGTTGCGGGCACATCCCCAGTAGGAGGTGTGCAGGAGGCGGCTGATAGATGTTTCTCTCTCATCGATGTTTCGAACTCTCTATCTCTCTCCCTTCCTCTCTGTAAAAAATCAATAAAATATATTAAAAAAAAAAAAAAAAAGAATCATGGCCCAAGATCACCGAGCCCAACCTTTGCAAATGAGAAGTAATCCCTACAATATTTACGACAGTAGTTCCAATGATCTTCATATTTCAGTTTTTATTTTATTTTTATATGTATATATTTAAATAAATTTGTATTGATTTCAGAGAGGAAGGGAGAGAAAGAGAGAGAGACAGAAACATCAATGATAAGAGAGAATCATTGATCAGCTGCCTCCTGCATGCCCCACACCAGGGATCAAGCCCGAAACCTGGGCATATGCCCCGATCAGGAATCAAAATGTGATCTCCTGGTTCATAGGTCAATGCTCAACCACTGAGTCACACCCGGCTGGGCCATATTTCAGTTTTTAAAATGCATAAATATTTACAGAATATCTACTATGCATAGGACAATGTAGGTGAAGTGTCTGCATTAACTATACTCAGAAGTCATGGTTTTTCTGTATATGTGAAAGTTAAAGGACTTATTGATTGAAGAACTTTTTGGAAGTTTTTGCATAACTTGGCACCAACAGTAAGGACAACATATTGAGTGCACAAAAGAGAACTTTAAATAGTTAGGCTTAGCAATTTGACCTTTAGTATAATTATCCATTCAGCCAACAAACCAAAAAATAGATCTACTGGATCCCAGTAGTTTAGTAAGGGATTAAAGCAATAAGTGAGTTTGATGTAACACTGAAGTTCTATGAGAGGGAAAGAAGAGTATGCTGTGGGGAAATAGAAGATGGGCACAATCCCCACCTGGTGTTCATAAAAAGCACCCAGAATTAAAATCTGAAAGATGAAGTTAGCAAGGCAACAGAAGAGAAAGAGCGCCAAGCATACAGGCAGCTTGTGAGAAGGCCTGGAAAGAAGACGTTTCGCAAAACAAAGGCAGTGTTCAGTCTGGCTCCAAAAGGAAAAGATGAGGCTTGTAAGTAAGAAAAGGAGCAGCCGATTACAGGCTGTGTTAGGTACTTCCGTCATTTTAAGAACTTTAGATAGAGCCTCTTAAAGGCTTTAAGTCTGGAAATGATCTGATCAGATTTCCATTTTGGAGAGATGTGGGTACAGTGTGATGGCCAATTTATAGGTTGGCAATACTGAAAGCGGATAGATGAGTTATGGGACAGTTTTAGTTGTCCATTCATTTATTTAGAAATATTTATTGGGTACTTCCTATGTGCCAGACATTGACACACAGTCAGAATGACACAAACTTCCAACTCTATGGAGTTTGGATTCAGGGCAAGAGATGTGGGTGGCCTGAAACAGAGTAGAAGAAATGGATTTGGAAAGATAGAGATTCCAGAAATATTTAAAAGATGGAAACAAAAGAAAGTACAATAGGGATGAAGGAGAAAAAAGAATTAAGAATGGTGACCAGGTATCTAGCCAGGTGGATAGTGGTATCCCTCAGGAAGATAGAGAACAGAGGAGGAGCAGGCTTGAGAGATAAGTTCAGTATCAGACTTTCATGGCCAATAAACAATATGGATCAGAAACTCCAGAAAGAGATCTAATCTTAAAGTTCTTCAGCTGTCTATCAGCTCCATGAGGAAAGAATCTTGTATGTTTTACTCACCACTATGTCCCCAACGTACACAGGACATAGCTGACAATAAATACCACCCAGCCTGTGCGGCTCAGTGGCTGAGCCTTGACCTATGAACCAGGAGGTCACAGTTCAATTCCCAGCCAGGGCACATGCCCGGGTTGTCTCTCTCCCTCTCCCTTCCCCTCTCTGAAATCAATAAAAAAATATATATAAAATAAACAAACAAATAAATAAATAAATATCTGTTGAATGAATGAAATATACATTTTGGAACAGTCAACAAATGGTAACTGAACTCACTAGAATGGATAATATAAGCTAGGCAGTGTGCAGAATGAGAACTAAAGTGGATCTTAGAAAGAATGCCAAGTAACACCAAAAGTAATGTAAGAGGAATCCAGAGAAGTCAGAAAAGTAAGAGGAAAACCAAGAGATGCCAAAGTCACAGAACCAGAATATAATGTTTCTTAAAGAAGCAGTTACTGAAAGAGTCAAATGTTGCTGAGAATTCAAGTATGAGAAGGAATAGAACAGAAAATAGAAGAAATGCATTTATGAGAGCTAGTTACTCTTTGGAATTTTCAAAAATAACGAGTAGGAGAAACTCTGACTACATATGCCTAAAGTTTAGATCTAAATAACTACTCTTATGAGATGAATTACTTCCTTCATGGGCAGCTCACCCTGTAACGAACTTGTTTGTTCCATCTGAAGTACCTCCCCTCTAAGATAATGTGTTATCTTTTTTAAATGCATGGCATCTATTACAATCTATAATTAACTGGTTCATTTATTCTTTATTACAATATAAATTTCAATAAAACATTGTCTGTTTTGCTTGTGGCTACATTCCCAAAGCCTAGAGCAGTGCCTGGATCAATAAATATTTGTTCCTTCTAATCATCTATGGGGTCTGCTTATCTTTCTATCAACCTATAGCAGGGGTCCTCAAACTTTTTAAACAGGGGGCCAGTTCACTGTCCCTCAGACCGTTGGAGGGCCGGACTATAGTTTAAAAAAAACAACTATGAACAAATTCCTATGCGCACTGCGGGCCCGGGACGAGTCGGCTGCTAAGCAGGACAGGCAGCGGCACCCAGCGGGCCAGATAAATGTCCTCAGCGGGACGCATGTGGCCCGCGGGCTGTAGTTTGAGGACGCCTGACCTATAGTAATGGGATAGAACTAGGTAGAAGATCATGGAGTTTCCTTCTAGCCTTTAAAAAAATAACTGCAGGAAAAGCAAGTGAAAAAACATTTTAAAGGACAATAACAGAATCCAAAATCATAAAAATCCTAGACCTATCCCTGATAGGGAATCCAGTCAGCAGGACCTCAAATTACAAGTTAAAAAAAAAAAAATGTTTTCAGGCTCTATGACCCTAGTGGAGCAAGTGAAGCAGTCAGAAACAAGACATCCTGGAAAATATATGATAAGACTGAAAAAAAGTTACTAAAGAAATTGATGGCCCTGACGGGTTTGGCTCAGTGGATAGAACATCAGCTTGCAGACTGAAGGGTCCCAGGTTCGATTCTGGTCAAGGGCATGTACCTTGGTTGCGGGCACATCCCCAGTAGGAGGTGTGCAGGAAGCAACTGATCAATGTTTCTCTCTCATCGATGTTTCTAACTCTCTATCCCTCTCCCTTCCTCTCTGTAAAAAATCAATAAAATATATTTTAAAAAAAAGAAATTGATATTTCTATCTCTCCCTCTCCCTTCCCCTGTCTCTCTAAAAGAATCAATAAAACAAAAATCACCAATTTATCAATTGTTCATAGATTCACAAGGCTTGCTCTAGATAGAGTAGACAAGCAAGTTCTAACTAAAGAAGTGAAAACAAAATTTTTAGATAATAATATATTTTTTAATTTCTTTAATTATTGGTTTTAGACACAGAGGAAGGAAGATTGAGGGAGAGAAGGAGAAGGAAGGGCAAGGGAGGGAGAGAGGGAGACAGAAAAAGAGAGACAGTGAGAGACATCAATTTGTTGTTCCATTCATTTATGCATTCATCGGTTGATTCTTGTATGTGCCCTGACCAGGGATCTAACCCGCAACCTTGGTATATGGGGCAATGCTCTACAGCTGAGCTACCTGCCAAGACAAAAAGTGAAATTTAAGCTGAGCTCTGAGGGAACAGTATGGGTGAAGGCATCAGACAGGACTTGGTTAAAGCATGAACAGGAAGCCGAAAGGGGCAAGTGATAAGAAATAAAGTAGATTTCTTGATTCATATTTGAAACTGGTCACACACACAAAATATCAACCCTCCTTTAGGTTGTTTTTAAAGACTCACAAAAACAACAGCTAAGTCCACACAAAAAATGCAAAGAAAAAGACAGAAGGTAATTAAGTAATATCAATATAATAAAGACGAAATTTCTGATTCCTTGATGGAATTCCTGCAAGCAAAAGATTATAGCACTTCATACCCCCTAAGACATTCTCACCATTTACATACCCTCCTATACTTCCACAAAGGTGCTCAGAATTTACTTTGCACTTTCTGGTGATGGACAATTTCCATGCTTTCAAATACTTTTGTTATAAATACCCTGAGGCACTTTTGCTATAATAGCAGTCTCTTAAATTCTCCATATTAAGGCCTCAAACAAAGCACTCACAGAAAATTAAACACAGAATTCTCTTCTGCATACTGACCTAAAAGAGACTGAATTTCTGGGTACCCGGTAATACTTGATTTATGATCTTATAGAGACTGATAACAAGGTGGTTTTATGTTTGTGGTCTGGGAGTTGGCTCATCTAGCATTTCATCAATGTTCTCTATTCTCAGGTCATGGCCCTTTGCCCAAAGGTTTCATAGAGAATTTACACATGTGTTTGAAAAAGTATAAATTACAAAAGAGTCATCGGATAAGCAAATTTTAAAAAGCCATTTACTTTAAAAAATACACAATCTAGAGCCTATCGGTTAGTTTTATTTTCTGATTCAGCAACCTGTGGCAGATGGTTTTCTTGGCCCGTGTGACCCTGGCATTTCGTCCATGTTTGCATGGACTGACAACAGTTGAAGGCTGAAGAAAGCATTTCTTTCATCCAAGGTTATAGGTCATGCTGAGCTTGCTCCTCACCTGTGTATATGCAGTTAATTTCCCAGTCTCTTCCAAGTACATCCACACACAGGCAATGGCCTGTCTGAGCATGAAGACATAGCATGCCATTTCAGAAGTAGTACATGACCTCTGTTCTATAAACAGTGCTAATAAACTAGTGGAAGTTGTGATCCCATCCTCAGATTTCTTACAACCCTCCTTCCCTATAAGCTTGAAAATGCTCCTGAAATAAAGTCAATTTTGTTTGGCAAATTCAATGGCCTTCCTTTGAGGCAAATGGATCACAACATCAGAACTAAAAATCATCACTAAAGTCAAGCTTAAAAAAGAAAAAGAACTATTTGATCTGGCACCAAGATATCCATGACAAAACAAAAGTTTAAATCATGGTACTAGTTTAAACAAATCTCGTATCCTAAAAACTTCTCAAGTATTTTTTGAAAGATAACATGTAATTCCTTCAATAATGAGTTATCTAGCTTCCTTCAATCACCATGAATTTAGCCAGGTGTTGCTGGACCCCCAGGGAACAAAGACGACTAGGACACTTAGCCTGCATTAGACAGTTCCACAGAAGTAATGCCAAGACAGCCTGAAAGCTAAAATCCTTGCCTGTCTCAAAAAGCCAAAGACCTGTCACTTGCACTCCAAAGCTCCACAGGGTTCACAGACCTTGGTGACTGTGCCGAGGTCACTGCTGAGGTGTTAGCGCCAGTTATCAATCGACCCAGTACACCTGGAAATTGCAGTCTGAAAAGGTTGTCAACAGTCACTTACACCTCCTCAACCCCGCCCCCACAAGTCCTCTGTATAAACTGAGGGTTTTTAAAGGGAACTGTCCAAGGTTACCACCTGATGAGGATTGCTTTGGTGTGGGATACCAATAAAACAAAACTGCACACTCTCTATACTTACAGAGTAGTGCCATACAATATCCAAGTGTTGACAAAGTGTCAACCAAAGCACGTAAAATATAAAATGAAACCTCTTCCTCAACAGGGTTAAAACGTCAAGAAGAAACTGACCGAAAGAGGGAGATCTCTAACTTCCCAAAGCTGTAACCCCCTGGAAAGGTACTGGACCAGCGAAAGTTACATATCCAGGAGAGAAGTGTTTAAATGCAACCTCCCCCGATGGTAAATGTCTGCACCGCCACCTGACTATCGTACGGTGGTCGGAAACTTCCCCAAAGTACAAACATCCCAAAATCTCCGCCCTCTCCCAACCCCAGGTGCCCTCAAGCCAGGCTGTGCTTCCTCCCCGGGCCTTGCCTCCCCCACCCCACTCCCTTCTCCCGGACACTCACTAGCCTGCCTCGGTTTCCCTCGCCTGCCGGGGGTCCCGGGAACCTCGCGCAGCCCGGGTGGGTCCCGGAGCCTCGGCCTCAGACCCGCCCCCACGAGGCCGGACGCGGCGCGCCCACGCTCCCGGGCCGGGCGGCGACCCCCGGCGGCCCCGGCCCCGCCCTCCCCGCGGGCCGACGGCCTCACCTCCTCGGCGTGCTTGCGCAGCGCCTTCTCCCGCTCGTACTGGGTGATGAGCTGCTCGTTGTCGTCCCGCAGCAGCTCCAGCTCCACCTGGTGCTCCTGGTCCTGCGCGAACACCGAGTCCAGGTTCTCCAGCACCGCCACCACCAGCGGCATCAGCTCCTTCACCACCTCCTCGTCGTAGCGCCCGATCAGCCGCTCGAACTCGCGGTAGATGGAGCCGGCCAGGCCGGACACCCGCTCCGACATGACGGCGCCGGAGCCGCCGGGCTCCTCCTGGTACACCACCCCGTCCTCCAGCTCCATGGTGGCGGGCGGGCGAGTGGCCCGGCGTTGCCGACTGAGGGCCGGCAGGGCCCGCACACCGGCCGGGCGCGGACGAGGGCTGGGGTTGGGGTTGGGGCTGGGCCCGGCGGGGTGGGGGCCCGGGCTGGAGGGGTGGGGTGAGCGCACTCAGTCCAACCGCCGCTGCACCAACTGCCTAAGCGGCGGGGCCGCGCGCACCACACGTCACCCGCGGGGCGGAACCCGCGCCGCGTCGGCCTGAAAGGGCGGGGCCCCGCGGGAGGCCGGGCGCGGCCAGGGGTGGGGCCTATGCGTCTTCGTGCGGGGGCGGGGGCAGGCGTCGCCAGCTGGGTGGTCGGTGCGGCCCCGCACGGGACCGGCCGGACTGGGGCAGGGATTGGGGCTGGGGCCGGCGGGCCGGGGGGCTCAGGCCGGAGCAGGGGATGCGGGCAGTGAGCACCCTCATCCCAGCAGTCGCTGCACCAACTGCCTGAGCGGCGGGATCCGCACCGCGCCGGCCCGAAGGGCGGGGCCCCGTGGGAGGCCAAGCGAGACCGGGGCGGGGCTATGCGTCCTCGTGCGCCGACGGAGGCGGGGCCAGGCGTCAACACCCGGCGCCGCGCGGACCGTGCGTTCGCCAATAGGACCGACTGCGAGAGGAGGAGGGGGAGGTCTGTCTGCACCGGGCAGGATTTGCTGGGCGGGTCCCAGAGGAAAGGGAGGGGTCCTGGAAGCGTAACTAGCTGTGCAGAATTCACATAGCTAACATTCCTATTGCTTTTACGCTCCTGAAGGGCTTTCTCATTTGTTCCTCACAACCGGCGTGGCGAGGTAGACGTTTCGCCTCCGTTTTAGACAAGGAAAATAGGCCCAGAAAAGTTGTGGTTCACTCAAGGTCACGCAGCTAGAACGGGAAGGAGGCTGATCGGGAGACTCAAACCCACTTCTGATTGAGAATTCCAGGCTCAGAGAAAAGTGGGAAACGGAGGGAGAGGGAAAGCAATCTTAAGTAGGACGAGGTCTAAGTGATAAGGGGGTCTCGAATAGGATAGATCAATAATAGATCCCATATGGGGATAATGAGAGTAAGAATCGCCTAAAACTGAGGAAGTGCAAAGCATTCTGGAGAAGGGTAATATTGTAACGTCACATCTTGGCACTTTCCCAAACTCTGAGTTTCTTGGCTTCTCCTGGCCAACTTGGGAGAGTGGCATTTCCTGGCTCCAGCTACCCTCCTTTCCTCTAGTCTGAAGAGGGGGCGGGGCGGGGAAGTGAGAGGGTTGAGGGGTAAAGAAAAAGGGGGAGTCACTGGGGTGAAAAAGTCCCATGATTCGCGAGTCTCCATCGCCTCGGAGAGCATCACGTGTGGGGAATGACACAACACTTAAGCCTTAGGCGGGCTGAGTCAAGGGTCGCTTCCTGGTGTTCTTTAGTTTCTGCAAATGGAACGGAAGGCACTCCCAAAAACCCCTTCTTTCGAAGCAGGTGACTCAGGAGTTCTGCGGTCCGGTCCGACTGTAATTAGAACGGGGGCTGGGAGAGGCAGGACTTGGATAAACCAAGATTTAGTGGGGGAAGCAACCACCTCCGAGGATCATAAATATCCTCTACTTGGTATTTACAAGTTCAAGTTTTTCCTACCAAGCACGCACTAGTCCCCCAAAGTCTCTCAATCTGGACTCTTCTGGAGACCCACGAAAACATATGGAGGTTAAACGAGGGCCAATCTATAAACACAGAAGGACAAAAACAAACATACTGAACCTTAGGAGGTCAGACTGGACTGAACTTGTCTGTACCGTCCCCCTTTCTCACCTTCATCCACATCATCCATATATTATTTCTATGTCTAGGTCTTAGTAAGGCTGATCAGATTGCTGGGTGTGAGCCCCAAATGCCCTTTTTCTTCTAAATCTCACATTTGAAATCAGAAACAAATAGTCTTGCTCTGGATCTTTTGTCTTATTTTCTCTTCCAGAGGGTTATCACCTACCGGTGGTCGGCAAACCGCGGCTTGCCAGCCACCTGCGGCTCTTTGGCCCCTTGAGTATTCTAACGCCACTTCTTCAAAATAGACTCGCCCAGACCGAAAACCGACTTCTGCGCATGGGCCACAAAGTTTCAATCGCACTGTACCTGCGCGCCCGCACATGGCATTTTGTGAAAGAGCCACACTCAAGGGGCCAAAGAGCCGCATGTGGCTCGCGAGCCATGGTTTGCCGACCACTGACCTATGCCATCTACATAGCCTCTATTTTCCTGTGAGTCAGAGGAGCAGGAAAACAGGGCAAGACTTTGCTTAAGGTTATCATACACATCAGAAAATTTAGAGAAAAGAAAATGTTGCTTTTCAGGTATGCAGTTATAATAAAACTAGAGGCCCAATGCACGAAATTTGTGCAAGAGTTCACGCTGCCCAGGCGCCTCTGCCTCGCCCCCAACCCTCAGGGTGGCTGGGGGCCTCTGCCACCTCTGCCTTGCCCCCACCGCAGCAGCTTCATCCAGAAGGGTGTCAGGTCTAATTAGCATATTACGCTTTTATTATTATAGATCTTCATACTAACTATGCTTCTTTTAGTATAAATTCAATATAGAAAGATTTGAGATACATACTTATATCTAGATTGTAAGCTCCTGCTGGCTATCAGAGTTCACATTGTTTCTTCTTTTTATGTTTTTGTTTTTTATTTCAGAGAGAGGAAGGGAGAGAGAGAGAAAAACATCAATGATGAGAGAGAATCATCATTGGGCTGCTTCCTGCACGCCTCCTACTGGGGATGGAACTGGCAACCCAGGCATGTGCCCTGGCGAGAATTGAACTGTGATCTCTTGGTTCATGGGTCGATGCTCAACCACGGAGCAACACCAGTCACGCAGATCACATTTGTTTTAAAATAAAATTCAGCTCTGGCTGGTGTGGCTCAGTTGTTTGGAGTGTCGTCCTGTGCACAGAAGTTTGTGGCTACTATTCCCAGTCAGGGCACATACCTAAGTTGCAGTTTGATCCTGGTCGGGGTGGTATAGGAGGCAGCCGATCAGCTTCTCACATCAATGTTTTTCTCTCTCTCCCATCCCCTTTCTCCCTCTCTAAAATCATTACAAAAATAAAAGTTTAGCCCTAACTGGTTTGGCTCAGTGGATAGAGCGTCAGCCTGCAGACTGAAGAGTCCCAGGTTCAATCCTGGTCAAGGGCATGTACCTTGGTTGCGGGCACATCCCCAGCAGGGGGTGTGCAGGAGGCAGCTGATCGATGTTTCTAACTCTCTATCTCTCTCCCTTCCTCTCTGTAAAAAATCAATAAAATATATTTTGAAAAAATAAAAAATAAATAAAAGTTTAGCTAAATACCCATTAACTTGAATAGATAAAATACAGTTTATGCATGTAATGTAATATTTATTATTCAACAATAAGAAATGACGTACATGCTACCAACATGTATGAACCTTAAAAATATTGTGCTAAGTAACAAACTAGTCACAAAGGACCACATATGAAAGAGTAGTGGTTGAGTGGTTGCCTAGGACCAGGGGTATGAGAGAAAATAAGAGTGACTGTTAATGGGTATGGGATTTCTTTTGTGGGTAATGAAAATGTTCTAAAATTGATGGTGGTGATGGATACATGGCTCTGAATAAACTAAAAGCCACTGTATTGTATACTTTAAAAATATATTTTATTGGTTTTTTACAGAGAGGAAGGGAGAGGGATAGAGAGTTAGAAACATTGATGGGAGAGAAACATCAATCAGCTGCCTCTTAAACACTGCCTACTGGGGATGTGCCTGCAACCAAGGTACATGCCCTTGACTGGAATCGAACCTGGGACCTTTCAGTCCGCAGGCCGATGCTCTATCCACTGAGCCAAACCAGTTAGGGCTGAACTGTATACTTTAAATAGGTGAACTGTATGGTATGTATATTATATCTCAATAAAGATTTTAAATTTAAATTTATGGCTCTAATGACTTTATAGTAAACCAAGTAGAAGTACATAATTCAGTGTGATAGAATGGAAAGAAAACAGTTTTTAAATTGGTAACTCCATATTCTAATGTACTGATCATTTTAAACAACTTAGGTCAGAAAAATAAAGCAATAGTGACTGAGCACTGTACCTCCTGGGTGCCAGTCACTGCAAAAGGGACTGTGAGCCTCAGCTTTGTCTGCATAATGGTGAGGTGGGTTACAGAATCCTTAAAGACTTCTTGTAATTCTATAATCCTATGATTCTCCTTTGTAGGTGGGCGTGAAAGACAGGAGACAAGGCCTTGGGATAGAGTCCCGTTAGTCAACTCCTGATTATGTAGGCGATAATATTACCTCCATTACACGGCAGCTTGGTTAAATTCCCAGCACCCACCTCTAGATGCAAGGGCTGAGATTATTGTTTGGAGACTGAGAGTTATTCAGGAAAAAAGGTCATGTTATGGACTTCAAAGTAAATGTTTACACTTGATTCCTAAAAGGAAGGAAACTCCATTTTAAGATATTCTTTGGCCTTGCAGAAATTGTGAGGACAGTAATGGAGCAGCAGAGGGGAGGAATTGTTGAGGGCAGGAAGGGAGGAGTTTCTGCCTAAACACAATAACTATAATCACTGAAAGACTGAAATTACTAGTCCTGTTTGTCTAGCCTTCTGGAACTTTTACAGATATTTCAATGTGAATCAGTTTTTCTGGCTTCACAAACTACATTTTCCCACATGAGAAGAGAGGGTCTCTCACTGCTGAAAGAGGAAGAGAAAGACTCCTAGTGTACAAGGCCCTCCACCTAAGTGTGAATGATCATGGACTCACCCTTTACAGACTAGAATGTGTTTGGTATTAAGGAGAAGCAGTTAGGTACAGGGAACAATGCTCCAACCAACTAAGCCACACCAGCCAGGGCTTAAACTGATTATTTTTAAGTAACAAAAGACTCAACCTTTGACCTTACCCCTTCCTGCCTAAAAGAATTTAGATAGAGGACCTGCTCTAGGAAGGGAGTTATCATCATAGATAACTATAGTTTAATCTTTAGTGTGTGATAGACAGAGAGGGACCTAGCCAGGCCCCCCCCCCCACCTTTTTATTAATGTTTTTTTATTGGTTTTAAAGAAGAGAGAGAGACAGAGAGAGAGAGAAATATCATCCATCGGTTGCCTTCTGCACATGCCCCGACCAGAGACCGAATCCAAACCTGGGTATATACCCTGTCCAGAAATCGACCATTTGGTGCAAGGGACTACGACGCTCAACCAACTGAGCCACACTGGCCAGGGCTAGCCAGGCTCTTTTGATCAAAGTCTTGTCTGTGTCCCATTGTTAAAAATGGCCCAACAAGCATTTATTTACCAAACATTTGCTTCTCCATTTCCAGGTAATTGCTTTCCTGCCCTTTGTGGTCCCAAACCACAGCTCCCCCTTCTCCTTAGTTCAAGATGGCATATAAGCCTTAACTTCCCACTCTGTCCTCAGGTCCCACCTCCTTAGACTTGCATTGAGTGGAAGAGGAGGATGCCCATCACCCACCTCAGTATACTTGTTACACATAAAGCTGAAGTTCATGCCCGGGTTGTGGGCTCGATCCCTCGGTAGGGGGCGTGCAGGAGGCAGCTGATTGAGAAACATCAATGTTTCTCTCCCATTCTCTCTTTTTAAAAATTCAATTAAAAAAAAGAAAATTTGGTAAATATAGAAAAGCACGGAGAAAATAATTAAAATCACTGACATAATCCTATCTCCCAGATATCACATGGTTAACATTTAACAGCCTGTAAGGTGATCCAGGAAGTCTTCATTGTCCTTGTGGGAGAAGTTTCAAGTGCAAGCGAACTTGCTTTCTCTGGAGCGTACGCATCCAGTGAGACTCCCCAGCAAAAAAACAAAAAAACAAAAAAACTGAATTTGTCCCTCCACTTGAGTCTTCTAAGTAAATAGATAAGAAAGATGTAGATTTGAATTTTAGGAAACATCAGACAACCTTGAGCCCATTTCTAAAAAAGTCTTTAAATAGATTTCATTGTGGATGACATTGCAAATTCATTCTAGTTTAGAAATTAATTTGACACACTTAATAACAGTCATTCTGGGAAAGGAATAGAGATAAGAAGAAACTGATTTTCCTAAATGCCAATTAGTTTGTGTATATGATTTTGGGGGATGGTCTCAATGACCCAAAGCATCACGTCTGAAATCCACCATCTTTAAAAACTCTAATTCAGCCAACACTTGCCACTTTTTTTTTCCTATTTTTAAAAATACATTTTTATTGATTTTAGAGAGAGAGGAAGGAAGAGTGAGAGAGAAACGTCAGTGTGAGAGAGAAACAATGATTGGTTGTCTCCTGTATGCACCCTCACCGGGGACTGAACCTACAACCTGGATATGTGTCCTGACTAGGAATCGAACGCAAGACCTTCCGGTGCATAGGACGACTCCGGTGCATAAGACAACCAACAGAGCCATACTGGCCAGGGCCACTTGTTACTTATTAAGTGCTAGGTTCAAGATTAAGGTGCTAGCCCAAGGTCAAGATGAATCAGGCACCATATTTGCCCTCAAAATGAGCAGTCTAGTAAGGGAGGCAGACCTGGGAAGTATAAATTGTGTGCAAGTGCAAGTGCATCTAAATATGTACAAGGATGCCCAGCCCATGTGGCTCAGTAGTTGAGTGTCAACCTATGAACCAGGAGATCACAGTTAGATTCTCAGTCAGGGCACAGGCCTGGATTGTGGGCTTGATCCCCCGTGAGGTACACAGGAGGCAGCCAATCGATAATTCTCTCTCATCATTGATGTTGCTCTTCCTTCCTCTCTCTGAAATAAATAAAAACATTTAAAAAAAAATAATAAATAAATATGTACAATGATAAAGAGGAAAGAATGGTTGACTCTGTTTGGAGGTCATTTAGGTGAGCGCCTCCTGAAGGATTTTGCCAAGGGGAAAGTAATCTAGGCAGAGGCTTGACGTAGAGGTTAACTGACAGATTCAGAAAAACAGAGAATTTTTTTACAAATCTTCACCCATGGATATTTTTTCCATTAATTTTCAGACAGAGTGGAAGGGAAGGAGGAGGAAAGGGGGGTGAGGGGAGAGAAATAGTGAGGTGAGAGAGACACATCAATTGGTTGCCTCCCGCACCTGCAACCAAGGTGCATGCCCTTGATCAGGAATCAAACCCAAGACCCTTAGGTCCACATGGCAACACTCTAACCACTGAGCCAAACTGGCAAGGGCAAAACAGAGAATTTTTATTTAATTTGTCTAAACCTAATCTGGCCTACTTTTAGAGACCTCAGCCACAGAGCAGACCTAATTGAAAGGAAAGCTTGGACTAAGGGGATATTGAAACAGTCCCTTTGGGCCACGGGAGCAGTCTCGAGAATGCTGAGTGTTTGAGCTTACTTCTCCCCCTCCTGCTGCTCCCTTAAGAGTATTCAGCATATGGGAGAGAAATGTGTCTCTGCCATTTGATTGAGGTGGATAAGGTGAATGGGGTATTTGGATCCATGCAGAGATCTTTGCTCTCTGTCTTCTGGTCTCTATGCAGTGTTCCTTGCTTTCCTGGTCTCTGTATATCTAGCTGGCGTTGAAATTTTGAGCTACTGGAACTCAGGGTCCATTCTTTTGGTATCACTCCCTGTCAGCGTGTCCTCCTTTGACACTAATGTTCTATGAGACATCGCTGAAGCCTGGCTGTGATGGTAGCCTTCCCTGCAGTTCTCACTTCAGAGTTCCTGCTGCCTACCATCCACCCCTGTTAGCGTAGGCAGGCAGGAGTTAACAAAAGAGAAGGGAGCTAGACTGGCTGAGCCTGACTGAGTCTGGAAGTTACACTTAATCAGACTTAAGTCTGGCAGTTACAGCTTCAGATACCCCAGGGGACCACCCATCCTTCATCCTCCACCAAGGAGACTTAATCCCCAAAGTGGGTTCCCAGGAGGACAACCAGGCCATTAACCAGGATTATTGAGGAAGAGATAAAAACAATAAAGGGGAAATTCCTCTGCTGGGTGCATATGTAGTAGGAGCCAACATGGCAACCATAAAGGGGAGGTGCCTAGCCTGGGAAAAGGATTGGATTGGATAAAGAACACAGAACCCTGGAAGATCTAGAAAGGGGATTGGTTAGGGGGAGGAGCCAACCCAAGCCCACAAAGAATTAGGAAAGAGACCACCGAAACCGGTTTGGCTCAGTGGCTAGAGCGTCGGTCTGTGGACTGAAAGGTCCCAGGTTCGATTCCGGTCAAGGGCATGTACCTTGGTTGCGGTCACATCCCCAGTGGGAGGTGTGGAGGAGGCAGCTGATCGATGTTTCTCTCTCACCGATGTTTCTAGCTCTCTATCCCTCTCCCTTCCTCTCTGTGAAACATCAATAAAATATATTTTTTTAAAAAAAAGAATTAGGAAAGAGATTGTTTAATTTGAAAGCCCAAGGTAATATAATCAAAGCTTAATCAAGGCCTCTCTGGGTAGCATGCATTTGCCCCTTTTCTTCCTCTGTTCACTTGCCTTCAATCTCTGTAGCACCCTGTGGGCCCAGCTGCTGAGGGGCTGGCAGACATAGGCCCAAGTGTGGGCTTCCATATGGCAATGCAGCACTGGCTGGAGGGCAGCCAGGAATGGAGACTAAGCTAACCAGGTGGGGACAGAGACTGAGCTGGACTAAGCTTTGTTATGGACTGAACTGAATTATACCCTGCAGATGCTGAGCCAATGGCACAGAAATTTTGGACCCTGCCCCTTCTTTTGGGCTTGGTGAAGACAAGGCTGAACTTCTTCCACAGCAGGACGGAGCTGAGCCACCTGCCGTGGATGAGACACCAGGAACCTGGGGTAGTCTTTTATTTCTACTCCAATAAATCTTACACTACACCTCATCCTCCTATGCTGGGTCACTCAAAGCTTTTCTCATGACTCTGTGGAAGAGCCCTATTTCCACTAGCAACACCCCCACTCTAAATTCCCAGGCTAGCCCAGCCACAGTGGCTGAGTGGTTGAGTATCCACCTATGAACCAGGAGGTCACAGTTTGATTCCTGGTCAGGGCACATGCCTGGGTTTCAGGCTCAATCCCCAGTAGGGGGTATGCAGGAGGCAGCTGATCAATGATTCTTTCTCATCATTGATGTTTCTATCTCTCTCCCTCTCCCTTCCTCTCTGAAATCAATAAAAATACATTTAAAAAAATAAAAAATAAATTCTCAGGCTAAGCTTATGTACCTGACTTTAAGGGGTCCATTTGCCTGTCTGCATCAAAGCCCAATAAGACATGAATAGGAGTTTGCAGCCAAGAAAGTAAGGATTTATTAAGAAGATGGTGCCATGCCTGGAGTCATAGGTAGCTCACACTCAAAGACCTGTCTCCCTGATGGCTTCCCAATAGCTTCCAGAGGATGGATTATATGGGGGTTGGCGGGGGGTGGGGGGTGGGGGGGATCATTAATCATGGTAACTAATAGAGTTAAAGTTGTGGTCACTACTGATTGGTGGTAAGGGTAGGGGTAATTGATCACAGCATTTGGTCTTGATGTTAGCCATGGAGTTGATTTGTTCAATTTCCCAAGGATCTGCTCTGTGGGATCATTCCACTTTCCTGGGTCAGGAGCTAAAACACAACTGAGGCCAAGATATTATGTTTGTTTGATTGAAAACTCTGTTTCAATAGTCAATAGACCCAGGACCTTGTTTCTAAGACTACTGGATACTGACTAGACCTCATTGGACAGAACCCTGTGTTCTCCAGAGCTAGATACACTGTCAGATCCTTTGGCATTAGGAGAAATAAAAACTCAACTGCACTGTCCGTGGGGCTGAGGCAGAGGAAATCTTGGCGAAAGTTCTAAAGGTGCGACAGTATGATTTACTAAAAAATAACTGCTCAGATACTGGAAACTTTGGTTTTGGGATCCAGGAATACATTGATCTGGAGATCAGATATATCCCAAGCATTGGGATCTATGGCCTGGACTTCTGTGTGGTGCTGGGTAGGGCAGGTTTTAGCTTCACAGACAAGTAATGCAGGACAGGCTGCACAGGAGCCAAACTCAGAATCAGCAAAGAGGAAGCCATGTGCTGGTTCCAGCATAAGTGTGATGGGATCTTCCTTCCTGGCAAATAAATTCCCATTTCTATCCAAAAGGCCAATAAAATGTTTTCAGTGAAATGTTAAGAAAAGAAATCTAAACTGTTTCGAGTTTAAAGCTACTGAAGCATTGTTAGGAATTGTTTGATGCTGGGTTTTAAATTTTTTGATGTTGTTAGCAAGCATGTTAACCTATTTTAATGCCCAAAGCAAATTGTTTGCCATTCGCCCACAATTTATTTAAGAATTCTTCAGAAAAGGATTTGTTTGCCTTAATGAATACTGTTGGGTAAAAACACAGCATACTGAGTGAAATGGGCAGAAGCAAGCAATCCTACACCTAAGCAACTCCAAGAAGAATGAATGTCCACTTTCAGTTGGTACACTATGAAGACTCAAACTTTTCCTTAAATACAATAATGTTTTCTTTTTCTTTTATTCACAAGATTTCTAAGTATATTTTCATGCAGGACAGTTTTTCAACCTTGATGTACAGTGACTGTGTAAAATTTTCCTTTCATTGGCAAACTATAATCTTTAAAATATGGTAAGCATTTTATCTGTTTTGAAGGGAATATGTCAATAAATGTACCAGATGAAAAATCCTGCTAAAAAGTAGAAGAGCTTTTGTAATTTACTCATTGTGGTGGTTTTATCCTTTTCCTTTTTTCCTTTTCTCCCTTGGTCTATAATGAAATTATTATAGCAGTGCAAAATAAAATCCTATGTATGGAAAAAAAAATTGAGAAGCTTTGAATAGAAAGCAGAATGGGGGCATTGACCACACAGATGGGAGAGGGAAATGGAGATCCCAGAAGGTGGGAAAGAATCTCCAAAAATTAAATAGAAAAACCATCTTAAAACTGGGCAGAATTACTTTACAATTCTGTCTAGGATGGGAGCTCCAGTGCAGATATGGTCAAATCCAAGAACTACACCTTGCACAACCTATCCTGAAAATGACACAGAAATGGCCTCAAGCAACCCCAATCACAGCCCTGGCTCGTGTGTCTCAGTGGATAGAGCATCAGCCTACACACCAAAGGGTCATGGGTTCCATTCTTAGTCAAGGGCATGTATGTACCTGGGTTTCAAGTTCGACCTCCAGTTGGGGCGCATGTGGGAGGCAACCAATCGATGTGTCTCACATCAATGCTTCTCTTTCTCTCTCTTTCTCCCTCCCTCCTTCCCTCTCTTCCTTTCTCTCTAAAAATAATCAATGGGGGGGAAATATCCTCTGGTGAGGATTAACAAAAAAAAAAAAAAAAAAAAAAAAGAAAGAAATCTTGATTACTAAGATATGAATCTCTTAAGGGGGTAGACCCCCAAGTTCCTGAGGAACATGTGCTTTGCCAAGAAGCACAAGAAGGCTAAACACACCAAGGAGATGCAGGCCAACAACACCAAGGCCGTGAGTGCACGTGCCGCGGCTGTGGAGGCCCTCGTTAAAGCCAAGGAGGGCAAGCCCAAGATCCCAAAGGGCAGCGGTCACCTAGCCTACATAGCTCACCCAAGTTTGGGAAGCATGCTGGTGCGCATCACCAAGGATCTTGGGCTCTGTCAGCTGAAGTCCAAGGCAAAGGCTCAAACCAAGCCCCAGGCTGTAGCTGTGGCTGCGGCTCAGACTCAGGCTCAGGCTCCCAAAGGTGCCCAGGCGCCCACAAAGGCTCAGACTGCTGATGTGATGACAGAAGGAATGGTGTGACCTCTGGGCTGGTGTCCTCCTATGCTATTTGTACAAATAAATCTGAGACAGAATCTATCAAAACAACAACAAACAAAGAAACAGACCAAAAAAACCCATTTCAACTTCTATTCCTCAGAAAAATACAAAAACCCAGTTCTAAGGACAAAGCCAATCCACCCGCAGAGAAAAGGATATAAACAAATTAAAACATAATAACATACTGTTGAATATGTTTTGTTTTGTTTTTAATTGTTTTCTATTTAAGATATGCAGCTTATGTAAAATAAAACAGAAAAAGAGGGGCTGGCTGAGAGCAAGTTGTGGTGTCCGGTCAGAAGGTAAATAATCCACAGAGCCTCTATGACCTTTGCCACTTTTTTCCTCCACATATTCATGTATGAAAATGACTCAGCCCTAACACTAGAGGCTTATTTTTAGAAGGGGCAATAGAGCCAGTTGAAAACTTAAGCATAGAAACCATTGCCAATCAACAACCTCACACATCAGAAGCAGGGAACAGACACTAGTGTGTTCATTTCAATTTTATATGTGTGACTTAAAGGGAAACAGAGCCTGCTTCTTTCAAGCTGTATATTTGCTCTTTCCTTCTACCACAGTGCTAGAAATTCCTGGCAGGAGAGTTTCTTCTCTGGCCACGAGATTTCAGCATTAGGAGGTCCCTTAGTCAGTGTGGAAAGGAGTCCAATTCCCTCATTTTCTAACTGAGGAGTCATCCACAGTTACCTGTCAAGCTATGCCTGTGCTGGAACAAGTATCTAGAGCTATGAACTCTCAGCTCAGTGTCCCATTCGACCTCCCTTTTTTCAAATTAATTATTAAGTCAGAAGCCAAATAACACATCTGATATAAGGCCATCGGTCTGGAAGAAGACATATCCTGGGCTGATGTCCCATTCTAATGTAATGTAAATGTTGCATACAGAGGAATAACAGTCTGTTGTCCACAATCAGATGACCAGAAATCAGGGTTCAAAGGGAAGTGTTCTTGACTGCTTGGTAAAAATGTTAAAATTCAAAATCTCAGCCGAGACCGGTTTGGCTCAGTGGATAGAGCGTCAGCCTGCGGACTGAAGGGTCCCAGGTTCGATTCCGGTCAAGGGCATGTACCTTGGTTGCGGGCACATCCCCAGTGGGAGGTGTGCAGGAGGCAGCTGATCAATGTTTCTCTCTCATCGATGTTTCTAACTCTCTATCCCTCTCCCTTCCTCTCTGTAAAAAAATCAATGGAATATATTTTAAAAAAGAATAAAACAAATAACTTAAAAAAAAGAACGTCCTCAGGTGAAGATTTAAAATAATAATAAAATAAAATAAACATAAAATCAACCAATAAATTAAAAAATGGCGCAAGTTTTCTTTTTGTAAAGGAAATTTCCATTTGTTAATGGTGTCTCCCTTTCCCCTAACCAGGAAGAGGAGGACTCTTGACAACTCTTATTAATGGAAAAGGTACCCATTCATATTTGCATAACACAACTTACTAAATAACCCGTTTACCATATTTTTCCTAGTTACATTCCCATAACTTGCTTCTCCTGTCCAGAAACCCTAAACCCCTTTTCCTTTTTTTAGCCTATGATGGTATGTAAGCCCAAATTCTAAAGTCACTCCTTTGGGTGGCTCATCACTGGAGCTTCCATGTGTATATGTGCCATGCACACTAGTATAATAAACTTCAACTTGTTTTTCTTTTGTTAATCTATCCTTGGCTAGTCTAATTTATAGGGTCCCAGCTACAGAACCGAAGATGGGTAGAGGAAAATATTTTTTTCTACAACTTGAAAGAAATATGCAAATAACAGTAATTTTTAGGTTGATGGTATTCATTTTTCTCACTTTTAAGTTTCCTTAAATACTGCTCTTTAGTGTGTTTAATAAAAACAAAACCATGACACTAACATTCATTCTGCTCAGAACAAGAGTGAACTGTGACAGAGGAAGACCCACTTCTACCCGAGGGCTTTCTCAGAGTCTTCTCGTCTGACCTACATTAAACTGTCCTAGGGAGAGAGTGACCAGGAATGGCCCCGCACCTGGCTTCCAGAGATTAGTTCAACCTGCTTTTATTCCTTCAGTACTTCCCCTTTTTTCATCTCACTCCTGTGAAAGAATGTTTCTTGCTCTTAGTAACTCCAGTTTTAGGGGGTCTTTCCAGACGGCTCTCAGCTGGGCAGCTCTTGGAAAATGACTAGATGCGAAACTAAGCACGGGGCTGAGGAAGGAAACATTCCAACCGGAGGCATGCCCGTGAAAGGGCAGAGGCAGGGTCACCTGGCAGGAGATTAAACATTCCAAACAAGAACCAGATTAAACTATAATTTGTGGATTTAGAGGTAGAAGGGTAAAGTCCAAGGTAAAATGGATGAGCTGGGACTAGACTGGGAAAGGAAGAAAGAGTACAAGGTAGAATACATTCATGAGAAGAAGGCAAAGAAATTCCTGCTCACAGAATGCCACCTGATCCTCCATACTTCCTAGGTCCCTTAGAGTTACAAGGCCATTTGAATAGTTCTGGTCAATGGGCTGGAAGGAGCACTGATAGGTGTCATCTCCAGGTCAAACCAACTATTTAAGAGCTTTGTGGCCCTCCAGCTCTCTGCCCTGTTCTGCTACACACAGGCTTTATACTGAGATGCCAGAGCCATACATTGGGAGAACTGGGCTCCCAGAATCAGGGCAGGGGGGACTAACTGCAGGTGCTGACCCTGCAGCAGATTTTGGGTAAGTGTGCTTTTGTTCAGAGCAATGGATTGAATGTTTATGTTCCCCCTCCCCCGCAAATTCATATGTTGAAATACTCACTCAAGGATATGCTTATTGATTTTAGAGAGGGGAGGGGGCGGGGAGAGAGAGAAGCATTGATCAATTGGTTGCCTCTTCTACATGCCCCGACCAGGGATCAAACCCAAAACCTTCGGTGTAGGGACAAAGAAAGCTTCAACCCACTGAACCACACTAGCCAGGGCTCATATGTTGAAATCTTATCTCCCCTGGGTGGAGGGAAGGAAGGTGGGTGGAGATGGAAAAGGGTATAGGGGGGATAAATGGTGATGGAAAAAAATAAAACAAAAAAAAAAAGAAAACTAAATAAATAAATTTTTAAATGAAGAAAAAAAGAGAGAAAGAAATCCTAACTCCCCAGATGATGGTATTAGGAAGCAGGGCTGTGGGGAGATGATTAGGTGACTAGAGTGGAGCTCTCATGAATGGGATTAGTGTGCTGCTAAAAAAAAAAAAAAAAGACCTGGGAAATTCCAATGAGAAGACTATATGAATGAGGAAGATTCACACCAGACACCAAATCTGTCATCACCATGACCTTGGACTTCCTCCAAACTGAGAAATCAATGTCTGTTATTTATGTAGACAAAAAAGGGGTTCTAGCCCTGGCGGGGTGGCCCAGTTGGTTTGAGTGTCATACACCAAAAGGTGGCGGTTCAATTCCGGGTTGGGGCACATACCTAGGTTGCAGATTTGATCCTTAGTGGACGCAGGTACTGGAGGTAACTGATTGTTTCTCTCTCTCTTTCTCTCTCCTTCCCTCCAGCCATCCCTCTCCCTTCCCTCTCTCCCCTTCATTTCCCTAAACATAGTCTAGGGTGAGGATTAAAAAAAAGCGGGGGGTGGGGGGGGGGCCCGGATTTGCCCTGGCCAGTGTGACTCAGTTGGGTGAGCCTCCTCCCATGGACCAGGAGGTCGCCTGATTCCCAGTCAGGGCACACATTCAGGTCCAACTTGGAGAGGCTGGAAGGAGGAAGGAGAAACTTGCTGAACCAGTCTAGTATCACAATCATCATCAGTAAAGATAGAAGATACCAGGCCCATGTCAAAGACCCAGTAGCGGTCCTGGGTCTGGAGAGTCAAACCACATGAAAGCAAGAGGGAGATTAATGCTAAACCACTGCTCTGTGCCTCTTCAGTCACATAATCCTTCCCCCCTGAGAGTTTTAGTCTGAAAGACTAGACCAGGGTCAAGGCAAGTGGAGATTCTGTTACAGGCAAAGAGCCCATGTTTTTGCTAAAGGCTTTATTATATTTAAGCTTAGAAAGTGGAAACAAGAGGAGGCTTGTAAGAGAATGTAAAAATAAATGGGACTGAGGAGTTTAAGGAGAAAAGATAAGTGGTATTAGTGTCATTGTTCTTAGGCCAGAAAATGCAGGGGAGTCAAAGGAAGGCAACGTCATTGGAATAGGAAGAAAGAAGATGAGTGATATGATCTGGATTGGATTGTGACCCTTAAGGTCTCACTGGGCCAAGGAAATCTATGATTTCTGGGGACATCATAGTCTATGGTGTATAGTATGGTAGTTAAGCATGTAAACTCTAAGCACAAATCGGATGGATTCACAGTCAGGCTCTGCCACTTACTAGTTTTGTGGCCTTGGCTAAATTGCTTAATCTTTCTGTGTCTCAGTTTTCCAACCTATAAAGTAGGAATTAGAATAGTGCCCAGATTATATGGCTTTTGCACCAGACTATGTGAGTGTCTAAGGACTTCCTTCCCCAATCAGCAGGTTTCCAAAAACACTCTCCCTCTCCTTCCCTCCTCAGGGATTAGAGCCTTACCCAGAACACTAAAGAGGCAGTCTCCATGGGCACTCTAGAGCCAGAAGCAGACTGATGAGCTGTGTGTAGTTTTTGTGAAACAGAGGCAATTCCTTCCCCCAAAGGTCCTGCTATTTGATTTGTTGTTTGACTCCGGAGTCAGAGGTGGGAGGGTTCATACTTCATTCTTGATTATGGGCCAAGATGATCCCCTGGGGGCTCATTCCCAATTACTGTTATGAATGTTCTCTCTTTGCCCTACATCCCAAGATGCCTTTCTGTTTCTCACATGTGGGCATATTGCATCTCACATGTGGGCATACTGCATTAGTTGCTCTGATTCCTTAAATCATTAATAACAGGACAGTTATGACCTGGATCGATTCTATTCTTTGCAGGGTATTCGAGCTAGCCGTCTTGTTGGTCTCCCATTATAATTTCCTTGCACTCATGGTGAGTCCCTCACAGAAGTGAGACCTAGGAATAAAGCACTGCACACAGTCAAGCAGCACATGGGGTTTAGTGCTCAGGCTCTGGCATTGCAGGGATTGGCTTTCTACCTCTTCCAGGTGTCTGAACTTCGGCAACCCACTCACTCTGCATGAATCTCAGTTTACCCAACTTAAAAATGTGGATTATAGCCCTAACCGGTTTGGCTCAGTGGATAGAGCATCAGCCTGCGGACTGAAAGGTCCCAGGTTCGATTCCGGTCAAGGGCATGTACCTTGGTTTCGGGCACATCACCAGTAGGAGGTGTGCAGGAGGCAGCTGATCGATGTTTCTCTCTATCGATGTTTCTAACTCTCTATCCCTCTCCCTTCCTCTCTGTAAACAATCAATAAAAAAATATATAAAAAGCAAAACCGGTTTGGCTCAGTGGATAGAGCGTCGGCCTGCGGACTCAAGGGTCCCGGGTTCGATTCCGGTCAAGGGCACGTACATTGGTTGCGGGCACATCCCCAGTGGGAGGTGTGCAGGAGGCAGCTGATCGATGTTTCTCTCTCATCGATGTTTCTAGCTCTCTATCCCTCTCCCTTCCTCTCTGTAAAATATCAATAAAATATATTTAAAAAAAATACATATATATATATATATATAAATAAATAAAAATGTGGATTATAGTAGGAGTTACCTCATTAAGTAGTTGTGCAGATTAAATAAGTTATTATAGGTAAAGGACTTACATTTTTTTTTAAATATATTTTATTGATATTTTACAGAAAGGAAGGGAGAGGGATAGAGAGTTAGAAACATCGATGAGAGAGAAACATCGATCAGCTGCCTCCTGCACACCCCCCACTGGGGATGTACCCACAACCAAGGTACATGCCCTTGACCGGAATCGAACCTGGGACCCTTCAGTCCACAGGCCGACGCTCTATCCACTGAGCCAAACCGGTTTCGGCAGGACTTACATTTTTAAAAATTGATTTTAGAGAAAGTAAGGGAGAGAGGAAGAAACATTGATCTATTGTTCTACTTAGTTATGCATTCATTGGTTGCTTCTTGTATGTACCCTGACCAGAGATCAAACCCGCAATCTTAGTATATTGGATGACACTCTAACCAACTGAGCTTCCTGGCCAGGGCTAAGTAAACTACTTTTTGCCTGGCACAAACCAATCTTTCAATAAACTTTAGCTATTATTACTAATTTATGTGCAACAAATGAATGGCAATTATTGCTCCTTTTAAAATATTGTTTAGATGACCTACAGATCATGTTTTATGCAGATAATTTCCTCTCTTCTCTCTACATAGGCCTAGAGTATCATCTAACTCCAAAGTAAGTATTTTCACTTGATTACTATACATTTTCTCTCTTGTATCACCCACCATCAGATTCAACATGACAACAAATTCATCTTCTTCTGGCCAGCACTCTCTGGTCTCCCTTATTTCTGTTAATATTGTATTGTTACAGTTTATTAGGTATAAAATTTGGTTACCAAAATCTAAAAAAACCCACCCAAACAGCTGACACTTATTGTTTACTGTGTGCCAGACACTGTTAAATTTTTAATGGATTCCCTGGCTTGGTAACTCAGTTGGTTAGAGCTGTGGTCGGCAAACTGCAGTTCGCGAGCCACATGCGGCTCTTTGGCCCCTTGAGTGTGGCTCTTCCACAAAATACCACGGCCTGGGCGAGTCTATTTTTTTTTTTTTTTAAATATATTTTATTGATTTTCCACAGAGAGGAAGGGAAAGGGACAGAGAGCTAGAAACATCGATGAGAGAGAAACATCGATCAGCTGCCTCCTGCACACTCCCCACTGGGGATGTGCCCGCAACCAAGGTACATGCCCTTGACCGGAATCGAACCCGGGACCCTTCAGTCCGCAGGCCGACGCTCTATCCACTGAGCCAAACCAGCTAGGGCTGGGCGAGTCTATTTTGAAGAAGTGGCGTTAGAAGAAGTTTAAGTTTAAAAAATTTGGCTCTCAAAAGAAATTTCAATCGTTGTACTGTTGATATTTGGCTCTGTTGACTAATGAGTTTGTCGACCACTGGGTTAGAGCATCATCCTGACATGCCCAGGTTGTGGTTGGATCCTTAGTCAGGGCATGTACAAGAAGCAACCAATGAATGCATAAATAAGTGGAACAACAAATTGATGTTTCTCTTATCCTTTCTCTCTCTCTCTAAAATCAATAAAAAAAAATTAAAACATTTTTTATTGGATTACTTTATATAATCTTCACAATAACCTTTTAAAAAATATTTTTATTGATTTCAGAGGGGAAAAGAGATATACTAGTAGAAACATCAATGATGATAATAATTGATTGGCTGCCTCCTGCATGCCCCATGCTGGGGATCGAGCCGGAAACCCGGGAATGTGCCCTGACTGGGAATAGAACCATGACTTCCTGGTTCATAGGTCAACACTCAACCACTGAGCCAGCCGGCTGGTCCACAACAATCATAGTGACAATCATTACTCCCATTTAGCAAATATAGAAACTGGGGCTTAGTGATGGCTGAGTAACTTGTTCAAGGTTACATAATTAATAAGTAACTGAGCCCAGAATCAACCCCCATCCTTTGAAAACAGAGCCATGTTCTTACTATTGCTATGATATAGGTCCTCTCTATCCCTTGTTCATTATATCTAATCAACTCCCAAATCTTGTCATTCACCCTAGGAATCTATATATATAAAACCCTAAAATCACATAGACCAAACAGCGGAACAACTGAACAACTGGTTGCTATGACGTGCGCTGACCACCAGGGGTTGTGCGCGGAACATGGCGGGCATTGGCAGTAGGTGGCAGAGTGCAAAACATGGCGGGCATTGGCTGCGGTGGGATCGTGGAGAGGTGAGTGGGGACGCCAGACCAAGGCAGGGAGCCAGTCGCTGTCATCGGGGCGAGCCTCAGGTGGTTACTGAAAATTCTTTGCTTCCGCACACAGCGGTCCTGCCGGCTCTTGCACCTGCTGCTGGTGCCAGCCCTGCTCGCACCCGCTGCCGGTGCCGGAGCACTGCTTGCACCTGCTGCCGGTGCCTGGCGCTGGTCCTGATTGCTCAGCGCCATCAGTGGGTGCGAGCTGTGGCTGCTGGCCCCGATCACCCCTAAGGGCTTCTCAACCTCCCCTGCTCCTGAGGGGCTATTGGGGCAGTAGCTGCCACTTGCACCTGCTGCTGGCACCAGCCCCAATTGCTCTGCACCGTCAGTGGGTGTGAGCAGGGTCGGCACCATCAGCGCAAGGGAGCAGTGGCGGCAGGAGCAGGGCTGCTGGCAGACAGGGGACCGAGGGCCATGCCGGGAGGGGCCAGGCGGGCACACGGAGGATGAGCTGAGACCCTCCCCTGTGCCCACTGCAGCCTCATGGCCCACAGTTCCTTTCAAGGTGCATGAATTCGTGCACTGGGCCCCTAGTCTATATATATAAAAGCCTAAGCAACTGTTAGGACAGAACAACCAGAACAACTGGAATGACCGGTCGCTATGACACGCACTGACCACCAGGGGCAGATGCTCAATGCAGGAGCTGCCCCCTGGTGGTCAGTGTGCTTCCACAGCGGAAGCACTGCTCAGCCAGAAGCCGGGCTCATGGCTGGCGAATACAGTGGTGGTGGCAGGAACCTCTCCTGCCTCTGTGGCAGCGCTAAGGAGTGGTGAGAGTGGCGAGAGAGAGAGAGAGAGAGAGAGAGAGAGAGAGAGAGAGAGAGAGCAGCGAGTGGCCAGAGCACTGAGTGCCGAGCCAATCGGCGCCTGGCCCAGCTTGGGCTCCTCCCCGGCCTCCTGCCACTTCGCACACTGCTACATCCCCCGAGGGGCCCCAGATTGCAAGAGGGTGCAGGCCAGGCTGAGGGCCTCCCTCCCCCCCGCATGCATGAATCTATGCACTGGGCCTTTAGTTCTATTATAAACATTCCTTTGACCACTTTAATCCAGAAGAACTGTTATCCTCATACCTTGATTATCGATGTCAACATCTTCCTAATGGGTGTCTGCTTCCAGCCTCTCCTTGTGCAATCTATCTATCCTCTGGAATATAACTTGATTTTCTACTGTTTAAAACAAAGCTCTCCTACCAGTATTACCTTGAAGAAATTGGGTCATCTCTTTTGGTCTGTTTGTATCTATGTAAAGTGAGGGAATTAAATGGCTTTGAGGCAGGAGAGAAAGAAGTTAGGGGAAAATCCCGACATGTGGAATGAGGAAGTAGAAGCTGACATCCTCCCACCAGAGCCCCCACCTCCCAGCAGGATCAAAGATAAACAGTTAATGGAAGGAAAGCCCTTCTATAATCTTGAAGTCACAACAAGGCCCCACCCAATCAGAAGGCGGAGTCAGAATGTAGTGCCACAAAGCTAGGAGACAACCCTCCTTACCCTTGGAAATGCATAAAATCCCAAGGACTAACTGACCACACCCACAACTTTCCCTGGAGTTGGCCCTCTTTCACTGGGACACGTACTTCTGTACTTTTAGCTTCTTTCACAGAGGCGCCCGAGCCCTGCCCTCTTTGTTTTTCTCTACCTGAATAAAACCTGCTTTATTCTTACTCCAATTCTTCCTTAAATGCCCTGGCGCTCGCCTCATACAGAAAGGTCCCAGACCCTGTGTAGACAGGGCCAGCGCCCAGCAAGGAAGCAGTCGGTAAATAGTTTCAACAGTTTTCTTGAGTTCTAGAATTTTAAGATGTTTCTCATGTCACTGTCCTATCCCCCAAACGTCAGTGACTTGCCATTAACTACAGCCCAGGGTCTCAACTTTTTAGACTAGCATTCAAAGTTTGTCACTAACCTGGTGCTTTTATCCCTCGAGGGTTAGCAGTAGCTTTTAGGAGTGTCTAATCAGTTTCTCAGACATTTCCTACTTTTCCCGGCTTGCTTTCCATCCTTTGCTCTTAGTTATTTTTCTGGTCTCGTGATACACAGACTTATCTATTTACCATCTTATTTTTGTATGTTGAAATCCTATTCCTCTACACTAGTAAAATTTTCTCCATGCTCTATCCAGGCAGCCCAATGACTACTCTTCCTCCTTTTAAAATAGTTGATATCTTAGAGCAGTTCACTAAACATTTCTCATTATTGGCCTTGGCTGGGTCGCTCGGTTGGTTACAGCATCGTCCCAATATGCCAAGCTTGGAAATTCGATCCACAGTCGGGCACATACAAGAAGCAACCAATGAATACATAAATAAGTGGAACACTACAATGATGGTAACATGTTTCGTCAACAGCAGTTCACCTAGTGAGTGTTGATACTTTGGGTCTGAGTGGGGAGAAAAAAATAAATAAATAAATAAATAAGTGGAACAACAAATCCACGTTTCTTTCTCTTTTCCTTCCTCTCTCTTAAAAAAAAAAGAATTTAAACATTACTCATTATTATTTTTGAAGATGAATACATTTGATTAGCAGTGTGCTTGATTGTTTTTTAGCAAGGGATGGGTGGAAGGCCACTGATCTGATGTTTGAGGGAATAAATGCCCATTCTTGGGGCTTTCAAGCAGAAGTGGAACCCCCTTCCTAGGATTTCTGGAGAAGGGACTGGTCCATATGCCCATTAAGGTCACTTTTAGTTCTAGCCCTGGCTGAGCAGTTCAGTTGATTAGAGTGCAGTTCCTATAAACCGAGGTTGTGGACTCAATCCCAGGTCAGGGCACAAACAGGGGTCAACCAATGAATGCATAAATAAGAGGAACAACAAATTGATGTTTCTTTCTCTCTCTCTCTCCTTCTTTCCCTTCCTCTCTCTCTAAAATCAATAAATAAAAAATTTTAAGACGATTACTTTTTGCTCTAAATTCTTAACGTTGTCTGATTTAGTTTGAAGGAACATTTAGTACTAGTGGAAGCCTGGAGGGCTGGGTTGGGAAAGGAAGGTTAGGGTGGAGCCATCTAATTAGGATGGCTTCCAGGAAGAGATGAGACCTTTCTGTTTGCTACTGCTCCCCCCTTCTCCAGCATCTGCCTGGGCAAGACCTTCCTCACCTGGATCAGCCATTTAAAAGAACCTGGCCCCCGCAGGTGGGTGTGGCTCAGTGGGTTGGGCGTGGCCTGTGCACCAAAAGGTTTCTGGCTCTATCCCCGGTAGGGGGCGTACAGGAGGCAGCCGGTCCATGTTAACCTCTCTCACTTGGATGTGCCTCTCTCTAAAAATCAATAAACTATTCTTAAAAAAAAAAGAACCTGGCTCTAGGACCAGGTCTTGTAGAGTCTATCAACCAACAGTATTGAAAGCATCAAACTGCCTTAGCCAGTGTGCTCAATGGGTAGAGCCTGTGAACCAAAGGGTCCCGGGTTCGATTCCGATCAAGGGCGCAGCCCAGGTTGCTGGCTTGAACAGGTAGGGGGCGTGCAGGAGGCAGCTGATGAATGATTCACTCGCATCGTTAATGTTTCTATCTCCCTCTCCCTTCCTCCCTAAAATCAATTAAAAAACAAAACTCATCTCTCAGATAACCACCGAACTTGCCCCCTCACTTTATGCACATCTATTCTCCTGCCACCTCTTCAGAGAGAGATTTCCTCAACCAACCTTTTAAAATATGTAGTTAAATCCTTCAATCTCCCACCTTTCCCTCCGTTGTTTGTTTTTTAAATAGAATTTACATAATGCCATATCCATTTCTTTATTGTTTGCCTCCATTCCCAACCCTACCAGACGTACCAGGAGAGTTACTGCTATACCCCCCCAGGCTCTAGAAAAGTGCCTGGCACACAGTAGGTACTCAATAAAGAAGTTATTGTTTGACAGACCGGAAAAGTTGAATAAACTAAAGCAAGAAAACGTGTCTACCTCCGAGTCAGGCGCGCGTCGACTTCACGCAAAGTATGAGCGCCACCTCGCGGGAAGCCAATTTGTTCCAGAAAGCAGGAAGTGAGTCACAGAATCTTTTTTTTTTTTTTTTAAAGATGGCGGCGGTCTGCCGGAAGAGCATGAAAAAGCAGTACCGGAAGTTAAAGATCGGAAAGTTGCTGCCTAGAATGATAACCGACTCACCGGAAGAACCGCGGGCAAATGGTGTTCCGTAAAATAGGCTCTCCGGTAGCCGATTTGAGCAGAAGGGTTCCGCGCGTGCGAGTACCGGCAACCACGTGGGGCCGGGGCGCGTTTCCGGTGCGGAGGACTGGAGGCGGAGTAGGAGTTGGAACAGCTGGAAGGGTGAGAAGGGTTCAGGGTCCTGAGGGGCTGGGAGAGCAATGGGGTCGGGAGCGGGGAGGTGTAGGGTCCTATGAGATCTGAGAGGTGGCGAGGGGATCGGATTGGAGAGAAGGGTGGGGCAGCGCCGGTGGACAGGTGCAAACCTGTCAGCACACGTCCCACGCCTCGTGGACTCGCCTTTGTCGGTGGCTCGCGGCTGCCTTTTGCATCGAGCCACGACTACAGGAGTTGTGCCTTATTTGTCTCTGGTCTCGGAATTGGCGCTCTACTATGTGATTGCTGAATGAATGACAGGGGTGTGTCAGGGTGGGCGTGGAGGGACATTTATAGGCACTATTTCTGGCTCTTTAGCCACATTTTCTCCCGGTGAATCCATGCTTGTCTCGAGCTTTCTCCAGTCATTGTGCTTTGTCTCTTTTTCTTGGAGGGGCAAGGTGATTATCATTGAAGACTTTTTTTCTCATTTTTTTAGTGCTAGCCCTGGCTAGGTGCCAAGAACATACTACAGACCACCGGGGAAGAAAGACACACAAACATAAGATTCAAATGTATCGTTAAGGTGCTATAATAGGAGGTTAACTAAGGTGCAGGAAGGTAGAGCCAGGAGGTGGCTGTTACGCACATTAGGGATTGTCTTCCAAGGTGGGGGGCCTCTTTCTCATCTTGTGGAGGCCGAGTAGGTCTTGAATCTTCTCTGTAAAAGGAAAGATCTGGAATAGATGCTTTCCAGGCTTCCTTCCAGCAGATGCCCCATATCAGATAGTATTACTAATGGCTCAAGTTCTGCCGCAATCCAATGTTCATTGGTTAGTCAGAGTATTCGTTACATCTTATGATGCAACATAAATTGCATAGGGATGGGCAAATCTGGATTTTGGCCCTCAATCTGGTGCTCTAGATCTGTTCCCTCGTCTGTAAAATGAAGGGGATTGAAATGGAAATAATCTTTAAAACTCCTTCCAGTTCTAATGCCATGATGTGTTACTAGGTCAAACCGTATTTCAGACTGCCCTGTACCAGATGTCACTTTCACATCATCAGTGTCATTTTGCCTCATCTGGATAATTGAGAAAGAGTGTGTCTTTTTTTTTTTTTATATCCCCTACCTTAGTTCTGCCACAGTATTGGGACACAGTAGACGCTTAATGTAAGTGTATTAAATAAAATGGGATAGAAATGATAGCTCCTGCTTTTGCACTCTGGAATATTAGTTCATACATGAGAGGACTGAGGAGGAATTGGGTTTTTACTAGAGAGACTTGGAGTCGACATGACAGATTTAAGCCAGATTTATGGGGTGATCTATTTGAGAAGGATAATGCTGTAGGCAGGATATTCACTGCTGTTTCACTGTCCAGCGCTGTCCCACTTGTCTATCCCCAGGACCATGGCCAACAGTGAGCGCACCTTCATTGCCATCAAGCCTGATGGGGTCCAGCGCCAGCTTGTGGGAGAGATCATCAAGCGTTTTGAGCAGAAGGGATTCCGCCTTGTTGCTATGAAATTTATGCAGGTAAGTGGACTTCATTCTTCCCATTTTCTGTTCTTTTGTGGGATAGGGGAACATGGCAGGTTAGTCTCTGTTTCTCCCCTCCCCTTCTTCTTAGACTTCTCCATGTAAGGTCAACACACATGTTCTGGAACCTGGAAACTCTTCGGTGACCTAGCACCTTGGATCTTGAAACAAACCAAGCTATTTGGGACTTTAGAGAGTAGCCTCCACTTTCCTTAGCGATGCAGACTTCCATATTCACTGCAGGACTGTCATTTCTGACTCAAAGCTCTGGGCATGTTTGAGCTCTGCTCTTGAGTTTCTTTTTATTTATTTATTTATTTATTTATTTTATATATATTTTATTGATTTCTTACAGAGAGGAAGGAAGAGGGATAGAGAGTTAGAAACATCAATGAGAGAGAAACATCGATCAGCTGCCTCTTGCACACCTCCCACTGGGGATGTGCCCGCAACCAAGTTACGTGCCCTTGACCGGAATCGAACCTGGGACCTTTCAGTCCGCAGGCTGACGCTCTATCCACTGAGCCAAACCGGTTTTGGCAATGCTCTTGAGTTTCTTGAGCAGATAAGTCTAGAGATTTTTTTCTCTCCTTTGCGGGAGATAGTTTTCACCAAGGAAATCTTTCCATCATTTACCACACACTTAGTGTCTCCCATATATTAGGCATCATCCACCATTGGGACATGTGGGGGGAGAAGTATGGTTTTGCCATTGGGGATGCCCATCTGAAACAGCAATATTTCAAAACACCTGCAAAGCAATATTTCAAAAAATGCGCAGGATTGATTGGCCAAGAACCCTTCCTCAAACCAACCTGTGAAAGGAGACTTCACATTCTCAAAATAAGTATTAGGGGACAATCTTTTTTTCCTTTTTTTTTTTATTGATTTTTTACAGAGAGGAAGGGAGAGGGATAGAGAGTTAGAAACATCGATGGGAGAGAAACATCGATCAGCTGCCTCTTGCACACCTCCCACTGGGGATGTGCCCGCAACCAAGGTACATGCCCTTGACCGGAATCGAACCTGGGACCCTTCAGTCCGCAGGCCAACGCTCTATCCACTGAGCCAAACCGGTCAGGGCAACAATCTTTTTTTTCTATTAAAGAGCCAACTTTGGACTCTAGTGCATCTTAATTTTAGTTTGATTTGCTATTTAGTTCCTATGTGATGTTGAGAAAAACTGCTTTAATATTGAAGGGATTAGACTGATGTTAATGCTGAGGGGAGAGCATGATGCAATGATCAGAGCCAAGTATTGGACAAACAATGCTTTCCAGAGAGTTTGCATGTTATGTTAGGTTTGAAGGTAAAGTGACATCAAAGCATTGTTGATCGGACGTTTACCATGTGCTGGGCACATGAGCTTTCTCACCCAGCCCTCGTGACAACCCTGAGAGGTACTTTTTCCTATTCCTGTGGTTGTTAGACTTGAAGGTTAAGGTATGTGGCTGAAAGCACGCAGTCAGTGATGCAGCTGGAATTTTAACTCTGGCTTCTCTGACTCCTAAATGCATCTATTTCCTCCTTTCCAGTTTCCTAATAAGGGTATGGGCGTGGTGAGGAGTAGGAGGAGGCGTAGCTGCCACAAGTCTACTGGGTTAGTTGAATCTGATATGGAGAAGGGAAGTGAGGGAAAATTCGCATTGTTAGATTTTCTGTCTAAAATGAGATGGCTGGACATGAATCTAATATTCTGTAGCTTTATTCTGATCAGTCAAGGCCAATAGGGGGAGACTTGGTACAAAGCTGAAGCACTTTTAGTCCTGGTCACTGCTCCCCTCTGTTACTGTTCAGAACGAACTGGGTTGGAGCAGAATTAATGAGCCGAGAGCTCATGTTTTAAACTGCAGGATGGGTGAGTGGGAAACAGCCACTGGTTTGTCATTGTGGGGGCCAATTCCCATTCTCTGTCTTGTGGAATAGGCTTCGGAAGACCTTCTCAAGGAACACTACATCGACCTGAAGGACCGCCCATTTTTTACCGGCCTGGTGAAATACATGCACTCAGGGCCAGTGGTTGCCATGGTGAGTGTGCATGTGTGGGGTGTTGATGTGAATGACTCAGTTGAGAGTGAAGAGTGAGTGTTGTGATTCTTGCTTCTGATGCCAGGTCCTCATTGATGCAGAGAAAACTGGGGCTGGGAGGATTGGAGTTAAGATATGAGTCAGCTCTCTGATCCGCTCAAAACAAGATGCATTTGCTTGCTGAACTGAAGACTCATTGCTGGGAGAGATCGTGAGGGGTCTGCCTGATTATAAGCTTCTGGAGGGTAGGACTTAACCCAGAAATTCTCCAAACATGTGTTGGTAGTCATCATTCTGCCAAGGCTCTTTCCTAGACACTGGGGATGCAGTCATGAATGAGACAAAGTGTGTATGTTCTCATAGCTTTCCTTGCCTACACGACTTGAAAGGGGATGGGCAGGTAATGAAGAAACCTGTCTCTATTTGCTCAATGAATGAATGTCAGATTAAGGGCACTTTTTACCTTTCTTTCTTTTGAAATAATAGTTTTCAGATTTTTTGCTGGGATGGGTTTTCTTCCCTGACCATATCTTCTTTTGTCTTTGAAGGTCTGGGAGGGGCTGAATGTTGTGAAGACGGGCCGAGTGATGCTTGGGGAGACCAACCCAGCGGACTCCAAACCTGGGACCATCCGAGGGGACTTTTGTATCCAAGTTGGCAGGTGGGAGTGGGTGCTTTTTACCCTTTTCCAAAATCTGAGTTGCCATGGAATTTGGGTTCTTGTAGCTAGCGATGTACACGATACCTTACACAGAACATTTTCCATCAGTTCCGTTTTCCTCTCTCTTAAGTTGGTGTTCGGCTTTATAGACCCTCTCTCTATATATATATATGTCAACATCGCTGCGGTTGTGCCTCTGATGAGAGGGTGAAACCTGGTACAACACACTTTGCTGGCTGAAGTCCTTCCTGAAGGCTCTCGCTGCTAGCATCCATGTTGCTAGTAGGGCATTCTTCATGCTACATCAATGGTAGTCATGGGTTTTTTCTTTTAACGTGAACTAGTGACATGAGCTTTGGCTTTTTCTGCTGCGGTGGGCTTTCTGGGAATGGGAATGAGGGGTGCTTCTGGGCAGTTTAACCCTTGTGGTCTTGGTAATGTGGCCATCTGTTCCCCCATCCAGGAACATTATCCATGGCAGTGATTCCGTGGAGAGTGCGGAGAAGGAGATTGGCTTGTGGTTTCGGCCCGAGGAACTGGTAGATTACAAGAGCTGTGCTCAGAACTGGATCTACGAGTGACGTGAAAGCTGCCGACGGTGCTTTCCCACTGCATTTCCTCTCCCTCCCACGGCAGGGGACCAGACTGTGGCTGATCTACTTATCTCTGAGAACTTCCTTCTAACCTGGAGGGACACTCTTGGAGCTGTGAGTGTTCCTGGTACAGTGTTATATGCTACCATCAGATTAAAATGTTTCACCCTAACTAGGATTCATCGCATTGGTTACTTTGTGTTGCTGTATTGCTTTGTATTCTTTTTTTCTTTTCACATCCTCTGGCTAACCTGAGCTAATAGAGAGTATAAATACTATATAAATTATTTATATTGGCCTGAGAGATCACATATACACACACATGATCTTTGCCTGTCCCTTTCCCCCCTGTGTCCCATCCACTCTTGTCACTGAGCCAGTCAATGGGCAGGTTCGGAGGATCTGCTAGGCTGTGTGGGGGAGGAAGGAACTTTCCTCTACCCTCAAGGTCCTGTTGGCTGCTCTAATCAAATAGACATGAGACAGTTTAAGAAGAGGAAATAACCGAATATAATTACATCCGTATGATAGTCAGCCCACATGTATGAGGTTCAAAGACAGGAGGGAAAATAGGTATACACCACATTCTGAGCTAGGGATAAGATAAGGCACCTTGGGGCTTCAGAAGGTCACTGCAGAGAGAACATGTTCAGGAATTAGGAGTTTGTCCTGCCAAACAGGTCAGTCTAATGAGGTTATCTCTGACGTCTTCTTATGGACAAGGCCTTTAACTTAGTGCTAGGTAGTTAAGGGAGGGGCAGAGATTTCTCTGGAGCCCACAGCTAAAGTTGCCTTTGGCTCAAAACTATCCACATACCACAGAGGCACATCCTGGGGTAACTCATTTTGAACCCCACAGTTGCCCAGACTCTCCTGGGGCAGAGGATTCATTGGAAATAAAAAGGCATCCTTTCTGCCTAGGCAGATAGTGGACCTGGGTCCCTGGGATGGCCTCAAAAGAAGCGGAAGTCTTGTAAATAGCTTTGATTTGTTAGGACACTGATTTGACTCTTTAACAGAGACAAGATAGAAATTTACTTATCTTTTATTTAAGAGTCCACGCTGGAGATCTCAAAAGGTTAACATGCAAATTGTCTCCTCCACAGGGAGTTTGACCAGGGGGTGGGGCCCCTCCCTCGACCAGCCCCACCCCAGATCAGTCCTATGGCCTCTAGTAGTTAATAATACTGTATGCTATAATTTGCTAAGAGGGTAGATCTTACATGTTCTCACTACACACCAAAAAAAAACAACCCCAAAAACAAAAAAAAAACAAAAGAAAAAAAATGGTAACTGAAATGATGGTTATGTTGGTGGCGATCATTTTACAATATATACAGGGATGGGCAAAAGCAGGTTTGCAGTTGTGAGTACACAAAAGTTAACTTTTGTAATAATTATAACCTGCATGTCTTTTTCCATATGAACAACTGTAAACCTACATTTCCCCACCCCTGTGTGTATATCAGAACATCTAATTGTATGCCTTAAATAAAATACAATTTTTACTTATCAACTATTGCCTCAATAAAGCTAAAAAAAAGTTCAAGTAGGTGAGTAGGGCCAGTGATGGTGCTCAGGCTATGATCCTGGGGGTTGTCCAGGGACTCAGTTCCAGGAAGGAAAGGAGTGGTGAAAGGAGAGGTTGTTCCTGACTGTACCAAAAGGAGGTATTAGTGACTGGACCAGGGGCAAACAGCTCAACTTACAGCACAGCCCCGAGACCACTGGGATGGTAACGCCATTCCGTGGTCAGCAGCAGCTCACCGCCCTGAGGACAGAAAGACACAGGGGCTCTGACCATTTGAGAATATTGTCCCTGCTGGGCGGGTGTCAGTAACTGCTGAGAGTAGGGGTACACACACACACACACACACACACACACACACACACACACAGGCGCGCGTGATCAACCACCAATGGGTGGGGAGGGAAGATGGGGACTGTCTGCAAATAGAAGACAGGCCTGATTTCTAGGAGTCTTGAATCTTGTCAAGGGTGTGTCTCCGGCTGAAGTGGATAGCCTGACCGCACACGCATGCTAGGCAGGGGCAGAGATCGTCACTGGGTAGGAAGAGCAGCTAGCTACCAGGGGCTGGAAAGGTGGGGTGGGAAGGAGTGGAGGGAGACGGGCAGAGGGAACAGGGCACACTGTGGAGAGCATGGGCTGTCTTGCTAAGCGGTTGGAATACCATCCTCAAAGCGGGACGGAGACTCGGACGGTGTTGGTGTAGGGCGCGGAGGCAGGCTCCCTGCGGAGAGGGGTCAGGTTAAGGCCTGCTGGGAGGCTGCTGATTTGAATGAGGAAGGGGGAGGGCTTGAACCAGGGCTCAGCAGAGGAGAGGGGAGGGGAAAACGGGGTTTCACAGGTAGGAAGGATCGGGACTGGTGGGTGCATGAGAGGGAGGAAAGAGCCCAATTCTGGGTGAAAGCAGATGGTGAAGCCCAGACCAGGAGAGGTTTTCGTGTGAGAGAGAGAGAGACAGAGAGAGAGAGAGAGAGAGAGAGAGAGAGAGAGAGAGAGACAGAGAGAGAGAGAGACAGAGACAGAGAGAGAGAGACAGAGACAGAGAGAGAGAGAGAGAGAGAGAGAGAGAGAGAGAGGAAAGCTGGATTTCGACGCGCACGTTTTACTGGTGGGACACCTAGGCGGGGGAGAAATCACTTCCTGCCCCAGAGCCCTCACTTGCAAACCCGGGGCGTGGACAGAGGCCTCGGGCTGCGTCCGGCCTGCGGGTTGGGTGGCGGGCCCTCCGGGGTGTGGCCGCCGCGGGCCCCTCCTCCGCGGGCGGCTCCTGGTTCTGGTGGTCGTCACTGGTCCCCGTTCCGGCTCCGCAGCGCAGTCGCTGCCCGCCCGCTCCCTTCTCGGTAAGGCGACGAGGGCACCTTTTCCTCCCTTCCCCCCCGGGTCCTCACCCGCTGCGTCGCATAGGGCGATTCGGGTCTCCAGGCGCCCGTGGTCCCCGCGTGGTCCGAGCGGGCCCTCCAGGCTCTGCGCCCCCGGGAGCTTGGCGCGCCCTCCGCGGGGACTGGAGGGGCAGCGGTCGAACAGGCGGAGGCATTCGGGCAGCCACGTGTCGCTCAGCTGCGGCGGGAGGGGGGTGGGGAGCAGATGGGGCTGCCCGGCGGGTGCGCGCTCACGTGGGCTCCGGGGCCCGGGGCGGGGACCCGGCGCGGTCCGTGTCGGCGTGGCCCCTGGACCCTGACCGACCGCTCGCCGCAGGACCATGGCCAACATGGAGCGCACCTTCATCGCCATCAAGCCGGACGGCGTGCAGCGCGGCCTGGTGGGCGACATCATCAAGCGCTTCGAGCAGAAGGGGTTCCGCCTCGTGGCCATGAAGTTCCTGCGGGTACGCGCCCCCTCCCCTTCGCCCTCCGTAGCTCGGCCCCAGGGCTTTGTGCGGCCCGGCTGGGGCTTGTCCGCGGCTCTCCCGCCCGGAGGCCTCCTCTGCTACCTCCGCCCCCGCGGGAATCCCTGTGCCCTCCCGCCTGTGCCCTCCCCACTGTGCCCTCCGGCCCCCTGAGCCTTTCCCGAGGCCGGGAGCACAGACGCCCTTGGGAAGGTTAAGCGGAGGTAACGTGACTCCTGCCCGGAACCGGCTTCCTGCCCGCGGCTGCGTGGCCCCGTCGCCTGCCCGTCGTCGCAGGGGGGCAGCAGAGAGTGAAGCAAGCCAGCGCCCCTTCCCCTCCCACGTGGGTCTACCTGTGCCCAGATGGGAGGCTTGGCATCCTTTCGTGTTTTAGCTTGCAGCTGAGATGAGTGGGGTTTGAGACGGGGTGTTCCTTCCTCTGCCCTTTCTCTAGGCTCCCTTGGTGGACGGCAGTAACTGTTTTCCACATTAAGTTTGGGGCACGCAGATCCGGACCTTAAGGGATAAGTACCCAAGTACTGAAAGGTTAACCAAGCTCATCGGTGAACAGGAGAATGTTCCCAGTTCACATCTGAAATGTTTAAACGGGCATTGTGAAGGGCCACCGGAGTCGGCTAGGGCCTCCATCTAGCATAGTTCAGTTGCATCCACTATCTCCCTAAACTTTGGCCCTCAAACCATCCACTTTAAGGATTATAACATCCATACAGTCATTGACGTTCCGAGGGTGCCGTCATGAGCAGAACAGTCTTTTGGTAAAAGTTTCATGGTTTGGATGTTTTTTGTTTTTTTTAAATATACACACCTTATGAATGTGGGCTGAAATACTAAATTGGCTACCATGTTAATAGGTTCTGAAATGGGGCTGGAGCCATTTCGAGCCTTCCCAGTTTAGTCACTAACTGGTACCCTCCCTTCCGTGGCAGGCCTCTGAGGAACTCCTGAAGCAGCACTACATTGACCTGAAAGATCGCCCATTCTACCCGGGGCTGGTGAAGTACATGAACTCAGGGCCTGTGGTGGCCATGGTACGTGCTGGCCAGGGAGGAAGGGAAACCAAGGAAAATGAGGGCTGACAGTAACTGGCCTTGGTCAGTGACTGTCGCTTTTTTAGACATCTTCCAGTTTCCTTGTTTTACAGATGGAGCCTGCTGGAGTTTAGTTAATGGAGCAACTAGGAGGAAAAAGGAAGGGCAGTCAGAGCTTAGGGAACGTTCTGTGTACTCCCAAGCTAGAAACAAAGCAGGCTATTCCTTCCTGTGGCCTTAAGGTCCAGTTGGGAGTGAAAGTAGAGGCTACAATAGGGAGCCACTGAAATGATTGAGAAAGTAGATCTACTTCCTGTTCCGTGAGGATGACCTTTTATTCTTTGTTCTTCCCGGGAATACACTGTCCCCTTTCGTGTCAGTCTTTGCCATCTGTTGCTCTAACAGTTTTCTGGGATGCCCTTCCCACTGATCCTATCCCACTTTCTCTACCCTTTTTAATTGTGTTATTTTCTTCGTGTTTGTGGCTGCATACGGATTCTTCCGTATTGTTTATCTCTACCGCAGCTACACTAGAAAGTTGCCCAGATGCGTAGACTTTTTCTCTGTATCCTAGATGGAATACTTCAGGCAGGCCCCCTACTGTCTGCTGAGGTTAGCTGATGGCACTGATGGGTCTGATTGATGTGTGCTGTTCGGGGTGTTTGTTCTTCATGGTCCTGAATGGCAGACCTGATGTTCCTTTTCCCTACTGTCAAGGTCTGGGAGGGGCTGAATGTGGTGAAGACAGGGAGAATGATGCTTGGGGAGACCAATCCAGCAGATTCTAAGCCAGGCACCATTCGTGGAGACTTTTGCATTCAAGTTGGCAGGTAAGTCCTGAGGGTCACATAAAAATCGTTATTTGGCATATCCCAATTTTAGAAGAATTTGAAGTTCTAAATTAGGTGTTTTGTTTTTAAATGTTTGTTTTTTTATTGATTTCAGAGAGGAAGAGAGAGGGAGATAGAAATAATGATGAGAATCATTCATTAGTTGCCTCCTGCACACCCCCTACTGAGGAATCGAGCCAGCAACCCAAGCATGTGCCCTTGACCGGAATCGAACCCGGGACCCTTTGGTCTGAAGGCTGACACTCTATCCACTGAGCAAAACCAGCTAGGGCTCAAAGTGTTTTTAAATAGCTATTCCCTAGGCTACTTCAAATTCTAACTAAGACAGTGCACAAGGGAGCTTTCTGACAGCAGAAAGCAGAGTATGGGGAAAGGCAGGGTTCTAGCCTCAGCTCTGCTGATTGTGGCACTACGTCCATGGGTCTGTCCCTTTACCTTTTGGGCCCCTCACCTATACAAAATCTGTCCAAAAACTTTCCAGTTATGAGATTCCAATGGAATAAAGGGATTGTTAATAAGCATGTATGTCTTGGTTGGGCTTTGCAAATTAGTGTTAAGAAAATGATGCAGCAGAAAATGCCCTTGATAATGAATATATCACTAATTCAGGGCGTTTTTTTTTTATTTTTTTAAATATACTTTTATTGATTTCAGAGAGGAAGGGAGAGGGAGGGAGATAGAAACATCATCGATGAGAGAGAATCATAGATTGGCTGCCTCCTGCACACTCCCTAGTGGGGACTGAGCCTGCTCTCCTGACTGGAATCAAACCCGGGACCCTTCAGTCTGCAGGCTGATGCTCTATTCACTGAGCCAAACCGGCCAGGGCACTAGTTCAGGTTTTGACTATTCCTATATTTTTCAAAATTAGAGAAGGGTTGTTTTGTGACACAGCATTCTTAGGGTATGAGCACTATTTCTTTTTAAAATTTTAATTTATTTTTAGAAAGAGAAACATTGATTTGTTGTTTCACTTATTTATGCATTCCTTGGTTGATTCTTGTATGTGCTCTGACTGGGGATTGAACCTGCAACCTTGGCATATTGGGACAATGCTCTAACCAACTGAGGTACCTGGGCAGGGCATGAGCACTATTTCAAAGGAGGGAAAGTTGGAAGCATAATAAAGTTAAATCAAGGGGTGTTTTTGATTAAGTGCTTTTTTTTTTTAAATGATAGACATATACTTCTATTTTTTTTCAAAAATATAGTTTTATTGATTTCAGAGAAGGAGAGGGCTAGAGAGATAGAAAAATCAATGATTAGAGAGAATCATTGATTGCTGCCGCCTGCACCCCCCCTACTGGGGGGGGGGGGCGCGGGAATCGAGCCCACAACCAGGGCATGTGCCCTTGGCCGGAATCAAACCTGGGACCTTTTAGTCTGCAGGCTGACGTTCTACCCACTGAGCCAAACCAGCTAGGGCTGGGTTAAGTGCTTTTATAGTTGCTTTTAAAGAGGAAATACTTTGGGATAGTTTCCTGATTCAAGTGGCAATTTGGCTGAAAAGGTCTGCAGTGGTTGTCCTGTGCTTTATCCATTACACAGCCTTTGGCACTTCGAAATGTGGTAACTAAGTCTTTCTTCTTTCTTAGGAACATCATTCACGGCAGTGACTCAGTAAAAAGTGCCGAGAGAGAAATCAGCCTGTGGTTTAAGCCTGAAGAACTGGTTGACTACAAGTCTTGTGCTTTTGACTGGATCTATGAATAAGAGGTGGACAAAGCAGCAGTCCCCTTGGCTCCACTTGATGTGTCCCTGGACACAGCTCTTCATTCCACTGACTTGGAAGTAAAAGGATCCACCTTTTTTCTAAAGCATATTTACCAATAAAGCCTTTGCAAACTGGGTGCAGCCTCCTGTGCTTCCTGGGTGCTAAGCTGGAGGAAGAGACTTGGTTTCCTGGCTAGAGCACGGTAGGTTAGCATTATCCAGAACTAATTAATCCTTCTCAGCACCTCAGTATATTTCAAGACTCGTGGGAAAGTAGTGAGGCTAAAGGGGGGCCACATGCGGCACTAGTAGTGCATCTAAGAAACCCAGTAAGGAAACAGCACAATAAATGTGCCAACCTCTTTCGCTGATGTAGAAATGTACATTTCTGTACAAAAAGTTTGTTGAAACTTGGTAGAGTGAAACATACTATCATCCGGATTTACATTTTATCGACTGCAAGTTGGGCAAGTTCTATCTGAGGAAACAGAAGCCTCACGGCATCTGTGAAACGGGGGTATCGCTGCAAGGCAGGGGTAAGTAAGGCGTGAATATAAAGGAGTTAACGAGTGCGGGCCCACTGCTGGTACACGCATTCTGCAACCCTCTGGCTTTCCCTCCTCCCCGGGGTAAAATACTTACCATGCCTGTTTCCTGGATCAGAGCAGTGAGTGGTTACAAAATTCATCCTCTGATGCCAAATGGCCCTGATCACCCGGAGTCGGGCTTAAAAACTGGAGATTATAGAAATACGTGGGTCTATGAATAACTGTTCTGTTAGGAAACTGGTGAAAGCTAAATGCTGTTTCCATATGGAAGACTCTGTTATACTTTAATTTGGTTTTTACTTTTTGTTTTGACTTCAGCGTTACTTTTAATGCATACTGCTACACAAGACAATGGCAAATACACTGACCGCTTGGTGTAAAAAAAATGTCAGGAGTCAAGAAATTTAACATTTTCTAAATTACTTTTCTATTTAAAATTTAATCTCGTGTTCACATATGGTACATACTTTCACCACATTAAGCAGTAAAGTTCGATGGTTAAGGTTCCATATTCTGGGGATCCGCCTTTTATGTGTGCTCCCCTGTGATTCTCATGCACACTGGCGGAGGTACCTGGATCCAAAGCAGTCGTTAAGTGCTAGCTTACCCTGGGTCAGGGCTGTGCTAAGAACTTTATACACACGAATTCATTTTAATCTTCACAACTTGTAGGAGGTTGGTACTAGTGTCCCCATTTTACAAATGAGGAAACAGATACCTTACGCAACTAAGAAGGGAAGATGTCAGACTCCAATCTGAGCAGCTGGCTTCAGATTCCAAGTTCTTGGCCACTGTGCTTTACTGCCTTTATCCAAGGGACGTGAGCAAGTCCTGAGTTTGCAGGGTTAAATTCGGAGTGGTGAGAGCAGAGAGGAAGGCGTGGATGCTAGGACTTCATTTTGGGAGAAGTGAAAGAAAGGATAGACTATGGCCAGAACCGGTTTGGCTCAGTGGATAGAGCGTCAGCCTGCGGACTGAAGGGTCCCGGGTTCGATTCCGGTCAAGGGCATGTAACTTGGTTGTGGGCACATCCCCAGTGGGAGGTGTGCAGGAGGCAGCTGATCGATGTTTCTCATCGATGTTTCTGACTATCCCTCTTCCTTCCTCTCTGTGAAAAATCAATAAAATATATTTAAAAAAAAAAAAAAAAAAAGGATAGACTATGGTGAGATTGAAAGTACTGCCTCTGAGGGAATATAATCAATAATAACTATGCCTGATGCCAGGTGGGTGTGCTGGAAACATTGGGCAGGCCACTTTGTAAAGCATATGATTGCCTAACCACTAAGCTGTACACTAGAAACTAAGGCAGAATATTGAATGTAGTCCTGGCCTGTGTGGCTTGGTTGGTTGGAGCATCGTCCCATGCACTGGAAGGTTGTGGGTTTGATTCCTGGTCAGGGCACATACCTGGGTTGCAGGTTCGATCCTGGTCTGGGCATGTGCAGGGAGGTGGCCTATCGATGTCTCTCTCACATTCTATTTCTCTTTCTCCCTGTCTAGAGTCAATGAAAAAAAATTGAATGTAAACTGTAATTGAAAAATAAAATTAAAAAAAGTACTGCTTTGGGAGGAAGGTTGGGTTTTGGACATAATCCTATGTACCAGCTTGGGTGTGAAGTGGATGACTCATGCATGTTTTCAATAAAGCTTGTTTGAATACAGTAAATGCATTATGGGTGGGCAGAAGTAGGCTTACAGTTCTTCAGATGGAAAATAATACAGTAATAAACTGTTTCACGTACTCACAACTGTAAACCTGTCACCCACCCCTGTATTTAAAATAATTACTTTTTTAAAAATATATATATTTTATTGATGTCAGAGAGGAAGGGAGAGGGGGAGAGAGAGAGAGAAACATCCATGATGAGAGAGAGTCATGGATCGGCTGCCTCCTGCACGCCCCCTACCGGGGATCGAGCCCGCAACCTGGGCACGTGCCCTTGACCAGAATCGAACCCGAGACCCTTCAGTCTACAGGCTGACACTCTATCCACTGAGCCACACCGGCCAGTAAAAATAATTACTTTTTTTACATTCTCATCTATTTGTTGGCAGTAAGCAATCCTTATTTTTGCCTGCTTGAGAGGCCTGACACTTTTAACTGGCCCACAAGCATTACTCTAGCCTCAGTAACAATCTACAGAAAGGAAAGAGTCACTGTTCTCCCAATCTCAGGGGCTGGATAAACAACACAGAGCTAAACACTGACTTGTTAGGGAGAAGCACTGGATGCTCTTAAGACATAATCCTGGGCATAAAGCACATTAGGAAATAGTTTCCCAAGAGGCTGTAATGGTTTAAAGAATAAAGACAGATAAAAACTTAAAAAGAACATATATATCAAAGCTTGTGGGATAGTAAATGTGACCCAATCTGGGAATTCCAACTTTCTAGGGCAACTGTTCAAGCCATTTAAGGTAGCAAACAGGGCAGAAATTAGGTTCCACATCGTTTTCTTGGAATGCCTTCTATTTTTCTAAAGTGTGAATAAATAAACTCCTAAAGAGACCAACGCCATCTCATTACTACCTTATATCCAGAAAATCCTCTACGAACTGCTTTTGCAGAAGTTGATTAATTTTCCAGAGTCAGTCGTAGGTAAGAAGAGGCCCTTGTGTTCCCTCCCTCTCAATGTAAACAGCATCAGCTGGCTGGGACTATTTACATCCTATGAACTTCGCTTAAGGGTTAACAGAGCTTGAAAAGAAAGTTCCCTAGCAGGCAAGCCAACCCTGAAACACCACGTTCCAGCTAATGTTGTGTAAATCCTCTTTGGCCTCTTGGGTGGTTGGTCCCCAGGGAGCAGGGGGATAATCTGAGGTGCCTGTCTTGCGTCCTCCGCACCTCAGAGACAGGCATTGAAAAATGGAGGGAATCAGGAACTTCCTGCTCACAGCCAGGTGAAAGGATGCCGAATATGCCAAGATCAAGAAAAAGAGAGATAATGTGAGGTTTAAAGTCTGAAGCTGCAGACACTTTTATAACCTTAGTCATCACAAAGAGAAGTCAGAGAAACTGAAGTAGTCCCTGCCCCCAGGTTTGGCAGTGAAGGAGCTGAAATGAACCAGACCCCCTGACGTTAAACATTAAAAAACAAACACCCCCCTCCCCCAAACAAATAAATAAAGTAAATCCCTCTAAGCCTTAGAGTCTAAGCGGTCCACACTCACCTCTGCTTCTGCTGTGGTCTGTAAAACCCCAGCTCAGATCATCTTTGTCCACATATCCACCCGTATTCTCTGCCTTCCTTGTCGGCCAGGAGTAAATTCGCTCACGCATGGACTCCCTTTACTTTGTTCACCGGCAGGGGCCGTGAGGAAGAAGCTGGGCTGACTTTCACAGGGGCTGCTGATTGCTTACAGAAGGCACTCAATATTTTTAATAAAGAAAAAAAACCTCTCAAAGACCAACACGTATTAAAGAATTGCTCAAATACAACTTAACTTTAACATTTTATTTTGTGTAAAAAAGGGCAAATTTAGTGAATTATTTTCATCTTGTACACAAAGTTATAATTTTAATGCTTTCACATTCATGCTGGAAATTTGCAATTTGGTAAAAATGAAAGGAACATAAATTTCTCCGAAGAATTTTTCACGCCATTATATACACTTCCTGAGAAAGTTTCAAATACTTTCTCAATGATCACAAGTTACCAAGAAAATAAAAGATTAAATTTGTACAGATATTGGTCTATATATCAAATACATACAGAAATGATGTAAAAACCTTATGCAGTTTACTTTGACCTCTGTCCTCCAAAGACTTGCCCAGGGACAGACGCTTTTCTTTTGTATAAATGACTGTGGCTTTATTTAAAATATGAAAATCAAAGGAAGAAACCCAGTTTAATCACAGTATTTTTAAAATCCCTTCCCAATAGTAAAGGATCATTACCAAATATATAGCACCATAATACAAATATTGATGGGAGAGGGTATTCACATCACGCAAAATTAATAATAATAACAACAAACAAACACTGAAAACCCGTGTTAGTATCCGTAGAATAAGAAGTTGATAACAGCTTTAGCTTTCCTCATACACAGCAAAGAAAAGGTTAAAGAATTTAAACTACCAAAAGCCCCAAATAATCCTAACAGGAAAAAAACAAAAACAAACCCAAGGTCAGCAGTACATTTTGAACCGTAAAAGATAATGGGGCTGAGTTGTACAACTGGAGTTATGGCTAATACAGAAATCTCCTCTGCATGAACTTACTTTCTGTTCATTGGCAGCAGGAGTTAGAGAGTCTGAGCAACAAAGAGGGCTTCAGATTGTACTGAGACTGTAAGAAGTCCTACCAACCTTTAACTGTGGCCATGGGATCAAGACAAACACCTTCACCAATAGGTGGGAAATTAAAACACACTCAGATCCTGGCTTTGCTCTAGAACCGGAAGCTTATAAACAAGTGAGCATTTCACAGAACTAATTACCAGGCTCCAAATCAAATCCCTCCTGACTTACTCAGTTCCCTATTGAGCCGATGAGCCCAAGGTACTGGAAGAGCAAGCCATGCGACGGGCTTCTTGTGCCTATCTCATGAAATGGGAGTCCTGGGTTTAATTCACTGAGTCTGAGAATAAAGATGGTTGTAACTCTTGCTTTGGAAGTCTTCTAGGCTTTAAGTTGACGGGAAGATCCTTAAAAGTTAAAGATTTGGGAAGTGTGAGGATGTCACATTTACAGTAGGTCCCTCTCAGTACTGTTGTTTAAGATAAACATCCAGTAATTTAACAGCTGAATTTCACATATATTTGACACATGAGGATCAACTTGACGTTGATATGATCTGCATTTATGCCCCTAAAGAGTCAGTATTAAGAAATGTTGACATGCGATTCCATACATTCTTACATCATAAAGCAACAAATTTTACTTCCAGTAGCAACTACAAAACCTTATGTTATTAACCCCTCTTGCATAGAATGAGGTAAACCTGTGCGTATTACCAATGCTATTATTCCCAAAAGTAGAGCATTATTTTAGAAAATAAATTGCTGGTTTTTAATGTTCTATGCACTTTAAAATTCAAACAAAAATCTTACCTAAATGTCTCCTGGGGCTTTCCATAACATTTTTTAAAGCATTCCATAGGTTGAAGGACTGTAGAGTTTAATCATTTTGATTAATTTCTAATGAGCCCTACCTATATTCCAGAGCAGATGCTCACTATCACCACTTGGAAGAGGCCAGGCTAAGACCCAGAAGCACTTCTAGAACAGATGCAATAATTCCTGAGAGTTTAGTTTATGAACCTCACTGGTAAACGCTAGAGCTCTCTCATTCAGTCACAACTCAACGTTAGAAAATGCAGAGAGCAAACCTTTCACCAATTTACCCTTAGATCCTTTTTTGCAAGGAAGCCATACGAATTTTAAAATAGGGAATGTTCAAAATGGTCCAAATCAGTTATTATTGTTAAAACTAATTCTGAACACAAATAAAGACAGCTCATACTATATAGATATATATGGAATTTTAAGAAAATTAAATTCTCTTTCAAATTAGTTTTCTAACAAATCCAGGATAGTTAAAAGCAGAGCTGGAATGATTTTGAAATCTAAACTTATTTTGGCTTTAAACAACTTTGAATTTGATTCTCCTGATAATACAGAACATCTGTTTTGGGGTGTGGTTATACCAAGTATTATCTCACAGATGGAGGGAAGTGGCAGAGAACTAATCAAAATCCCTTTTGTGGGGTACTTTTTGGTAAGGAAAATAAAATAAACTTAGAACAATATTGCATTTTTCCCTACCCCTCAACTTGTAGAATGACATCCTGTATATCTGGTCAACCATTCCAGTTTAACACTTTAGTGTTAGGATCATTTTTATCATTTTTTTAATTAAAGGAGAACATATAAAAGTATCCAGAGTTCTTCCAGTTTCATATAGAACTCCAAATAAATGTTCACAGAATGAAAAACATTTCTGTACAAACATTTAAAATGGGCTGCAATAAAAATGCCGACAAGCAGATTTAATCACCCCTTCCATGATCCATGTGGTGATGACCCCTCCAGGAGGGGGTTCAGTTGCATATTTCTGCAGCAAAGGAAGCTGGAGATGTGACTGGCCTAACTTCTAAAATCCCCAAATCTCCCAACAGGTACCAAAAAGGTTCATTTGTATTGACAGTTCACTTGCATTTACAACTATATCCTTCTTAAATCATTTCCTTCAGTCCTGCTACCTAAACTTTAATCTTACCAAAAAAGTTAGAATTTCAGTTCTTGTTAACAATGCACATAAATCCAAACATGTAAAATATTACAAAATTCTTTCAAAAGCTTCAAATACAACACAAAAATTGTCCATCTTTATAAATTGAAAAATTTCCCCCCACGACTAAAATAGTTTCCCCACCCACCTGAAAAATCTGGAACTGAAATTTTCTATGTTTAGCAAAATCTCCCAGTAGAATAGCCCCGCTGTACAGCTGGATTGATTACAAATCAGTCCTGTGTAAAAGTCTTCCCCTCCCACCCGCAGTTTCTGAGCCCCCTCAGGGCTCCTGTTTGATGTAGAAGTTGGCAGAGCCATTGCTTTCCTGATCAGATGCTCCTTGCAGGAAATTATAGTCTTCTCCATCTATCAACTCCTCCTTCAGCTGCAATGTAGTCACTGCATGAGAGAGATAAAGGTACGGGATGTTACTAAGCCTTTCTGGAATATTCAGATTGCTTTTAATCTTCAGGTTCTACCAGCTTTACGGTGAAGTACCAACATTTTAGTTTTCAAAATGTATTAGCAGTTAAGGAAAGTTCCAAAACAGAACAATACTGCATAGTGGACACTGCATAATAGATATCTTCAACAAAATAGTCAAGGTAAGAGAGATCCCTAATTTGACTAGAATAATTAAAATTTTTCTTAAGGTTAAGTATTCACTTTTATGTCAATGTCTATACAAACAATGCTGTATTATCTTGCATGGTCCTGAGCTATATTTAAAAACAACACAGCCCTAACCGGTTTGGCTCAGTGGATAGAGCGTCGGCCTGTGGACTGAAGGGTCCCAGGTTCGATTCCGGTCAAGGGCATGTACCTTGGTTGCAGGTACATCCCCAGTGGGGGTTGTGCAGGAGGCAGCTGATCGATGTTTCTCTCTCATCGATGTTTCTAACTCTCTATCCCTCTCCCTTCCTCTCTGTAAAAAATCAATAAAATATATTTTAAAAAAAAAACAACAAAAAAACAACAACTAGCAACACAATAAATATGACTTCAGTATAATCTTATTAACTCCAAGGAGTACCTTTATTAAGAAGACTCCCAGTAGAAAAGAGATATAAATCTGATATACAAATACAAAGTATTACCTATAATATAGAATATGAAGTATATAAATAACATACTAATAAATAATAAACTGATAGTAGGTAAAACAAAAAATTTATTGACATCAGCAATTTGAAAATAATTGGTGCAAAATGGCTAACATTACTAATGGGATCACTTAATAGCAGTATTGCCTGTCTGAGTTCTCATCTGATGACTTGGTTTTTAATGAAAGAACAAAAAAAAAACAAAAACAAACTCTACAGTATAGGCAATCCTCAATTTACAAATAGGTCACATTCTAATTGGTCTTTATTTTTATGGAGAATTATTTTTCGGTTTCCAGTATTTTCCGTGGAGTTTAGATTTCTGGATAGCCACTCAAATCATGCTAGTCAGAATTTCTAGTGATATAAAGGCTCTTTCTATTACATGGGTAAGAATGAAGACAAAAAAGAAATTTTTCTTTGCTGGGTCCAGCACTGGTCTTTTTTTTTAAAAAAACACGTTTTTTATGGACCCAGGCCTGGGTCAATAAAGTATTTTTTATGTGCCCGGCCTGGGAATGAACCAGCAACCTTTTGGTGCACATGCCGATGCCCAACCCACTGCGCACACCGGTCAGGCCCAGCACTGTCTTAGGCACACATTTTAGCTGTTCAACTCTGGGATTTTGCTAACTCTTTTTATAAGCCCCTCAACTTAAATGGATGTCCGCTGGCATAATTACCCAGTAACTTCAGATTGTCCTAATTCCTTTCCCTGAGAGCTACCCCCTACTTCCCATAGAACTCATCCCTTCCAAAAAATCACTTTCCCACTTCCTAAATAAAAATGACCTCAGTCCTGGCCGGGTGGCTCAGCTGGCTGAAGCGTCGTCCCACACATCAAAAGGTGCAGGTTCAGTTCCTGGTCAGGGCACATACCCAGGTTGGGGGTTTGATTTCCGGTTAGGGTCCGTAGGGGAGGCAGCCCAGTGGATGTTTCTCTCTCTCTCTAAAGAGAAAAAAAGACCTCAGCTAGGTGTTAAAAATAAGTCTTAATGACAACCAACCTCCAAGAGATGTGTTCAGGTTTCTTAAAAAGTTATTGTTGAACCAAAATTGAGTTGGTCAAGTTTCAAAGAATTTAAAAAGAACAGGTGATCTTGTGTAACATACTCACTGGGATCTAATCCATGGCGAGCAATGCTAGTTTCTTCACCCAGATCTGCTAAGTCAGAGGTAACAAACTGTGCTTTCCCCATCTTACCTGTGTCCCTTGGTTCATTTTAAATGTGAATATTTTGAAACCGAGAGATTTCACACAAAACCCTGGCAACATGAGACCACACGAGGAAGGGCTCTGCAGTGGGAGCGGCTGGCTGCTGCTATCCTGGCGGCAGCGGCAGCACAGGCTCCCACACCCGCGTCACGATGTGTGGCTCACGGAGGAACCTGCTTGCTTTCTGCAGGCACTGGCTCACTGGCTCACAGACAAGGAAGAAGTGCTCTGTACCCTCCATTATGGATCTTTCCATTACAACTGGAGGGGATGTGCATATATGGAATGTAAAGTGGGAACTGCTTATACAGAAAAAAAGTTGATTTATGAGGAGAATGAGGGCTCTATTTAGATTAGTAGCCAACTAAGTTTTCGTAGAGGAGTAACTCTGTAGTGTCACCGTGCAGAACAATATTCAAGTGGCTACACTTTTAAAATCAAATAGTGTAGGCATAGAAAAATACCATGTCTTGATTTTAGTTTAAAAGATTAGTTTTAAAAATAATTGTCTTTGATATCTTATTTAATAATTTAAAGAATAATCATTACAGAGGTGCCAATTCATTTTATTGTACTTTGTTACTTGTATTGGTAATGATGTTAAAAAACTCAATAGCCCAAAGACAGAAAAGTGAATACACTATGTCTAATAATAGCAAAACAAATACTAATCAGACTGTTGAAAGGTAAAGCAAACAAGACTATGCAGTTTTCCTTTCTTTAAAAAAGCACTTAATAAAAATGCTTGTATGAAGAATATCAAGTATATATGCTTCAAATCTAACCAACATGCATTAATTGTTAAGGACATCTGAACAATACCATGAAAATAAACACACAAAAAGAAAAAAAAAAACAACAACCCAAGTTTCATTAAAGGTGCAGTACCCACAATAAAAGGTTGATTGAAACAGTATCTTGTTATATGATGATCAGATGGCTAAATGAATGATAAAAGAATTACCGTGCTTCAAGACCAAACATGTTCCATTCAAACAGATGTTGATTTTTTAAATGCAAGAAAGGTAAGTTGAGATTCTAAAGCACATCCTGAAACTATGTGCATTTATTATTAACACCAAATTTCTGGATTATGCTTCTACTCATGTTAAAATATGGAAACAATATGCTTAAAAAAAAGGAACTCAAGATAAAGGTGAAACATTCACTCAGATGTGGAATGTTCTGATGCAGTTTTTGTTTCAATGGAACCTGAAATAAAGCCTGCCTGGTATCTTCACACTACTCATTCCTCCTTTCCCGGTCTTATTCTCAATGAAGGATGGATGAAATAAAATAGATCCTGTGGCTACATTTCACTTTCTACACAAATGCACTTTTCCTTAGCTCTATTTTTACAAGGAGTCACTTTGCTGACTCCAACCATTAACATTTCAGGAGATATGCTAATGGGGGAATCACATTTTCCTAGCAAGAAGCCCATAAATATAATAAACTCAACAGTAACCAACGGCAGCTTTTACATAGTTTAGACATCGTAGTCCCTCGTTTCACCAGAGTAAGACCACCCGGGTCGCACAGATGTGCCCCAGCTCAGAGGACACTGTAGACCCTGGTGGGGGAAGGAGACCACTGAGGCCTGTGGTTCCCATCCCAGGCATCTAGCTAAGTTCCTGAGTTTGAAGTCAAGTTTCATTTTACACGAACCAGTCACCGCTCACAAAACATGACACCCATCTTCAAAATCAGTCTAATGCTTAAAGACAATACAACTAAAATCCAATAAAAATTAAAGTACATACAGAGCTCACAATATCTATAGTTAATTCCGTACGTTGAAGATGATTTCATATGTAACAAGTATAAAAAGATAAAATTAAAGAGACAAACAAGAAAGAAAACGATAATGTTCTTTAGACTTTGAAGTTTCTTTCATTAAAGAACTGATCAACTTGGGTTTGCAGTCCTAATTGATTACATATATATACATATATATATATATATATGTATAATTTCCTCTAGCTATAAGGATATCAGAAAAAACAGACTAGGGTCAAGATGACCTAATAACACCATTAGGCAAAAACTAAAGAACACATCTTCAAATGGCAGAACAAAAAAAAAAAAGGCTGATAACTTAAGGTGCCAAAATATTATCAACCAACCAATCAAATAAATAAATTAGCAAACAGAGGAATGAGAAGAAAGCAGATATTATCAGTCCCACCTTGGTTTTCAATGTACAAAAGGCGTTTTAAACAAAGCTGGTTAGATAAAACAACCTGGTTTAAAAGCAGCAGTTAGGACGTGGCAGAATATATGCCAAGGCAGACACAGCTGTGTTTTTCAGCCATCTGATCTGCTCACACCCACTATAGTTCATCCCACGAAAATGCAGTCTATCAGATATTCCACGATCATGTTTGTTCTTGGCAATTACAAAGGGCAAAACCTTCTGTAGTCTTCCTAACAATCTACCAGCTTGGCCTAACCAGTTAAACTCAAATGAAATACAACTCACTTAATCATTATACATAAACAAACATGCAATTATGGAAACAAATTTCACTCAAATTCAACACCAAAATTATACGGGTACTGTATTTACAAGTCCATGTTACTCAACTAAAGATTGCGGTAAATGTTATTACCAGAACCAAGATTACACTGAAACACATCCTTTCTAATGAATGAGATGCTATGGAATGCTATGACCAAAGCCTCATCTTTGGATTTGATTAATCAGATCGATCCCTAATAGCGCATTTCTCCCCCCAGGTCAAGTCAAATAGAACTCTGTAATGCAAATGTTCAACTATTTCAATAAAACCATGAACTAATCCAAGTTGTCTCACAATGCCATAAATTGAAATTATAACTTTACCCCAATTTTACCCTAATTTGAAGCTCAGAAATGGTTTATAACAAAGATAAAAAACCTTCCTTCCCTGATGATTCATCTTTCAATAGGAGTGAAGTAAGTGACTATCAAGGAGGACTAGTGAAAATGAAGTTTTCAGTTGAAAGAAATGAAAAATTTAATGAGTCCGCACCTGTCATGCCAGACCTTATCTCCCACCACCCTGCCCAGACTTGACCCTCTGTAGTACCTGAGGTGCTGATGTCACTAGTTACCTGTTTTGAGGCTGGGACTGAACTCTCGGCTAGTGCTGGGAGGTGGGAAGGCCTCCAGGGCTGTCTGTGCTGGAAGGGTTCGATATGGAGGAGGAGTCAACTCTTCGTCACCAGAGAAGCTCCTCCGCACCCCACCTGTCATGGGCAGGCTCGACAAACTGACAGGCTTCTTCCCAATTGGCATCTTCCTCTCTAAATATCAAGTTAAACTAAAGTAAGCTTTTACTTACACGCCTGGCAAGAAAAGTGCATTATATAACTAGGAAAAGACTTGCTGCATAGGATACTCTGAAAAGAGAACCAACTATGCAAGATTTGTATTTCTAAAACAAGGAGTGTGTGTGTGTGTGTTGGGGTTAGATAATGGGGGAGGTTATTTCTAGACTTTGAGAGTCTGGTGATCCTAGTTCCTGACTCTCAAACAAATTTAACACAGAAGAAAGCAAAATGAACTAGAGAGAGCATTACTAGCATGGAGAATAGCTGGCTAATTTCCTTCACAAATATTTTAGCTTGAGAGGAGTTGAAAATTCTATGCAAGAGAGAGAGGGTTTAGCCTGGCTGAGTAGCTCAGTTGGTTAGTGTCGTAGTCCCGATACACCAAGTTTGCGGGTTTGATCCCCAGTCACGGCACATACAAGAATCAACCAATGAATGCATAAATAAGTGGAACAAGAAATTGATGTTTGTTTCTTTCTCCTTTCCTCTCTAAAAATCAATAACAAAGTTTTAAAAGCCCAACTAGCATGGCTCAGTGGTTGAGTGTGTTGACCCATGCACCTGGAGGTCACAGGCTTGATTCCTGGTCAGGGAACATGCCAGGGTTTGGGCTCAGTCCCCAGCAAGGGGTGCGCAAGAGGCAGCTGATTGATGTTGTTTCTCTCTCATCAATGTTTCTATCACGCCCTCCCTCTTTCTAAATCAATAAAACTTGCTCTAGCTGGTTCGGCCTGTGGACTGAGGGTCCTGGGTTCAATTCCGGTCAAGGGCACATGCCCAGGTTGTGGACTCCATGCCCAGTAGAGGGTGTGCAGGAGGCAGCCGATCAATGATTCTCTCTCATCATAGATGTTTCTATCTCTCTCTCTCTCCCTCCCTCTCTGAAATAAATAAAAATATATTAAAGAAATAAAATCAATAAAAACTTATTAATTTTTCAATTGTTTTCATGGGGTAGCATTTCTCTGCCTATATATGCCCAAACACTGACCTTCAGAGAGAAAGTTTAATATATTATCTGCATGGCAGGGTTTTACTGATATGTGCTCCTCTAACTTTTGGTTTAGAATACGCATTTTAGAAAACACGTGTATTTCTTGGCGCCCTCTTGTGGACATTTTGAGACCACCACCATAGTTAGGGATTAGTTGAAATAGTGCCCTCTTGTGGACAATCTGAGAACAGCACACCAGTAAGGGGTTACTTGCAATAGCGCCCTTTTTAAATTATTATTTTTAACATCTTTATTGTTGAAAGTATTACATACGTTCTCCCTTCTGACCCCATTGACCCCTTCTAGCCCGCCCTGGCCCCAGCCCCAGGCCTTCACCATCCTATTGTTTTGTGTCCATGGGTTATGCATATATGCATACAATTTCTTTGGAAAACACTTGTATTTCTTATTCTGAAGAGCAGTTCTAAAATTTAAAGCATGTTGCCTTTAAGTTCTTAAGCATATCCTTTGGTTACAGTTTCATAAGGAAACATAAGCCTTCAAAAATTTATAAAATGTTTTCACTTATAAAAAATAAGATATTCTAAACTTCGCAAATACTGAACCAAGCATACTGCATTAGTCAGGTTGAAAGCTGAAGAATACTTACATACACTTGTGAATATAAATTGTATCTGTTTTCTTCCAGAGTATACAAATGACCCAGGCAAGGGCAATCAGAAATTATGCTTCACAAAATCAAGACTAAAAGATAAATCTAAGTCAGACAGTATTCCTCTGTAAAATGATCTGGAAACTAAGCTATTAGCGAGTACACATTCACCTCAATTGCCAAACTGAAATCACTTACAGCAATCATTTAGACTTCTCCTAATATACTACACACCTAGAGGTAAAACTGCAAGGAGAATATCCACCTCTACTACTTCTACTAGCCCCTGAAGATGACACAGAATCAGTGCTGGTTTTCTGGCTCTCGAATGACTAAACCTTGAGGAAAAAAAGGCTTTCAGACTGGACGGAGCACATGCACACAACAGTCTGTAGGACCCTCTTGGCAGAATAGGACTTATTTTCCAAAGCACTGGTTACCAGTTACCTTTTATAGCACAAACACAGCTCATCACAAAACAAGCTGGAGTAACGAAGCCAAGCAACTGTCTATTTCTGTGAGACTTAAGCACTACCAACCAATATACTGGTGGACGATTTTGGATACACCAAGACCAAAGAGTTGTAACAACAGAGCAGAATGTAATAATCTGTAGGCAAAGTTCAAACAAATGAAAGGTTTTGTGGCTTATCTGCTATTGATATAAATCTGAATGCAATGGGTGACTTAGGTTCCTGGACCCCAAATTCTTTCTTATTTGGTAAGTCAAGTTTTGTGGGGAAATTTCTAACAAATGATTTGTTGACTAATTTAAAAAAACAAAAGGAGCAAATAGTTCCCTTATAATGAAGACTGCTTCTTCTTCATTCATATGGCACATTTCCTTATCCTCAATTCCAAAATTCCAAGTTTCTCTAAAACTTTGGAAACAAAATCAGACATTTGGTGATACTATTTATAATCTTTATTTGGCCCATTTAATGTAAATATTTATATATATTTTGCTTCATAAAATGCTCCAGAGTCTGCAATGGGTGTTACATTAATGTATACTACACACACTATACTTTTCTAAAATCCAAAAAATTCTGAATTCCAAAACACATCTGGCCCCACAGGTTTACTAGTAAGAGAGTCTGAGTCCATAGCTCTTCCCTTCTGTGTCCAAAGGACAATTTAAACACATTAGATAGAAAAAACAGACATTAGAGATCGTGTCATAACATGAGCAATTAAAAGGTTAAAAAACACATACATTTATAGCTCAATTCTTTTTCCCCAGCTAATCCAGCAATCTGATAATGTTAAATGTCACTAAAAACTGGGGCACTGATACTATCACTTCATTAACTTCGTATTTCTTCCTATGTTCCTAGCACATTAAGCTCCATAAACCAGAAACAAACCCTGCAGTGCCACACTAGAGAGAGGCATATGAATTGTAGATACAATACTCAGAAACTAGTTGTGAAAAATATCGTCATATAACCAGAGTAATAAAAAACATTTCTGAAATTCAACGTCTTGCCCAGTAGAAAGGGAAAAGACCGCTAAAGTAGCCCGCGCTAGTCAACTGTACAAAAAGCTTAGTGCTCACATCTACCGTGCTGGTCCACTGACAGTTCCCAGTGAATTCTCCCTAATCATTTCCAGATAAATGGGTAATCACTTTGGCCGGCCTGGACTGGCAATGCTCCCTACAGTTTGAATATCAAATGTGGCAAGCAGCTAGTGGGCAAAATCATTCTGGGCCCATGGGAAACTCAGGCCTCCAATACGAAAGGCAGGGTCAGAGACAGGCCTGAAGTTACCGCTCCTGCGGGGCTGGTCTGGGTTCTGTGCTGGAAGAACACTAAAGCGCCGGTGCAGCGGTTGGTAGAAGTTTTCAAGTTCCCACAGGAAGAATTATACGCCAACAACTATGCCCGGGAAGGCTAGGATATACTGACTTTTTTTTATGCTTCTTCAGTCTCCCGGTTGCTAGTGAGACAGATTAGCACTTATTTGAACTTATGGCAAGTCAGCTGGGAAAAAACTGATTTAGCCTTAACCTTCAAATGTACTTTTAAAAGTATCTTTACATGAAAGTAATTGTATCTTAGAATGAAATATTCCACGACCACCTTCATGAAGAGAATCTGTGGCTCTCTATGGTGGAGAAAAAAGATTTTAAAAGAATCAGAGCTATCAATATATTTGGCTATTAACCCAGTAACCATTCATTGTAAGGTAAAATATAGAAAGCATATTTTTAAAAATTTTCTTAAGTTTGACTTTGTTAGCCATCCACTTGAATTTCTTATAAGTACTGTTCTAGAGTTTTGGTTTATAAGAGTTTTGGGTTTAGTAGGCTCCAAGTCTATTATAAGTATCAAGCATCTGCTTTCAAAATTTTTAAATAAAAATGTTTTTTTAAAAAAATTAATTTCCTGTAGGTTAACATATTATTTCAAGAATCATTTGTAGACTCTATTCTTTACCATATATGTTATATTATAATCATTTTTCTTGTCAATTAAAATATGTGGTTCTCATTATTGCAAATGTTTGCCTTTTATGGCATACTGCACCTTTAAGCGTAATACACACGCACAGTCATCGGCTCTCACAAGGGATATCACTTTCTGTGCAAAAATACCGTGACCCCAATTTGTTAACAATTTAGAAAATGTATATAAACACCATGTGGTGACCCACTTTTCTTATGTCCTTTGTATTGCTGGGACTTAGCCTTTTTCTTCTGTTTAGATGAACCTGATTGGCTTTCTCTTGTCGCTGAAAGATAAAAGGGAAAATTGGTACAAGGTAATTGCTTACCACTAACCATAGGTACAACTTATATGAACTATCTTTACCAAGAACTGTTATACTTGTAAAATTACATGATGCTTTGAAAATCAGGGTGCTTGTTCTGATAAAATCATAAACCTCAATACCAGACAGATTCCACTATCTATTCAATAAGCACTTATCATATTCCAGTAAATTCTTAGCCTATAATTTAAAACTCATTAAAATAGGCCTACTTTAACTTGGTAAGTACTCTTACTATTGTGTTTCCACAGTTATCAGGAAACTCACTATTGAGTTCGCATGGCCATGGTACACATGGTCTAATTCTGTGATACTGTTTTTGAGTCTTAGGATCTTACCTGGCAACCAATCAGACATAGGTATATTCTTGTCCTGTGAGCTCACAAGATGATCATTGTGAGACAGTCCACTGAAGAACTGCTGACTTTTACAAAAGGACACCTTTCTGTATACCAACTTACACTGTGATGCTGGAGGCTGTAGTTGATATCCAGTTAATTGACACCACCCTACAGGATAGAGGTCAGGAGACTCACAGTCTACCCACTGGTCATATTCTTCTTCCCATCCATCAAAGTGTATCCTCAAGAGGCGATGAATGATTCGCGTTACTGTGGCTACACATATTAAACGTGGCTCCATGAGATCTACTGCTTCTAACTTCATTCCGACACGAAATCCGTGATTTGGAACATCCTGACATGGAGAAGCAGAACATTAATACTGGTGAGAAGACGAATGCATAACTCCACTGTCACTACGAGAGGGAAAGAAAGGAAGCTACATAACCAAATAATGTGACTTAAACCAAAAATTCCCAAATAATTCTTTAGTTACTGAAACGTGTGAAGGTGAAGCATTTAAGAACTAGTTTGGCAATATATTCATTTTTATGTTACTCAGATTAAAAAATGAAACCCTGTTTGGAAACAAGCTTCACTTCCTAGGTAAAGGAAGTATTTATATTGTTTCATTACTCTCTATTTTTTAAAATATAAATCTCTAAAAAAAAAGGAAGAAAAAAATAACAAAAAAATAAAATAAAATATATAAATCTCCATCCACTAAGAAATTCTAATAAAAGCAAAGATAGTTTATCAATAATGATGTACATTTGTGTGTACAATTCCACATAATCATGCCATCATTGAAATTTACCTTATTAAATAGTTTTACTGGTGCTGCAATGGAGCCAGTTTCCCTGAGGTAGTCAAACCATTTAAAAGGAAGTTTAGTGTAACCTGAAAGACACAACTGGTTTAAGTAGCAGTTCATTTAAAATTAGCATACTACAAGCAGGTAACAAGTAACTCAGCACGCGCTCAGATTTTAGGTTATATGATAAACTTTTAATTCACGCTCTAATACTGCTGACTCTAATAGCTCCTCCATGTTATAAGGGTTTTCCTCCTTTCCTAGATATACCACTTAATCCTAACGCAAAAGTGACTCCTTTCCTCTGTCACCACAAGAACTGTAGACTTCTGCTTTCTCAACCCTAGGCTTAGAACAGTCCAGCATTTAACACTTTCCAGTGACATTTTTCTTTCTTTGCAAGAAAGAAAACTCACTGGACAAATACTATTTTTTATAGACATCTGGTTCTGCCCGCCCCCCACCACCCACCCCTTCTTTTCTTAAGAGAAAAACCATAGGCTCAGATATTAAAATCAGAGAAGTTGTTAGTTAAGCCACAAGAGCTATTTAAGGTTCTACCTTCTTTTAAAAAGCCACATGACTCTAAAAATGAAAACTTGCCCCCGCAACACTAAAGTATCTATTAAAAAAAGTTAAATGTATGCAATAACCTATTGAGCTTAATCACCATCTCAACAGGGCTTGAGAATACAAATTCATATTATAAAGTATATGGATGCTCAGAAAAAATTCTATACTAACAATTTATTAAAGCTACCCGGAATACAGTGCTTTGATTTTAGACCACCTCACAGCTTATGTGTGCATATATTCATATATGCAATATATACACAGATATTCACACAGCATCTAGGGCTGTGTTAAATGTTGTAAACAGGTATCACATAAAAGGAAAGCAAGAATGAAAACCCAGTATGTGTATTAGGATGAAGTACCTCTAGGTGGAGTAAGTTCAATCATGTTAATTTCACAGAAACCAACAGGGAAAATAGAAGGGGAGGTTGCATGATAACAGAACCAGTCAGATCCATCTGCTGCTTCTGAGCCATCGATCCCAATCATTAGGAATCCGTCAGCCAGCACCTTTTAAATGAAAAGAATTCCAAGTATTTGAAATTAGACACCACTATTTTTTAAAAAACATATTGATTTTTACAGAGAGGAAGGGAGAGGTATAGAGAGTTAGAAACATCGATGAGAGAGAAACATCAATCAGCTGCCTCCTGCACGCCCCCTACTGGGGATCCAGCCCACAACCAAGACACATGCCCTTGACCGAAATCGAACCCAGAACTCTTCATTCTGCGGGCCGAGGCTCTATCCACTGAGGCAAACCAGTTAGGGCTAGACACCACTATTACAAAAATGACCCTTTAAGTGGCGTACTAAAAGAAAAGAAAATCGATGACATAAAAGATTTCTTAAAAGTGAAAAATGCTTCCCAGGGGATTCTTAGGCCTGAGAACCGAGAACCACTCTTTTAAATCTTTTCTTAAAGCAGTTTCAGAAAAGAGGAAAAAGAAAAAAGAAATAAAATAAAAAAGAAAAAAAGAAAAAAGGAAGTACTACCTACCAAAAGGAAGGAAAAGGCACAAAAAGTTAACACAGGAAACTGAAGATAAACTTGGCCTTGTTACAATTCTGTGTTGGACTAGCTTTGACCAGGAAGTAACTTAAATATTCTTCCTCTAATTTAGGATATACTTCAACAAATAAAGGTAGCGGACTCAAGATGACAATCGTAACGAGCTATACAAAAGGAGAACCTCTGATAAGAGAATTCAGTCACTTTAAATACTCCTAACCGTCTTGTCTCCCCAGTGAAGATACACACACACACATTTTATGTCAAAAAGAATTCTATTAGGGGCCTCCTTCTCCTGTAACTTTAAAAACAGCTCTTATAATTGCATTCCTGTATTTTAAAACCCATTCTCTTACCTTTCTAATGGTTGCCACACATATTGTGGAAAGATTTAATGGGTCTATAGCTTCCAATTTCATTCCTTCCTTGAACCATTCCCCAGTCTGGTCCACTTCTTTTACCTAAAGAATTACATGAAAGCACATCACTGTTACAAATATTATCATTTTAATAATGCAAGTTACCAATTTGAAAAGGTTTACCAGATGGAAATACCAAATGCCTTCTCCTACCTACCTAATATTTTAATGCAAACTTCCATTAGGGAACAGAGAGAATTCAGACAAACAGACAGAATTTAAAAATAATTATAATCAATAGTTGTGACACCTACGAATTACAAGGTTTTAATCCTTTTAAGTGAACATATGTAATTGTGATTTCCATAATTTTAGGAAAAAAACCCCACAACCCTCTTTTAAACATAATTTACAAATGAGGGTTCTTATAAAAACTTCTTACCTTAGCAAATAAATGTGGTGGTGTATCAAAATGTCCATCCTGTTTCTTTGTAATATCTACAAGGAAAAGTTACATACTAATCTGTCAGCATTTGTGAGAAGACCAAAAACCACGTTTCTTTGAAGGTTTCAAACTCACAAGGTATGTATACTCTAAAACATGGCAAAAATATATGCCTTCTACATTTATGATTAATAACCTTTAATAGTCTTACTCTCTTCAGAGTACATGTGCCATTAAGTACACTCAGCCAATTAGAATGCTGGTAATTCCCTAAGGAGGGAATTGTAACTTTAAGTGTGTTTTAATGTGTTTAGTATTAAGTTTAACCACAGGTAATTCTGCTATTTTGATTAAAATTGAATGGAAAGGGAAAGGATACAGACTGAGATCTTTCAAATGGGGTGGATAAGAAAAATGTAAGAAAACAAATGTAGTTGTGACCAAAAATGCATTATTTTTAAATTGAGGACAAGTGGAAGAAGGAATTAGTTAGGACACAAATATTCTGTGTGAAGATTCTCGATTAAGGTAGGATAAGTTGCCCAGACAACGAGAATGCTCTCTTTGACCTAAGCTGTTCTGTAGAGGAAAATAACCAAGTAGCAGACTTCAGCCTCAATGACATTGCCAACAGGAGTTCTCATGACAGGTGCTTACCAGATCTTTTGAATCGATGGCCTATGCTTCGAGACCAGCCAATATGATGGATGAGTGGGCTGTGCATATGGCACCAGAAGTCATCTGTTTTATCTTCACTGTCTTCATACACTAGTCTTAACCGTCCTCCAATCACACTTTCCACCACTGCTACTCGTGTTCGACACAAATGCCTTTTGTCAACCACTTCCACTCTCATGCAAGGTTTGAAAGGGTACTGCATACTTTCTGAAACCTTGAAACAAAAGCAGACAAAAACTCTTTGGGATTCATGACGGAAGTCTACCAATTATTTTACTATTGCACTATTAAAAATAATGATATTTACTACAGCTCTGGCTCACTAAATTAACACAATTCCTTAAAAACTTGAAAGTTACTCCTTTTTATAGAGCTCTCATTTGACACTTCAGTCCCTTTCTAAGATCCCATCTTTACCTTTTGTGAGAAGTCGGGAGGAAGTGTTTTGGCACCAGTAAGTCGTTTCACTAGAAAAGCTTTCCAGTTCGTATACTTATGATGAATAGCTAAAACAAAAGAAAGAACCAGTTACACTTCAGTGAAGAGTGAATTGCTGCATAAAGTATTTGTTAAAAAAAATAGTAACAAATTTCCTTGCAATTTAGAATATCAAGGTCCTGAAGAGCAAAAAAAAAATAGAGAAAACAAATATGTCTTGCCAGCAATTAAGTCAATTGAAACCAAAAAATACACTTTTAATTTCTGTATCACCTTAATGTCACTATGAGTGAAAGTGCATTTAAGTATGTGGATTTACATTACAGTAAGAATAAGTAAACTACTTACTTCTAGGAGGGACAAGAGGTTTCCCACTGGCTGCACACCAGCCAACTGGACGGATATCAGAACTACATATATTGCACCAGAAGTCCAGAGCAGAGTCGTTTTCAAATCCTTCATATCTTAAAAGGGCATTGTAACCTGAAACCAACAAATTAATCACCACATAAGGAGAAAATAAATGAAATAAAACAGGATCTAGCTGCTGGTGATGGTTTTAAAACGTTAGCGTGCATCTGCAACAGAAACACTTGCAGGGTTGAGAACAGACAGATGGCTAGGCCCCACCCCTGAGATTCTGATTTAGCAGATCTTGGGTCAGTCTGAGAATCTGCATTTCTAACAAGTACCCAGTGATGCTGCTGCCCCTGGTGTACGGATCAGACTTTGAGAACCATTTGTACAACACAATTAGTTTTACTGTTTTCAGAGCATGGCTTCCTCCTTAGAATATATTTCAATTTTATCCATGGTTTCTTAAATTTTAAAACAGAAATTCACAGTGAAAACAGAGTTGGGAAAGTTCTATTAGAATGTGTAGTTTTGAAAATAAAGGAAGAAGATTGTGTATGGTTAGTTAATAAAATCTTTCAAGTCAGAGAAACACAGTTAAGACACATTTCAAAGACATTATTTTACTCAGCTCAACAGGCCACCAATTATTCTTGGATAATTTGGATTTAGCTACTTCAAGAGTCTAAATTTTTCTGTCCTGTTTATTTGGAAATAAGACTTGAAAATGCTAGGTAAATAAATTCAATAAACACAGATAAAAGTCTGTGAAATCACTTAAAAAACTGTTATGTACTAAGCAAATAGGAAGCTGTACTTTGTAGAAAAAGAAGAAAGTACAAGATATAACCTGTTTATAACTTAATAAAATCTTATGTTAAAATAGATTAAAGTTTAACTTAAGGTGTTTAGTAGAATAAAAGAAGCCAAATAAACTTATATTTCAGGCCGGGAGCTACATTTAGTCAGCATTTACATGTTAATATCTATGATAAAAATTTATAGCATTACATCTTTAGTTTTAAAATGCAGTAAGTCACAGAATAATTCATGAGTTTGCTAACTGTTGCTGAGCTCTAGTTCATGATTAACACCAGGCTCACTTCTAAAACATCACTAAAGTGGCTTAGAATAAGATATATGAGGCAATTAGATAAAACAGAAATGTAAAATCAGAGATGGAAGGCAGAAATAATTCCCGGATATTAAATGCAACTGACTTAAACACCTAGGACAGAAACAACATATTGCTGTTTTAAATTATGGTGTAGAGGATAAGAGTAGCATTTAGAAAATGCTTACAAAGCAGGGGAAGCATTTCAAGGAAAAGATAGGAAATGAATTGGTTATATGCCAAGTGCAAAGCATGGGACATTCTTGTGAGAGTAAGCAAAGGCACAGAGATGACAGAGAACACACTGTATGAGGGCGGAGGAAGATTAATCTCTTTAGAACAGATCACTTATATTGGGGAGCAACAAAAGATTTGGTCATTGGTATACGGTGCAACTCAAATGGCTGTAAATGCAGACCATCTTCACCCTTTAAGGACAAAGAAGCCAGAAAGGTCCTGAAGAAGAGCAACAAAAATAGAGAAATGCCTATTCATTTGTGCATTAAAGACATTTAATTTAATTTGTAAAAATGGAATTAAGTTCATTTTCAGGGAAGTTAAGTCTATCGATGACTGGGGGAGAATTTCTGGAGACAGGACTAGAAAGAGCAGGATAAGACACCTCTTCCAGTAATCTAAGGGTAACTTTTCTTATCTGAGTGGCTGTCCCTCCCCTAAAGTGCTACAGTGCCCTATGACACCACCACTCACTGAGCACCTTGTCGTAAACTTTTCCAACATTTGGCAGATGGAAGCTCACAGAAAAAAAACAAGTCTTACACTTTTGCACATCACCTGCCTTCAGTGCCTAACAGAGTAAATACCTAATGCATTTACTTCATGAGCACTGAGGTAATCAGGGTCAGGGGACACAAAAGTAGTGGAAATGAAGAAAAAGGAAGAACTCAAGATACATGAAATTATCAATACCAGTTGACTTTTGGTATTGTGACTCATCACTTGTTTTTAATACCTCTACTGTGTGTTACTTTTCAAAGTATTTTCCTCTTCCAGGGGTTGGCAAACTACATTACGGCTCACAGATCTGGTCTGATTTTTGTTGTTGTTTTTAAAAATATTCTTAATGATTTTTAGAGAGAGAGGAAGGGAGAGGGACAGAGGGAAACATCAAGGTGAGAGGAGAGCATCGATTGGCTGCCTCCTGCACACACACCCCCCCCCCCCCCCGGGGGATCGAGTCTACAACCTGGGCATGTGCCCTGACCTGGAGTCAAATCCACCACCTTTTGGTGCATGGGATGATGCTCAACCAACTGAGCCACCCAGCCAGGGCTGGCCTGATGTTTTGTAGTCTGCCATCTAAGAATGGTTTTTACATTTTTAATGATTGAAAAAATAACAAAGAATAGTATTTCATAATAGGTGACATTTACATAAAACCCAAATTTCAGTGGCTATACATGAAGTTTTACTGAAACACAGGCATGCCTATTCATTTGTGTATTGCTACAGCTGTTTTGATGCTACAATGGTAGAGTTGAATAGTTGTGACAGACTGTTTTGCCCAAGAAGCTGAAAATACTTGTCTGGCTTTTAACAGAAAAAGTTTGCCAACCCCTGCGCTATTACCATATTTATTTATTTGGCAACATTTGCAAAATTTACAAGTAGTATGTTTCCTTAAAAGTTACAAACATAATCGGCATTTTCTAGAACAAGATGTGTGCTTTTCACCTGCTAATTTTACAATTCCAGCAATCCAGAAGACTTTGGTAGGTAGGCTGCAGTCTGTATTGGGAACTTCTACTCTCACATTTTCTGAGATATCACCCCAGCAGGTCCCCATAGGTGCCTGTCATATAAAAATTACTAAATTATCATCTTATTAACATAAAACCTAAAACATACCATTCAAAATTAAGCATTACTATCAATAATAAAAATATTAAACTAAAAATGCCATTTAATTCATTCACTTTTCTTTAAAAACATAATTGTTATTCCCCTTTTCACAGAATTCTATTTGTAAAAATCCAGTGACAAGGTCAAGCTCAAGATGAAGAGGATTCACATATATTAGAATAGATCCATGTCGACCAAAATTCAATACTGTCCTAATATAAGACTTGAGCAGCAATTTTTGTAAAAACTGAAGCACAACTTGAGGGACTTCACAGGATAAAGGTGACTTAAGAAACGCATTATTTTTAATATGCACTGAATAAATACACTTTAGCTTAATCTCTAATTTTAAAAGATCTCACCGAAGAGCAGAAAGAAAAATAATTCCTATTAGCAATGTGGTTTCCAATAACAAAGGAGAAACAAAACTTAAATATCTGTATTTTCTACTTAGTTAAATTCATAGAACAGAAATATAGCCTGTTAAACAGACATGTGGCAAAAGCACTGGGTACAGTTATTTAAAAGTGCGAGTTGAAGAGTTTTTGAAGATGCATACCATAGTAACTTGTTATATAATTTGTTATTTCTAAATTTCTCATGCAGGAATTACTATAAACAAAGAGAAAACTTTCAGTGTTAGAACCGGTAATCAGTAGCCTCCAGACCAAAAGGTTAAAATGAGGATTCAGAAAACCAATCAAATGACTATCATGAAGGGATTTTCCAAAATCTCACATATGTTCCTAAATTACAATTTCCATTACATTTTAATCCTTATAACTTGAGGCCATTTACAATTATCTGGAGCATATGCAATGGTAAATTAAACCAAGTGAATTCAGGATTGTAAATGCTGATCATACTAAACAGTCTCTGTGGCCTTTGACATCAGCTCCATGAAATATAATTTAGAACCTTGATCATGATTAGGTGAGATTATAAAAGACCTGATAATACGAGCAAATCAGGAAAAGACAAAATAGCTTCAAGGCTCAAAGATGAGCAAACACAAAGACATCTAGGAGTCACAGGATCTAGCCAATTTGAACACTGGGCAATGTTTTCCATGCAAAGCCTTCCATACATTGGCAAATGCTAACCCAATAGGAGGATTAGCCTAAAACATGAACCCTATCCTCTCAATACTTTATATGGAACTTCTGAAGGAGAGGAAGAAAATGTCAAATAATACCGAGCTAGGATAAGTCTGGCACCAAACACAGAATCAATCTATGGCTATTGCTTAAAGTAGCAAACAAACTTGAAGACAGTGGCCTATCTTAACTATGTGTGATTCTGGAAGGATACATGTAACTACCTCCCTGAGCTGTGCAAAAAATAATACATCCATCATGATTACCTCTTTCTGCTTTTTTAAAAATGGAAATACTGGACTCTTTGGGTTCTGCTATCTCCCCCTATATCACTCTAGACTGTAGGGCCATCCCTATTGCCAGCAGATATGATCAGAAAAGGAGAGGCTGGGAGGAAGATAGGTAACATAGATTAAGCTAAGATAAATTAACACAAAGACCATGTGTTCAATTCTGTGAGGATGGACCAATTAGAGTAGACAGATGTAGTTAAATGTATGTATTGAATTAAGATAGGGTAGTCATTCATCCCTCTTTGTTTGGCTGCCAAATCTTATGGAATGGGTTTATTTTTCATTGAGAAGAAAGAGGCATCGTATTGCTGAGCAGTTGGGGTTTATGTTGGCACATTGCTAAGTACATTTGGCAGACAGGACTCCTTTTTGCACTAGATATGACAATGTCATACTGATTTTTTTAAAAAGCCTTAACAATTATTTGGAGAAAATAACTTTTAGTCACATTTTATTAAAGAAAACAAAGTACCAATATGCTCACTTAAAAAATAAAGTTCATGTTGACTTTAGCAGGGGTTATTATGTTCTGGTCCCTACAGTCTGGATTGGTATAGGAGAAAGTAGCAGAAAGTGACATTTGTTCTTGCCTGTAAGTTTGTGGTTCTGCTAGGCCCTCTTAAACCAATCCATATGGTTTACTCTAAGAAAAAAAAGAAGAAAAAACAAAAAAGAGCACTAGAGCCACTGCACAGTATGTGCTCGATGTGTTGAAATAAGGTAATTTTATAGATATATCTGCCCTTTTGTTTAAAATGAATATTCTTAAGTGTGGAAGACTAAATGACCCAGGGCTTGACAGCCATCTTCATCCAAGTCATCTGTCTTCTCTTGCTGGCAGGAGGGATACCTCTGAAAGTCTGGATTGGCATAGCATGAACTAGCAGAACCATAATTTACAGGTAACAACAAATTTACCTTCCAGACTCAGGGCGAGAGGTCCACCTCAGGCTCCTCCCAAACCAGGAAGATCTGCTTCACCACTTCCTGCTCCAGGCCGCTCGTGAGGCTATCTGGGAGCGACTCTCCTTCCCTGCAAGGTAAGCTATCATCAGGTCCTGCGGACACGGCCACGTCCAAATGCTGAGGGCTCCCCAGCACAAATGCATAACCTCCACCTGACTGTCTGCAGGAAATCAGTCGACGGGAAGCCTTATTTTCTGCACTTCAAGAACATTCCCAGACAGTCCATTAGCCTGGATGGCTAGTATTTAGACGCTCAGAGGGCTGATTCACTGCACATAAGACGATTCACGGCAGAAATACAGATTTCCTTCCACAGAGCTGCCAACCTATAATTTTTTTTAATCCTCACCTGAGGATATTTTTTCCATTGATCTCTAGAGAGTGGAAGAGAGAAGGGGAGGAGGGGAGGAGGGGAGAAGGAGGGAGGGGGGAGAGGGGAAGAGGGGGGGAGAGAGATAGAGAGAGAGAGAGAGAGAGAGAGAGAGAGAGAGAGAGAGAGAGAGAAACACTGACGTGAAGAGACACATCAATTGGTTGCCTCCTACACTCGCTTCTACCAGGGCTGGGGAACCTGCAATCGAGGTATGTGCCCTTGACTAGGAATTGAACCTGCAACCATTCGGTCTGGGGACAGACACTCCAACCACTGAGCCACACTGGTCAGGTCCAACCTATAACTTTTGATAAACACACACAATCTTCAATATTAACAGAATTTAAGTGGGCAGAGGTTAGCCTTGAAATTGCATATAGGTAATAAAAAAAAAATCAACCCCAATGATGATATGGCAAGTGCAGAAAAAGTCATCATTAGAATATTTTAAGACAAACAGGCATATGATTACTAAAGTGCATCAAGTAGAAAAAGATGAAATATTTGGCTAATAAAAGGGAGAAAACATTATAGGAAATTAACTAGAAAGAAATTAGAACTCCTAAATACTCTATTTGCCAGAATTAACAGGAAGCAGAAAGAGAAAAATAAATCGTTCCCATTCACCTTTGATACTAGAATCTATTTTTTGGGGTGGTGGCAGCTGGGAGATGGGAATTGCAAGGCAAGTACAAAAGGAAAATGGGATGTTTGGGGTGAAAGAATTACAAACGAAAGAATGCCATTTGCACATAAAAAGGAAAAGCAGTGGTTACTAATTTGAAAGACATAAAACAGTACATAACTAAAAAAACACATTAAACCTATATTGTTTAAGAAAATAATCTAGATTACTTAGGTTTTCTTTAAAACTGGTGATTTTTATATATTACAGTTCACTGCTTTCCTGGAGAGAATCATTTGTGGCAACACAATAGCTAACTCAGATGGGGCACTACTAAGTGGCAGACACTAATTTAAGTTTTAATTTCCATCTAGGACGACACAGTGAAGGTTCTAACATAGTTAAACTGAATGCGAAGTCATATTTATTTTCAACTTTCAATGAGTAAGTGCCTATGTGTGATCAAGGTTAGGGAAAAATATTTTTTAATTGAAAGATTATTTTAATAAGCACGTATCTGAGAAAACAGATAAGTTTTACTATAAACTACTGTGTACATATACATACAAAAGGGCTTTTCTTTTATTCTTAAAATTTAAAAATATAATTGTGATACATGCTGCAAAGAAAGGATTAGAAAATACCATGGAAGATATATCAGCTCCTATTTGTGGAGACAGGATGAGAAAGTATAGTAAACTCAGCTTTAAAGTTACGGCACACATGTAAAAAGAACCTTTAAAAAAATAGAAAACTAAAACTACTTTCAAGGGGGAAAAAGCAGGATGACAGCATTTCTGGCTTTAGTGATCACAATGACAAGACACCAGAGTATATAGTCCAGGGACAAAAAAAAAAAAAAAAAAAAAAGAAATATGAAACCTACAAACACGTAACTGAAGGAGGATGATTTTAGCTTTTGTGTGGTTCATGTACATTTGATATTAACCAATTTTGCCCCCTGCTATAATATTTAGGGAATGTTTTACTTCATTTTATAAGGCAAATCATGGGAAATAGGAGCGTTTCAACTTAAAAGACGGCAGTCTTTATGGCAACAATGCTCTAACCAACTGAGTTACTGGGGCAGGGCTGAACTAGATGATTTTAAAGATGACTCAGAGTTTTGTGCCATATGACTTAGAGTTAAAAGTGCTACTGTCTACACCTCAGTGGTTTCCAACCTCAGGGACTGACAAGGAAGGGGGGGCCAAGGGCCAAGGCCCTGGCCATTCCATTCCATCCCACCTCTTTTTTTTTTTTAATTAATTTTTTTTCTTTATTAAGGTATTACATACGTGTCCTTATTTCTCCCTATTTTTTTTATTGTCTAAAGTTTTACATATGTCTCCTTTTCCCCCAATTGCCCCCCCGGCCCTTTCAGACAATCAGAACAGCTTCTTCTTATCCTAGCTATGTTTATTAGGGAAAAGGGGAATGCTGATGCTTAAAAAAAAAAAAAAGTCTGAAAACTACCACCTAGAAAAAAATAAAAGATATATCAGAAATGTGGCAACCATAATATACAGATTTCTAAGTAGATATATTTAATGACAACTGAGCTTGATTTCCATTGCTAAATTATAAAAAACATCAAATGCTGTTGTAATTGAGGATAAACCACTATGCATATATATTGCAATTATCACACCACCCTCCCCCCAAATTCCTGGTTCAATCAGAGCAACTCTGCTTCCATGTTACACACTGGATGTTGTTGTTTTAAAAAGTATATTTTTATTGATTTCTTTTTAGAGAAAGAGGAAGGGAGAGGGAGAGAGATAGAAACATCAACGAGGGGAGAGAATCATTGATCAGCTGCCTCCTGCATGCTCCCTAGTGGGGGAATCAACCCGGGCATGTGCCCTTGACTGGAATCGAACCCAGGACCCTTCAGTCCGTAGACTGACATTCTACCCACTGAGCCAAACAAGCTAGGGCCACATTGGATGTTTAAAGATTATGTTTTAATGAAGAATCCCCTAGCAGGGAAAGGCTCCCACCCTGTGCTCAAGTTGAAGACAAGGCGTATGTAGAGTCTGGAGGAAGCAGGCCCTACTGATGAACCAGTGTTAGGCAGATCTCCTGTTTCCAGCTGATCCCGACAGTAGGTTTTCTACAGCCAAAGCTAGTAACCCTCCTTGGAGACCTGGAAACCTATCTCAGGGGGAGAACCATGAAGAGTCAACTCTAAACAACACCTCAAACCAAGTGTAGCATGAGGTGTGATCTCCTAAACCAAATGGTTTCAGATGAAGATGCTGGTTAAGCCACAAAGCAAACTCATTAGTACGAATACATATTTAGAAATTACCAATGTAAGTTTTTCCCTATTTGATAAGGAGAAGGCAGTAAAGAAAGATGAGTGGAGCAGAAAAGCACTTGGTGACAGATGCCTTGCCTCTGCGTGCAAAAGGAGTCTCCACTGTATTATTAACATTGATTTTAGAAAAAAAGAAAAAAAATTGATTTTAGAGAGAGGGAGGGTAAAGGGGGAAACTGAGATACAGATAGACAGATAGAAACACTGGTCGGTTGCCTCCCGAAGTGCCCCAACCAGGGATTGAACCTGCAACCTGGATATGTGTCCTAAATAGGAATCGAACCCACCACATTCTGGTGTATGGGGAAAGGTGCTCCAACCAACTGAGCCACACCTGCCAGGGCGACAGCATTCGTTATGGATAACATGATTAAAGCTAGATGCTCTATTTTATATAACTAGAGGCCTGGTACATGAATTCATGCATGGGTGGGGTCCGGCTGGCCCGCCCTGAGCCAGCCGGGGGGAGGGGACGCAGGAGGTTGGCGGGCCGGCCCCACCCTGGTTGAACTCTACCCCTGGTAGAACTCCGGTCGAACGAACAATTTGCATATTACCCTTTTATTATATAGGATAATACTTTAATCTTTAAAAAAATATATATTTTATTGATTTTTTACAGAGAGGAAAGGAGTGGGAGAGAGAGTTAGAAACATTGATGAGAGAGAAACATCAATCAGCTGCCTCCTGCACACCCCCTACTGGGGATGTGCCCCCAACCAAGGTACTTGCCCTTGACCGGAATCGAACCTGGGACTCTGGGACTCTGGGACCCTTGAGTCCGCAGGCCGACGCTCTATCCACTGAGCCAAGCCAGTAGGGCAATACTTTAATCTTAATAAAGCAAAGTTGAAAAGAAAATCAATTTAATTATTATAATTGAGATATAGTTTTATTATGCAAAGATATGGATGTGAAATAAAATATGAAATTGGGACTTTGATATGCTATTTAAAAAATATCCTTGACTACTTACATAAAATAGCTAGACATGGCTTATGATATCGAAACATAAAAACCAGTGTTAAAGATAGTAAAGAATAAAGGCTATTCAGGAGACAACAGACAAGTGTTCCAGGAATCTATCCCAAGAGGACAGTTGAAAATTTGTTGAGTAATTCTCTTTAAAACTGCTGTTGCCATGTATTTTATAGCTCTCACAAATGTGACACCATCATCAACATTACAGTAATAAATCACCTACTTTCCACTGTGGTAAGTATCTAAGATTCCACTTAAGTTGGTTCAGATAGTTACCATGCCACCAGGACTAAGGGCTTAACACTTGTACTTTCAAGAAAGAAAACCAGCAAATGAATGAACTTGCTTTAATTTATATTTCTACCACTAAATTAATATGTGTGGCCTTGATCAAGATCTTGTATTAGCCATGAATGAATGAAAATTCATTTGGATTTCCACAGTAAGAACTCAAACTCAGTTTTGTTTACATGCTATTAGTTAAAAGTATAGCCCTAACTTAATGAAATGTTAAGTGTAAACAAAATTTCATTTATTGTTTTTCTAAATTCTCTTTTTTATAAATGGTCATTAGCAGATAGAACCTTTATATATAAATTGAACTTGTAGTCAGGTTACAAAAGCATTGTAGGAAAAAAATTTGCAGATAATTTATCACAGGCTCTTGAATCAAAAAGAAATAGAATCAAAAGGAAAGAACTTATCATCAGATACATTTTATACATAACTCTGAATTATTTGATGCTTCGTAACAATCTAATTGCTAAAAAAACATCTAGGAAAGGGTTATGCATGATATATATCTCAAATATTTCAGCCCACAATACTGTATTACTAATGGTTCCTTCTGTGCTCTGGTGCTTTTACATTTGTAGACAAATATAAAACTGGAAGAAAAACCCTTTCTTTTCTGAATTATCAGGTCAAATCACAAAGATTTAGGTAACATACATGATAGATGATTTCTATTGTTGAACCACATGACATTGCCACTGTATAACTATTTTTTTATACAAAACCAGCAAGTTAATATAAAATTGGATGAGACTAGTATTTTTCCTGGTTTAAAATAATTTCAGATTGCAATTTCTTTATACAAAGCTTTTACTTATAAAACTTATAGAAGTTATTTTTTAGCTATTGATAGTTATAATAAAATATTTCCATTACAAGGTATAAAATAAAAATCTAAGGGTAAGATGCTTAGGTGTTATTGTACCTCCAGATTTAGCAATAAATAAGCATTTCAATTTGAGGTGAGAAATTCCATACTCACATGTTTAAAGCAGGTAACTGGAGCTGCTATAAAGCTATTGCTATTGATGTAGTTACCCCAGCTGAAACCTTCCATGGAGACTACTGTTGAAATAAAAAAAAATTTAGATATATTACAATTCTCAAATCTTTTATCTTTAAAAAGGCTATTATTTTAAAATGTGAAATGATATAAAATTAATTTATCACCTTTAAAGGTGTGTTTTTTGGAAAGATTAAACAACTTCTCTAGATGAACATAAATTTTGGCATCAATCACATTTGCAAACAAATAACAGTTAAATATTTTTTATATATAACATATACTACTCAGAAGTGAATTAAGAGCTCTCCAGTTATGAGAAGCAAAGAACAGCTGAGCAGGTGTTCATTAACTAATATGGCTATGGCTACTTTTGTTTTCATTCCCACACAGTTCTTACATGAACCTGAGGGCGAAGTCTATCCAGTATCTACCACCTAATAGTAGGGTTTTCATTACTTTACTCTCTATTTACCTCTCAGCCAGAGAATATTCTATTAGAAATGGTCCTTTCCTCTTAAGACTCGCTTCTTCCCAATCCCTGCTGAATGTCCTATTTCTTTGCCAATTATCTTCACAATGCTCCCTACCATCCAAAGCGCTGAGAAACAGTACATAAAAAATACCAAACCAGATAAAAACCATTAATATAAAGGAGGTGTCACAAGTACGGGACCTTCTAGAATATCCTCTTCTAGAATAACTTACTGAAATCAAAACCGTCATGTGCTAATAGGGCATAGAAATAGCTTAGTTTACTAGAAACCAAATTAGAATGTCATTATTTAAACTAGATGCATCTATCAAATTATTTCACCTTTATTACATTCACCCACATTACCTGCTTTAGTCTTTGCTTGATTTTGCAAGGTAGCTTGATACTGAGCATATGCGGCTAGTTTAGCAACTAAAGGTTGTTTCTGAAGAACTTTTGCTTTCTTTGTTGGAGGCTTACCCTAAAACAAGAAGAGTTAAGTAAATAGGATTCTTTTCACCTCCCCCCCATCAAAAACTAATTTGATTGCATACTACTCATTCTGCTTAAGTAAACATCGAGGGTTTAGAAAATTATTAAAGCAGAGGGAACATACAAGGAATTTTAACATGAGAAATGTATTCTGGAGTTCTGGCGCAATGTAGATATCTAACATGGGTAGCAGAGCTGGCATAGACAAAAACAGCAATATGCAAATTAATATGTTAATAAAAAATTACATCCCATAAGATGTTAAAATATAGGCTGTGGTGGATACTTGATTCTTTCTTTTACTAGATAAAACCAGTGGTTATTCACTCATGCAGGTTGCCAAGCATTGCTATTTATATGGTAAGAAAAGATAATTTAACGTTTAAAGAGTAAGTGACTGAGGTTTATACCTTTAGCGCTAACGAAAAAGATCAATGACAAAATGATCATGGGCCAAATTCACAGTGTGACAAACTGCCATCCATTTGGGTACAGACCAATGCTCAGGATCTTTAGGCACTGTCTTTCTGAAATATAGAAATACATCTAAGTGATGTATTTCCTTAATTTGGGGGACTTAAATAATCCTTTCAGTGCTATGTAATGATCACAGTAATAAATTAAAGGAGAATAAGAAAAATGTGATCACAAAAATAAAATATATTACAAAACTCAGATATGCAATGCCTTTAAAACATTGTTTATATGCTACAATAGTAAAAACTTAAGACAAATGGTCAACTCTCCAGTTATTTTGTAGGTACTGATATACAGAGAAATATGATTTTCCTTCTATATCATGAACGTTTTTCAAAAAGGTTAGTTGGATTAACCAAATACATTTGGGCAAGGTATCAAATGGGTTGTTATCGAAAGTACAAAGCAAAAATGATGGGAAAATAAAACCAAAGTGAAATCATATCCCCTCAAATGCTGAAACATTCTACCTTAATGTTAACTCAAAAGAAAACGAGGGGAAATGGCTTCGATTTCTGCATATAGAAAGATATTTATTAAATTTATAATTATTTAGAAAAAGGGTTTTTTTAACCCACTTATACAATTCAGTTTATTCTGGATACTATGCCTTGTCTATTTATAATAGTTGTCAATTCTACAGACGGAACAAACATTGGGGCTGACCTATTTCCTAAAAATGTGGGGTGTAAAATGGTAACTGACCAATGGGGCAGAGTGGAGTGTGGTGAATCACAATCAAATGACAGATAAACAGTGAAAGCCATAGAAATAACAGATATAAAGAATAAGAAGGTTTCTGTACCGTTACCTGAAGTCTGGCCAAAATGCTTGCCTTCTTGGAATTAGACGAATAACTTCTTGAACATGAAACACTGCAGAAACGCTTTGTTTTAGAGTAAAAAGCATCTCGCACACCAACCATCCCACACATTTCACAGGTAGCTAATAAACAAAATAAAAAGATTGGTGTCGCAATCACATAATAAAATCAATTTTAATCTAACCGTTTAATAATTTCTCCAATTGCCTAAAAGTTTTTTTTTTAAAATATATTTTATTGATATTTTACAGAGAGGAAGGGAGAGGGATAGAGAGCTAGAAACATCGATGAGAGAGAAACATCGACCAGCTGCCTCCTGCACACCTCCCACTGGGGATGTGCCCGCAACCAAGGCACATGCCCTTGACCGGAATCGAACCCTGGACCCTTCAGTCCGCAGGCCGACGCTCTACCCACTGAGCCAAACCGGTTTTGGCAAATTGCCTAAAAGTTTTAATTTAAAATTTTTCCTTCTCAAGGACAGAAAATTTATTCTATCTGTTGCTATACAAATGGTAGAAAAGCCTAGACAAAAGTGAGAGAGAAGATTGGTATGATGCCATGGCTAGGAGCACCGAAGGTCTGAGAGGCTTTAAAAGGGATCAAAAGACACAAACAAATGTAAGTCAGATTCAACTAACATTTCCTTAGTGCTCATCAGGTGCCAGGCATTTTCATCTACATTATGAGTTGCAGTGTTTGGAAAGATTATAAACAAAAGATGAAAGGTGTAACATGACTGAGGATTAATACAAAGTATCGTGTAAGCCTTTAAAATATTGCAGAGATTGATACCTAAAAAACCAGTTCTTGGAAAATTGCGAAGGGCAAAAGAACGATTCTCTCAAGACATGTTCAGGGACAAGACAAACGGATAGGGCCGGAGCTTGAGATATATGCTCTTATTATTAACTAATAAAGGGCAACAAAACTCCACTATTGTGCATCTTTTGTAAATTACCTTAATGGACAATAATGTGAAAGGCAGACCAGAAAGAAGGGTCACAAGAACTGAAGTTCAAAAAAGATAAACAGGAATATACCCAGGAGTGGAACTGCTTAGTTATATATTTTTTTTTTTTTTGAGGATTTGCCATACTGTGTTTCTTTTTTTCCTTTTTAAAGTTTATTTTTAATTGATTTTAGAGAAAGAAGGAGAGAGACAGAAAGGGAGAGGGAAGACAGGAAGGGATGGACGAGGAGAGAAAAGAAGAGGGAGAGGGAAAGAGAGAAACATCGATCAGTTGCCTCCTATAAGCACCCTGACTGGGGATTGAACCCACAACCTAGGCATGTGCCTGACCTGGAATCGAACCCATAACCTTTTAGCTGTAAGGGACGACACTCCAACCAACTGAGCCTTTAGGCCAGGGCACAAGATGGCTGAATTTAATAAGTAAAAGGTTACTGAAGAGCTTCAAAGTCTTATACCTTGGTTTTAAAAAAAGATCAACCACAAAAGCACATAACTGGTTTAAATTGGTTTATTTCATGTGGTACAGATCAAAGGGTTTTAGTTATTTGTAAATTCAGTATTAGTTTTAAAAAATGTTAAAGCAATTTTGTTGGCATGAATGCAAACATACTGTCCTGAAAAGAAAGGAGAGAACAGACTGAACCGCCTTCTGCCCTAATCACACAGCGTGACCAACCATTTGCCTGAGGTATTTTCCAAGATGTGGATCTTCCAATCCTAAATCCAGGACAGTCTTGGACAAGTTGTTACCCTGTTACTGCATAATCTGAAGTATTCCCAGAAACAAGTGAGCAGGATATTGAAGAATTAAATCACTGTGCTACTATGAGAAATGGCTAGGGCAACTAGGGTTACTTAGTGTGCCCGAGACACGCTAGAACTATGTCACCATACAAAAATTAGAATTATCTGTGTACCATTAAGCCTGGCTTAATGTTGCTCAGTGGTTGATTGTTGACCCATAAACTAGGAAGTTACAGATCAATTCTGATCAGGGCATATGCCTGGGTTCTGGGCTCGATCCCCAGTCTGGGGTGTGCAGGAGGCAGCCAATCAATGATTCTCTCTCATCACTGATGTTTCTCTCTCTATCTCTAGAATCAATAAAAACACATATATAAAAAAATAAAAAGCAGCCCTAACTGGTTTGGCTCAGTGGATAGAGCGTCGGCCTGCGGACTAAAGGGTCCTAGGTTGGAGTCTGGTCAAGGGCATGTTTGATTCTGGTCAAGGGCATGTTCGATTCTTGGTTGCAGACACATCCCCAGTAGGGAGTGTGCAGGAGGCATCTGAATCAATGTTTCATTCTCATCAGTGTTTATAACTTTCTATCCTTCTCCCTCTCCCTTCCTCTCTGTAAAAAATCAACAAAATATATTTTTTAAAAAAGCAATAAGATCAAAAGATAAAAGTTAGACCAAGGATAATTTTGGTTAAATGTAAATACTATTCACTAATTAGATACCCAACCACTGAAAGTATTAAAACAGAAAACTTGTAAGAAACTGTCATAGAGGAAAAGTCTCTCTTAAATCTATAAGTCTATTACTTTACACATTTTCAATCACATAAGGTCTCCTTATCTAATCTTAAAATTTAAGTCCCCATTAAGTTTCTCAACTGCCTTCTCTTTTCATTTTGTTTTACTTGCTTTCCACTGGAAGGTGGTTGGTAGACAAAGACATCAAGCACAAACCCAATGATCTACTCTAGAACTATAAGATTCTTCAAATTGCCCTTTAAAAATTCTAAGGGAGGGAAATGACAGAAGATATGGAACCAAAACATATCCTTAAAACATAAAGTTGTATAGCAGGTGAAGGCTGAGGCATTCATACTCACCCATGCCAGATTTGCCATCTGGGTACGTGTAGACTTGTCCATTGTTTTTGATAATTGGGAGATTAGAAGGTAAAGGAGCAACTTCCTCTTCACTCTCCTCAGAGCTGGAGCTGCTACTTGTGTCCTCACTGCAGCTATCATAACCGTCAAACATCCCGAATGAGTCTCTTCTTTTCCTTTGGGATTGTGAATAATGTTCAATCTTAAAAGTAGAAGAAATTAATAATACATGACACAGCACTTATATACACCCCCTAAAAGACCTTAGTTCAAAATCTGGCAAATAGGATTTGAAAAATGAAAACCTAGCCCTGAGCTTTTTATAATAAAAAGCTAAACGTTTGTGTCAAAATGGAGTCCTCCACTTCTCTGAGACACAAATTTATTAGCTACAATGTTAGCTAACAAGATTAACAATAATGATGGTAAGAACACTGACTGAATCAGAAGCTCATCCTGTTATTCAAGTTTTGCCATAAACTAGGTGTGTCACTTCTCTATAAAAAGGATTACATCAGTTGATTTAAAAAATTTGTGCTAAAATACACACAACAGATGAGTTCTTAATTTGCTTTTCATCTCTAAAACTGCCAATGTCTAGACCAGCAATTTTCAACCAGTGTGCTGCAAGATTTTTTAAAACATGCAATACCTATTTTGTCATTGACCTCTTTTTCCTCAGACTGTCAAATTAAAAAATGGCAACAGCTAACACAATAATTGCCCACTGTGTCTTGAACCATAAATATACATGTGATATAACAGAGAAGCATCTTATTGGTCATGTTGCATAATAAGGTTGCATCTGATTGTTTAATTCTTGGCACCAGAAATCCTTATATACAAGTATAGGCACCTGATTCTTTTAAAAGCCACTTTGGAGCCCTGGCTGAGTAGCAGAGTTGGTTAAAGCATCGTCTCAATACGCCAAGGTTGTGGGTTCAATCCCCAGTCAGGGAACATACAAGAATCAACCAATGAATGCATAAATAAGAACAAATTGATATTTCTCTCTCTCTCAAATTAATGCATAAAAATGTCACTTTGGAGCAAAAAGGGTAGGCAATTACTATTTTTTTCCTGAGCAGTCGGTCTCAGCAGGTTTAAAATACTCAGCAAACCATGTTGTAAATAGATGTGCTGCCATCCAGGCTTTGTTGTTCCATTTACACAGTCAGAATAGGTTTAGCAGAATTCTTAAAGGCCCTAGGATTTTCAGAACGGTAAATGAGCATCGGCTTCAATTTACACCATCTGAATTAGACCCTGACAAGAATCAGCCTGCCTTTGAAGCTAGGCATTGACTTCTCTTCTCTAGCTATGGAAGTCCTAAATGGCATCTTCTTCCAATATAAGGCTGTTTCATCTACACTGAAAATCTGTTGTTTAGTGTAGCCATCTTCATTGTCGTAGCCAGATCTTCTGCACCCGCTTGTTGCAGCTTTTACATCAGCACTTTGCTGTTTCATCTTGCGTTTCTGTTATGGAGATGGCTTCTTTCCTTAAACCTCATGAACCAACATTTGCTAGCTTCAAACTTCTGCAGTGTCCCCATCCCTCTCAGCCTTCCTACACTGCAAGAGAGTTAGGGCCTTGCTTTGGATTAGGTTTTGGCTTAAAGGAATGTTGTACTTGCTTTGATCTTCTATCCAGACCACTAAAATTTGCTCCATAACAACAAGGCTGTTTCACTTTCATAACATTTGTATGTTCACTGGAATAGCACTTTTAAATTTCAAGACTTTTTCCTTTGCATTCACAACTTGGCTCTATGGCACAAGAGGCCTAGCTTTTTTTTTTTTTGAATATATATATATATATATATATATATATATTTTTTTTTTTTAAACATATTTTATTGATTTTTTTTACAGAGAGGAAGGGAGAGGGACAGAGTCAGAAACATCTATCAGCCGCCTCCTGCACACCTCCTACTGGGGATGTGCCTGCAACCAAGGTACATGCCTTGACCGGAATCGAACCTGGGACCTTTCAGTCCGCAGGCTGACGCTCTATCCACTGAGCCAAACCCCTTAGGGCGAGGCCTAGCTTTTTACAAAAATATATTTTTATTGATTTCAGAGAGGAAGGGAGAGGGATAGAGTTAGAAACATCAATGATGAGACTGGTCAGCTGGCACCAGCACGCTCCACACTGGGGATCGATCCCAAAACTCAGGCATGTGCCCTGACGGGGAATCAAACCTTAACCTCCTGGTTCATAGGTCAACGTTCAACCATTGAGCCATGCCAGCTGGGCAAGAGGCCTAGTTTTGACATGCCCTTCTCAGTAAGCTTAATCATTTCTAGATTTTGAGTGAGAGGTGTGCAACTCTTCCTTTCTCTTGAATACTTAGAGGCCATTGCAGGGTTATTAATTGGCCTAATTTCAATATTGTTGTGTCTCAGAATAAGGAGGCCCAGGACAGGAAGATGGGGAATGACCCATCAGAACACACACAATATTTACTAATTAAGTTTGCTGTCTGGCATAGTGTGGTTGCTAGCTCCCTAAAGCAATTACAATAGTAATGTCAAAGATCACTGATCACAGATCACAATAAATAATGAAAAAGTTTGCCCTAGCTTGTTTGGCTTAGTGGATAGAGCGTCGGCCTGCGGACTGAAGGGTCCCAGGTCCCATTCCAGTCAAGGGACATGCCCAGGTTGTGGGCTCGATCCTCAGTAGGGGGAGTGCAGGTGGCAGCCAATCAATGATTCTCTCTCATCATTGATGTTTCTCCCTCTCTGAATTCAATAAAAATATATATTTAAAAAAATAATGAAAAAGTTTGAAATGTTAGAAGAATTACCAAAATGTGACAGAGGCACAAAATGAGCAAATGCTGTTGGAAAAATGGTTCTAATAAGCTTGCTCAGTGTAGGGTTGCCACAAATGCTCAAAATGCAATATCCATGAAGCACAACAGAGCAGAGTGCAGTAACAAGGTACGCCTGTATCTTTTATAGTACACTAAATATCTTTTTGTTACCTAAGCTTTTCTTTGTTTCAGATGAAATCCTCTGAATCACTCCTAATAAACTACATGCATTAACCTCATTCTGGTTTTTCCTTTCGGTCCCCTTTCTCTCGGGTTTTTTTATTCCAGTCTTTTGTCAGAACAGGTAACATTTAGGTACTGTTCTACTTATGTCCCTACTCTTGATTTTAATCTTAGTTCAAAAAGATAAACAAAACTCCTTTTTTGCTGCATCTATGGTGAGGATAAAGACCATTCTCAGCAATCAACTGTCAACGTTCGAGAAAATGTTGACGTCACTCTAAAGGGATGCAGTTATTGTGAAGGTCAATGTAGAACTCAGTCTCCTTGGAAGAAAAAAGAGGGTTGACAAGTGGTGGGGAACTAGAAATGAACTGGCTACTGTTCATACTATCTGCAGTCATGTACAGAAGGTGATGATCAGGGATGTTACACTGGTGTTACAAGATGAGGTCAGTGTATGCTCACTTCCCCATCAATGTAAATATTCAGGAGAATGGTTCTTTGTTGAAACCCAAAATTTCTTGGGCTAAAAAACAAAACAAAATACATGAAATATTCAGTCAGTCTTTTTGTAGAAAATTTCCCAAACACCTCTTCCTGATGAAATTGAGCCCTTAAATTTCCTCAGGAAGGGCTAGTGAGTACAGTATTCCCCGAGTTTTTGGCATATTCAAAATTGTTTTTCTAGTCTTGACACTCGAAGGGCAGTTGACTGAATATAAAACCATTGGTTAGCATTTTCTTTCCTCATGTTGCTCTACTGTTGAGTTTCTCTTCTGGTATGAACTTTTTGATGTTCAGATTCAGATCTTTTATTTCCAGAGTTTTCTTGGATGGTAGTTTTAAATATACTTTTTTTCTTCTTTAGGGACAATAATTACACACATTAGAGTTAAAATATTTGTATTGATTTCAGAGAGAGAGAGAGAGAGAGAGAAACATCAATGATGAGGGCGAATCACTGATCAGTTGCCTCCTGCACCCCTACACTGGGGATCAAGCCCACAACCCAGGCATGCGCCCTGACCGGGAATCGAACCGTGACCTCCTGATTTCTAGGTTGATGCCCAACTACCAAATCACACTGGCCAGGCCACATTAGGCTTTTTTTGACCCATCTTCCATTTAAACTGTCAAATAAAAAAAATGAATCTCTTTTTCTGGATTGTTTTCCTGTTTTTCTTCAATGTATTTTATTATATGCACATTGGAATCTATTTTCAGTGGGAACTTTACTATAACTGAAGTCTTCGTTTCTGACTTGTTTTTTCATCTTGTTTTTCCCTTCTCTTTTCTGAGTTTAATCTACTCTGATTTCTTCCTGGTTTTTGTCCCTTTCTTTATACTTTTATATTTCTGATTCAAGGTGTTGCTCCCCTTTTACCCCTTCCCCATCAATTGAAATGCTTTGATTCACAGTTTCTTTCTTAGAGCAGTTCTGTATGGAGATGGTCCACTCTTTTCTCTTTCGATTCATTCATGGTCAGAGTTCCTAGTCCATGAATACATCTTAAGTTTACTTTCTTTCGTTTCCTGTAGCATCATTAATTTTTTTCCTCTTTTTTCTTTCTCTTCACTGCCATTTCTCCAAGTCTCCATATTTTCACCCCTTTCCTATGAAGCAATGCTTATAATTTAAGGCTATCTATTTTGGTAGATTATTTTCAAGTTCTTCTCTGTGGTTAGAGCTAAAAACTATCAAATTTCAAACCTGTATTCAGTATTTTGGAACTTGGTGTTGGAACTTGTTCTCTTGGAAGTGATATTTTGTGCTTCATCTAAATCTTCCATGCCCCTAAACTCTTTCAGTGAACCTGTTAAGCCTTCCCTCTCCCACTCTTCACATCTACAGTAAGAGCAGAAGGAGCTCTTAGAATCTGATTTATTTCTCTACTTATATGTAATCTGAAGGTTTTGCTAATCTGTTTCTTAATAACACTGAAGGCATGGGTAGGGTTTCATTTATATGTGCTCTTCATTGATTTTATAGGTTTGTAGAAAGGTGGGTGGGAAAATTGGATCAGGCCAGATCTAGAAGTCTACACATGCATTTTTAAGCAGTACATTAGAACAGCGGTTCTCAACCTTTCTAATGCCGCGACCCTTTAATACAGTTCCTCCTGTTGTGGTGACCCCCAACCATAAAATTATTTTCGTTGCTACTTCATAACAGTAATTTTGCTACTGTTATGAATCGTAATGTAAATATCTGTGTTTTCCGATGGTCTTAGGAGACCCTGCTAGCGGTTCTCAACCTGTGGGTCACAACCCACAGGTTGAGAACCACTGCTGTAGAGCCTAAGACCATCGGAAAACACAGATATTTACATTACGATTCATTAACAGTAGCAAAATTACTGTTATGAAGTAGCAACGAAAATGATTTTTTGGTTGGGGGTCACCACAACAGGAGGAACTGTATTAAAGGGTCGCGGCATTAGAAAGGTTGAAAACCACTGCATTAGAATATATTATTTTAGAAATATTGCTTTTGTCACTTTCTGAAACACTTCACCTGTCATTAGATTCACTTTTTGTATCATCTAACAGTTTTTCAGAGTAAGTCTTCTTCATTTTTATCTCATTTGGTTCAGAAACATAGTTTGCCCTATAGGAGTTTATTTGTAAATTCTATAATAACATCTTATAGGATTACTTTTTATGGTGATTTGTAAAAGGTCTCATAATTATTAATACAGTTAACATTTATAGGACTTTTAGTATGAGTTAGGCACAGTCTAAGCACTTAATGTGTAGTGATATATTTAACCTTTACAAGTACTGTTTACTCCCATTTTATAGATGAGGAAGTAGAGGCTCAGATAGACTAAGCAATTTGCCCAAGGCCATACAGCTAAAATGAACACTAATAATATGAGTCAAAGGAATGATCTTAAATCTGGGTTAAATTTTAACTGCTTTTCTCTTTTTTAAAAATTATGATTCTGTTATTTAACATCTGCATGCTTCGAAAACAAGGATCAAATAAAACTGTTTCAGGTAATGTGACTTTTTGAACACTTTGCTTTTCAAAATAAAACTGAAAACTCGTGTTAGGTGACTAAGTCCTTGAATATAAGGTTACGGGATGACTGCAGGTGAGGAAACCTCACCTACTTTTGAGCATATATGGTAACTCTTCATCCAACAGCGTGGAAGTAAAAAGAGAATATCTAAAATTCATGCACTGAGTAATATAAACCTAATATTTAGAATAATGGAGGTAAATACTAGATAAGAAAGGTAAATGAATTAAAAGTAGTTGTCTCAAGAGAACTGAATTGGGAAAAGGACTGCTGCAATTGATCTTTTTTTTGGCAGTACTTTTATGAGTTTAATATTGTACTATCAAATGCATGTCTTTTACAAAAATAAATATTATTTTTATAAAGTATAAACTACTTTTTGAAAATTCATGAAACTAATAAAATTTGAGAGACATTTGGCATTGGCAAATTTAATGTAGGAAGGCAAATTTATGCCATCTTTTTGGAACGCAACTTGACATTATGAAAACCTTTTGACCATGTAATTTCACTTTTACAAATCTTCCTACAGGACACAAGAATCTATAGGGAAGTGTTTCTTGCAGCAATAATGTAAGTTAAAAAACTCACCGTCATTAGGAGAACGATTAGCAATAGGTAAAAGTGAAAAACATAAATTGTAAGTGATGAATAGCACAGCTCACTTTTTATATGCTGGTGTATATAGAGATTGCTTGTTTATATATGGATTTTAGAAAGATAGTAGAAGGAAAAGCTAAACTCTTAACAGGGTGAGAATGGGATGGTAGAATGATTTAAACATTTTTATATATTTCATTTTCTTTTTTTAAACAGCAAAAAGTAAAACAAAATACAAGCTTTTATAGTGGCAAAATGTAAGGAGTCACAAATCAGTAGAATTTCATTTTCCTACTATAACTGTCACACTGATGAACATTCCTCCCTATCGAATCTACAAAGTATTTAAAAGATACAACTATTAACTTGTTGGATAATCACACAAAAGTTCCAATGAAAGTCTAAACGTTTCGAGGAGAAATTTTACAGAAAATACTTGAGATTCTAAATGTATAAATATGCAACCAAGTAATAATAGTATAATTTTGATATGAATAAACTCATTAACAGTTAACATCTAGTACCCAAACCAGTAGCATCGCCCACATAATTTTCAAAGTTTTATATTTTGCCATGAAATATGTTTCCAAAGTCCTTAAATTTGAAAATTGTATGTGAACTTACAAAATTCAAAATAAAAATTAATAGATATGCTATAATGACTGGACTCAGCAGAAGCTTAAAGAGCTATTTAGCTCTTATGGTCTCTTCCCCATTCCACCTTAAGATGGAAAGCACAGTCTAGCACAGTGATACAATTCACCAGCCTCAACAGATATGCCTTCATTCTTTCTAAGCTTACTGTTAGGAGGAAAATAAATGTTAAGGATTTGGGATTATTGAGTTTTTGTTTCCCACAAGTTCAATGTGAAATAAACTCAGGTTAATGATATGATCAGGAGGAAATGGAAATTAATATCCTGAATAACCTACCTAGAGAAAGTGAAAAGTACCCAGGGAATGACAGGAGAGGTCGATATATTACATAACTATGCTCTAAGATTTAAAGTAACAGTGAGCAAAAGGAAGCTATTCCTTGATCTATAAGAAATACAAATTCTACTTCTTTGGGTTCTGGTTCTATCACTTATGACTTTGGATGTTAACAATTACTTGGGTCTCAGTTTCCCTCTCTTCCAAATAAGGAAAACACCACTTACCACACAGAAAAGATGTATGATAAAATAAATAATTCACATGAATGGACTTTCAGTTCTTCAGAAGAAAGCTATGAATCCTTAAGAATGAACCTGAAAAGCTATTAAAAATAAGACAACCATGTCAAAAGCAAGTGTGAAACATAGTAGCCTAGAGGGTCTTTAAGATCATTATTAGCTATCCATTTACCCAAATGACAGAATTCATACTAAAGCTGTAGTGCAAATGTAATCTGAGCGATCCAACGATATCATTTATTAATATGTTAATATAGCGAAAACAAGTTAAACAGGTTATTCAGCATCATGCTGACTACATGCTGACTAGATATAACCTAAAAATATTAATGTAAACTGATGATATTCTCTTGGTGCTTATTTTTTAAAAACATATTTGGCGTTAGTTGCTCAAAAGATATATAATCACTAAGCAGTAATAACTATGGGGAATTAATAATAAAACAATCACCCTGGCTCAATTGGTTGAGCATTGTCCTGTGCACCAAATGGTCACTTGTTTGATTCCCGGTCAGGGCACATAACCAGGTTGGCGGGTTCGATCCTGGATCGGGCGAATACAGGAGGCAACCGATTGATGTTTGTTTTCACATCGATGTTTGTTTCTCTCTCTTTCCCTCTCTCCCTCCCTCCCTTCCTCACTTTTCTTCTCTCTCTCTCTCTAAAAAAAAAAAAAAAGGTTAAACACCTATGGGTACACAGGGGTTTATTTTTCTAGTGTATAAAATAATCTGAAACTAACTCATTAAAGTTTGAAACCTAAAATTAAAGTAGTAGGTGGTATTAACCAATACTTATTGAGCAAATAGATACAAATCATTATGCTAAGCACCAGAAATACAAAAAAAGTGTTAGGTTTAATATGTCCTAGGGCTAGACGGCAAAACTATGGCCAAATAGTGGGGAAGACAAGAAATGACTGTATTAATTAAGGAATACTGTATACAACCGGTTCTTTAAGAAAGAAGTAGGAATTGGATAACACGGTGAAAAAGGACAAAGAAAAAGCAATCCTGAAAAGATAACATTTAAATTATCATTTATAGCAGCTTACATTTTCTTATACAATGGTCACAAATGATTAGAAATTTACAGAAACCTTAGGAAGGAGGGAGGCAGATTTCAGCCCATATTTTAGATGAGAAAAATGAAGCTCAAGAGATTAGGGAATTTGCCTAAGATCACAGGTCAGGAGGTGGCAGAGCTAGAACCAGGCCAGTTTGCCAACTCTGTCCAGAGCTCATTTCTACTATGCTAAGTTATCAATATTAAAGTGAGAACTATAAGGGAGCTCAGAAATCTTCTAATGCAGTGTTTCCCTAACCAATGTGATACACTTTGTGGGACATGCATTAAATCATATATTCTCAGACCCCACTACAAGCCTACTGAATGATAACTTCCAGGAGAGAGATTTTGTATTTTTACAAGAAATCTAGCCAAAACCGGTTTGGCTCAGTGGATAGAGCGTCGGCCTGCGGACTGAAAGGTCCCAGGTTCGATTCCGGTCAAGGGCACGTAACTTGGTTGCGGGCACATCCCCAGTAGGAGGTGTGCAGGAGGCAGCTAATCGATGTTTCTCTCTCATCGATGTTTCTAACTCTCTATCCCTCTTCCTTCCTCTCTGTAAAAAATCAATAAAATATTTAAAAAAAAAAAAAAAAGAAATCTAAGAGGCGATTCTAGTGACGAGCTGAGCTTGGGAAATACTGCTGCATATCTATATGTCCAATATGGTATAGATGCAGCTATTTAAATGTACACCGATTACATCAATGAAGTGGGAAAAAAGCAATTGGGTTCCTCAGTTGCATTAGAGGTGCTCAATAGCCACATGTGGCTAGTGACTACTATACTGGACAGCACAGATAGAGGACCTTTCCATTACTGCAGACAGGTGTCTGGGATGGAGAGGATTCTAGACCAGCCCTTCAACTGTGAGGATAAGAAAACAGGCACAGGATCTTGTCTAATAAGTGCCATGAAGCTAGTTAGTGGCAGAACTGAAATCCTAACCTACTCTGCCAATTCCCCTCTTATTATATAATTTCATCTCACCTCAAATTCAGGATTTATTCAAATATAATTAATTTCTTTCCACTCTTGTGGATCCAGCAAAGCAAGAAGAAAAACTCTAAGTTTGTGAGGGAAAAGTTCTAAATAAAAGGTTCATTTTTTCAAAAAATCACAAAATTAAATCTAAACCAGCTGCAATTACTGTATAAAATTAAAAGTAATCTTATTTAAGAATACCCTAGTGTTAGGAGGCATATCCTAGCCTGTTAAGTCTTTCCTCTTCTAGTGTCATGATGTTTTTATCTTTAACTAGATACATTTCACGACTTACCTTAAAATTATAAATGTGAAATGGTTAAATCTTATTAAGCAAACAGTTTAAATATGAAAAAAAGAGAAACAAGTGGCAACCAAAAAACTTGTCTGATTTTAAAATGTGGCCACTCAAACCACTGAACACTTCTGGCTTACAGTAATTCAGTGATTTAGTATTTATGCCTTAAATCATTGTTTTCACTTCTAAGCATAATTTACCTTTTGTCTACTATGTCATGTTATAAAACAAGTTAAATTGTTTTAGCTTTCAATGTAACTGAGGAACTAGAAGCACCTGAACATCTAGGAAGGTTTGGATACTAATTAAATGAACATACAACCAGCCATTAAATACAGCAATGTCTTCTTTAAAATAAAACCAGTTGTTCCTGTTTAGTATGGTTAGAATGCAAATGTCTCCAAAGTTAGTCAATTTAAGTCATGACAGTTCATGTTTAAAGCAAGCAGGAAATAACTTGGAGCTCCATATGACAGTATTTGAAGCTTTAAAGACAGTATTATACAGCTCTATTAATTCCTTTTAGTATCTACTATTCATTGTCATGTTAAATTCCAGTGACTAAATTTAGAAATACTGTATGTCAAAGTTTGTACAGAATTAAAAATTAAATGGTTAAAAAATATGACCCAAATAAGATACTTATGAACCCATATTTATTTAAGACAGTTTTTGCCATAATTCACAAGGCATCCAGAAGCCTGGGATGGGGTTCTATATAAATAGAAGCAATTTGTTATTCAGAGGAGGTGGTGAAAAAGACAGCTATTTTCTTTCTAAACACTGTCTGGTGTTGAGGTAAACATATGAAAAAAACACCATACAGTAAGCACACTAGAGCAGAGCAACAGTCTCTAAGTCATAAAAAGGGGAGAGAAAAAACTGTGTTCTAACATTTTAGACAGGACTGGGAGTTTAAAATGGCTTTTAGACCAGATTCATTACTTCTACAGTTTATCTGTTATGTCTTAACTCCCACTTCACCATATTAGGAAGATTCTTAAGCCAACAAAACTACTTTTGGTGGCAGTATAGCTCACCAAATGAAGGAGAATATTAGAAAAAGGCTCAGGGACAGACTATAGTAGAAACTGAACTCTCAACTAGCAAGTGCTCAATCCTGGCTCATAACAACGTAAGGAGCATGAACCATATTGCAAACTCTAAGCAAATATTAAAGTGTTGCAAAAGTCTCAAATCTCATAAAGAGTTGGGGGAAAAAACAGAGACTGTAATAAAAGCATTGCGGAGGAGGGGCCCTGAGAAGAAAGACCAGCTTGAAAGGAACACACAGGTCAAAAAGAGGGAAGGACAGGGTCTTCTGATCATCCCTCTACCAGGAGAAGCTTGACAGCTTCACTACTGTCCCCAAGAGGCAATTTTAGGCATCCTTGAGGGAAGTGGTTTAGGCAACAAGCAAAGGTGCTTGGAGACAGGAGGACTATAGAGATGACGCTAAACTTTCTAACTTCAAAAAGATGCACTGTTGAGAGACAACAGCCATGAACACCCCAGGCCGCAATTCCCAAGCTTCCTGTAGAAAAACATCAATCATTCTCAGACAGATAAACCAGCACTTTGGAAACTGACCCAGCAAAACTTTTCAGCTGGCCCCTCACCATGTCTCCAGCCCTCCTCTCTCCACTTCTCTGCTGTTCTTACCTGGCACACAAAATATAGGCCAATGGGCGGTGGGTGGGTGAGGAGGATGTGAGAGAAAATTTGAGAAGTAAAAAAGGGAGCAACTTAACAAGGACATGAATGAGACTCCAGGGTCTATTAAGGGTAGGCAAATAATTAGAACTACTGAAAAAAAAAACACCGAGAGGGCTTTCCTGGGCAGCAGTGAACGTGTGTGTAGGGATTGAAGCAGAGGGCAGACTACCTACCACTTGTCAGAGAGGCTGCAGAGGGGACGGCGGCTTTGGGTGACCTCTAACGCTTCTTCCGACTCTGAAACGTTAGGATTCTCATTTCACAAAAGAGAACGCAAGGGTCCTAGAAGCCCACCACTCAGAACCCTTTTAAACTAAAGCAGCCGGGGCGGCTGCTTCCCAAACACCACTCCCACCTCTCCCTCCCACACGTGCCCACCCCGCCCCCTTTCAATATCCACCTCCACGTGCAAAATGCCTCGCGGCACTGGCCCCGAGGCGGAGATAGGCTCCTTCCCCAGCACAGCACCACAACGATGCCCCCCGGGGGAAGGGAGGACTCCTCTCGCCCACCCTGGGCGGCTAAAAAAAGTAAAAGTCACAAATCTAGCCTCCCCCCTCCACCAGCCAGAGCTGAAGGGGGAGGGGACGGGGCGCAGAGAAAACTTTCTCCTAAATGTTTTTTTCCAGAGAGTGTATAGAAAGCGTAGAGAGAACCCCGACGAATCCGGGGCTGAGGAGGTGGGGGGAGGGGAACCCCCCGAATCGTTTAACGGCCGGTAGGGGGAGGGGAGCTCCGGAGGTTGAGGGGGCGTGGGATGGAGAAACAGGCCTGGGAGCGGGGTCAAAGAGCTGCAGGAGCTCCTGGGGTCGGGGAGCTGCAGGCGTCCCCCCCTCGCCTGGCACACAAAGCGGCTGCCGCGCTCGGCTCTCACCAGATCCTTTGTGTTTTCCATCAGGGCCTCATGGGTAGGGGTTGTCCGTGCTCCCCAGGCCCGCGGCGCCCCCTCCCCGAGCTGGGGGCAGGCACCTCTCCCCGGGGTAACGGCGACTACAGGGGTGCCCCGGCTGGGCCCAGACCCGTGGCGGCTGCGGCAGCCCCCGGATTTCCCCCCTTTAACTAGGGTGGCCCCAGGATATCAACAACATTAGCATAGCCCTCCCTCCCCAGCGCGCCTGCGCCGTGACCCGCGCCCCGATTGGCCCACTTCCCTACATACCCTCCTCACTCGCGTCCAGCGTGGGACCCTCGGCAGGCTCCGTACTCCAAGGGCCGTACCAAGACGGAGGGGTGGAAAATACAACAGGGGCTCGCGTTAAGTGGAGTGGTTAAAAAGTCAGGAGAAAGAGGAAAAGTTTCATTCAGTCATCTGAGTTTATAATCTGGCTTTCTCGTGCTCCTTTCAATCAGTTGCCACTGCTAAGCTGTGTCGGAAAAAATTTTCCACTCCAGTCACGCCGCCTCCCCCTCCACCCGGAAGATTGTTCCTCCCCGAGGAACTCCCACACGGGAGGGGCTCGTGCGGGGAGTGGGCGTTACGTCGGGCGAGAGTGGTGATCACGTGCTAGCCGGCTGCGCATGCCCCTTCCGCCCCCGGGGGCCTCGGCCGCCGCGGACAGCTCCGTGCCTCGGCGCACGCGCACTGAGGTTCCACGTGAGCGGCTGCGTTTCTTCTCCAACCCAACGATGCCACCCGAACGGAGGAGCCGAACGAAACCGGAGCGGAGAACCGGATCGAGGCCGAACCGGAAGATCCGAATGAAGCCGGACAGGAAAGCCGGAGCGGGGCCGGGCGGGCCGCCCCGAAAGGCTGCTTATTCATCCCAGCGGAAACCGCCGGCCGGGCCGAGAGCAGCGGCCGCTGCGATCACGATCGCGGCGGCGGAGGAGAGCCGGCTCCGGGAGCTGAACCGCCTGACGCTGGAGGAGGACAAGCCGGCCGTGGAGCGCTGCCTGGAGGAGCTGGTTTTCGGCGACGTTGCGGACAACGAGGACGCGCTGCTGCGGCGTTTGCAAGGCCCGCGGGTGAGAGAGGCCGCGGCGCGCGGGCTGGGCGCGCTCGGGCGGGGCGCGCGGTGGGCGGCGAACCTCCGGAGGCGGAGCCTGGGCGACCTGCGGCGCCGGGGAGACCCAGGTGGGAGGGAGCGGGAGAACGCGGGCGCCGAGGGGGGCCTGGCGGAAGGTCTCGGGAGGGCGGAGACCGCGCCCTCCCCGCCAGCTTGGGAGCTGTAGCGCCTGGTATCCACCAGGCGCTCAACACCTATTTGTTTAGCGGACTGTAGTCAGGAGCATCTTTCGTGGTTCAGCCCCGCGCGTATCCTCATACTCAGGGTTCCTCCCTCGGGGTCGTCCGATCGCCTGTCTATACCTTCCGGTGATTCCGGAATTCCACTTGGTTTGTGGAATTAGAATTCGTGGGCACGGGCCTGGGAATCTGCGTTCTAACATTTCTCCAAATGATTTTTCTCTAACTTTGAGAATGATTACGTATTCGGCTATTCAGCAAATATTTGGGAGCCTATTAGGTGCCGGATATTTTTTCCTGGCAATGAAAACCCTGTTTTTGCACACTTAAAAAAATCATCTCCTTTATTATATATGTGGCTTTTTACTCGAAGATAATGAGTCCCAGACATTGTTCTGGGCACCGGCGGAGAAACAGCAATGGGAAAACATTGACAAAAATCCTTGCCCTCCTGGAGCTTACGTACTGTGGCAGAGGCATAAGATAAAGGAGAGAAATACTGTAAAATTCTCAATGACAAGTGCTGAAGAGAAGAAGAAAAAAAGCATTCGGGAAAAGGGAGATAACTGTGCGTAGAGAAGGGTGGCCAGGCAGGACCTCACTGATGATTGCAGTTTGCCAAATAAACCAGCAAGTAACAGCTGATTGTCAAAACTCCTTTGGGTGCCTATGGGAGAAGCTGCAGAAATCTAGTAGGGAGATAGAGAACTACTATTGGAAAAATGCTGAACCGTGTGACTGTTTCCTAGTCAGGAAAAGAAACTGTCTATGTGAGGTGGGATTTATTGGATTTATGGGGCTTTGAAGGGTCGTAGGTGGGTAATAGCCAGTAGAAATAATTTGTTTATTTCTACCCTGTGGTTTGGGGAAAGCTCAAGCTCACTTCAGAAGGTCCTGTGTGGTCTAGATTTAGACTTGATAGTACAGTATAACATTTCTTAAAAAGGTAGGGGGTCAGGAATGACAGAAAAAATGGAGAAGAGGTATGTCTAAGAATATGAAATACGAACTAACTGTGACATCCAGTCATGTTATTTTATCTTTGATGCTAGTCTGCTTCTGGTCCCGGAATTTCTGTAGTTTTGGGATTTTTCCTGCTCCTTTCTTCATCTTGTTCTTGTCTTGCTTGGTCTTTTCCTTTGAGCATGTTGATGTTCTCTCCTTGACTGTTCCATCTTACCTCGCCTGTCCAGTGTGTGGTACCGTTCTCTAATTTCCTCATTTTCTATTTTTTCCTCCAGCATTTGCTGTGATAACATCCTGTTTTACTATCTTATCAGGGGGCTGTAAAAGCAAAACATTCTACAAGCCATCTAACTTCAAGGTGTATGTGTCTTTCCCTGGGGACATGAAAAACTTAGTGCTTGAGGGTATTTTTTCTTCTCTAGGTTCAAGTACAGGAAGACTCAAGTGACTCAGAAGTGGAGAATGAAGCAAAAGATAATTTTCCACCTCAAAAGAAGCCAGTTTGGGTGGATGAAGAAGATGAAGATGAGGAAATGTAAGTTGCCAAATGTTTTCTTCCGGAATCTCTCTGAATACTTTAAAAGTTATATTGCAGGTTTGAAAAAAGTTCTTTTTACGAATATGTGATTGTGTGAAGATTTGAAAAATACTAGAAAGTATAGGAAAGAAAAGGTCATTCATAATCTTGCCACCGAGGTTAACATGTTGGCATACTACCCTCCCTTTCTCTTCTTTTCTGTCTACACCTGATTTTGCCTCCTTATTTGGCCAGTTCCTAACTGATCATTGGGCAAGTTTGGAACTATCTTTTCTCGTTTGTAAAATGGAGATAATGATAGTAACTATACAGAAGGCTTTTGAGGTTTAATGAAATAGTATAGGTAGAGCTCTTAGCACAATGCCTAAAACTGAGAAAAGACTAAATAATCTATATACACAATATGTACTATGGTAGGTGAAAATGACACTTGCAAGTATTTTTCCCCACTTGAAAAAGGGTTGTATTCCATTGTATGAATTTACCATAATTTCCATAGATCTTAATGGATGGATAGTTTTTCCCCCCTTTAAAAAAATTAATGTTGAGATATACATTTGTGCATAAACATTGACTCACTTTTTAAATTACTTAAGAAAGATTATTTACAGTAGAATTACTTAAAAAGCACGGGCGTTTTTTAAGGCTCTTGATGAATCCTGTATAATAAAAGCCTAATATGCTAAGTGTCCAGTCGGCCGTTCAATCAAAGCATAATATGCTAATGATATGCTAAGGCCTCTCAACTGCTCTATATGATGTGCACTGACCACCAGGGGGGCAGTCGACCGGTCAACCAGTCGCTATGACGTGCACTGACCACCAGGTTAGCTTGCTGCTGGGGTCCCGCGAATTGGGACTGAGCGAGATGGGCCAGATACACCCTGGAGCCCTCTCGCAGTCCATCCCTGACTGGCCAACCTCCCACATCCCTCCCTGGCCTGATCATGCACTGGTGGGGTCCCTTAGCCTGCGCTCTCTTGCAATCTGGGACACCTTGGGGGATGTCTGAGAGCCAGTTTCCGCCCGATGGCGGAATGACTGGTTGCTATGATGCACACTGACCACCAGGGGGCAGATGCTCAATGCAGGAGCTGCCCTCTGGTGGTCAGTGTGCTCCCACAGCGAGAGTGCTGCTCAGCCAGAAGCCGGGCTCACAGCTGGCGAGCACAGTGGCGGTGGTGGGAGCCTCTCCTGCCTCTGCAGCAGCACTAAGGATGTCCGACTGATGGCTTAGGCCCGCTCCTTGAGGGAACGGGCCTAAGCCGACAGTTGGACATCCCCTGAGGGCTCCTGGACTACAAGTGGGTGCAGGCCGGGCTGAGGGACCTCCCCACACACCCTCTACCCCGAGTGCACAAATTTCGTGCACCAGGCCTCTAGTACTGTTAGACTGAGCATGAGGTTCTACCAATTTATCGTCCCATTAAAAGGTGCCCATTGCATTTCGTTCTTACGAGCAATGCTTTTTTCAGACTTTGTCAGTTTAATGGGTGGAAAATATATACTTAGTGCTGAGAAAACATTTTTCATTGGTGTTTCTTAAAATACCCTCTATTATATCTTTGTTTTATTTGTTTACTGTAGAGACTTTATTTAGTAGAAATTATATGTATTTAGGGTACAACATGATATTTTGTAGTAAAATGATTGCTAGTCAAACTAATTAACATATCCTTCTCCTCATAGTTTCCATTTTTTTTGTGTGTGGTGAGAGTCCCTGAAATCTACCCTCTCAGTAAATTTCCACTATACAGTTCAGTAATATTAAGTGTAGTCATTATGCTGTACATTAGCTCTCTAGACATTCATCCTATATAATTACAGTTTTGACCATCTCCCCCATTTTCCTCACCTCCCCATCCCTGATAACTACCATTTACTTTCTGCTTCTATGTGGTCTGCCTTTTTAGATTCCATATATAAAGAGATCAATCAGTATTTTTTTGTCTTGTGTTTTCCTCTAAATATATTTTTATTGCTTTCAGAGAGGAAGGGAAAGGGGGACAGAGAGAGAGAAACATCAAGAGAGAATCATTGATCCGCTGCCTCCTGCATGCCTCACGCTGGGGATTGAGCCCACAACCCAGGCATTTGCCCTGTCAGGGACTTGAAATGTGATGTTCTGTTTCATAGGTCGACACTCAACCATAGAGCAACACCGCCAGGCTCTGTCTTATTTTTCTTAGCATAATGTCTCCAGGTTCATTCATGTTGTCACAAATGGCAGATGAGATTGTTTCTTAATGATCTTGCTATATCAGCTCCTTACATGTTGAGAATTTCAAACCTTTATATGTCAAATTTATTGTAGGTTTTTCTCCGAGCTTTCTGTTTGCCTTTTAATGCTTTTTAAAATGTCTGATAGAATATTTAAATTTTTATATAGTTAAGTCTAGAGATCTTTTTCTTCTTTTTTTGTTGTTAAAAAGTAAAAAGTCCACTAGAGAGAGAGAAATGGGTGCCTATATTTTTCCTTCATAGTATTTTAAGTTTTTTAAAAAATTTAATTTTTTATTTTATCTGGATTTTATTTAGGTGAATGGCATAAGCTGTGTGTAAAGTCATTATGTATTTGAAATATTAGCTATTCAAAGGGTAAATTGTATAATCTAAAATATTGGAGACTTCTTTTTGTTTTTTTGGGGGAAAATAGAGAATGTGCGTCTCAGATGTTCCATATCTTACAAGTCTTGACCTATATTCTTCAATTAAATAACTAGTAGTTTTCTCAAACTATTAAAGACAATAGTTGTTTTTTATATTAGTTCTTTAAAAGTCAGTTAAACCATGCTGTTCTGTTTTTTATAGGGTTGACATGATGAACAATCGTTTTCGGAAAGATATGATGAAAAATGCCAGTGAAAATAAACTTTCAAAAAATGAGCTTCAAAAGAGACTTAAGGAAGAGTAAGTATCCTTTTTCATATGACTTAAAGAGGAGGTCTTTATAACCAGTAGTTTATTTTGATTCGTTGTAATAGCTTCTTGGGTAATATGATTTCCATTTTGAAACAGTAGGAGCATTGCTATTGGAAGACATGATTAAATTTTAGTATTTTGAGGGAAGATGAAATACAAGTTCAAAAAGATTTTGGAAAAATCTTGTAATCCCATCACCCAGATATCATAGTCAGTGATAATGTTGCTTACCTGCTTGTTCATTTGTATATGATAAGCCATCTCTTTTTCACACTTTCCAAGCTCTTTTAGTTGAACAGAGCTAGGAAATGTGTGTCTATTTTAACATAATGATTTCATATTAATTCTTCCAGTTCAAACTTGCATATCTTTTTTTTTTTTTTAAATATATTTTATTGATTTTTTACAGAGAGGAAGGGAGAGGGAGAGAGAGCTAGAAACATCAATGAGAGAGAAACATCGATCAGCTGCCTCCACACCCCCCACTGGGGATGTGCCCGCAACCAAGGCACATGCCCTTGACTGGAATCGAACCCGGGACGCCTCAGTCCCCAGGCTGACACTCTATCCACTGAGCCAAACCAGTCAGGGCGAAACTTGCATATCTTTTGTGTGTGTGTGTGTGTGTGTGTGTGTGTGTGTGTGTGTGTATGGCCCGACAGTCCAACCAACTGAACCACGCGGCAAGGGCAAAATTTGAAAATATTGAAAAATGTTAAAAATATTTTTGTTTGTACTGACATTTAAAAGCATTTCTAGACGTTTATTGCATTATTACTTTTTTAAAAAGTAGGTTTATTGAAGTGAAATTCACTCTTTCAAAGTATCTTTATGAATTTTGTTAAACACATACTCATGTAAGCACCACAATAATTAAGATAAGGAATAAAAATATAGACCATTGCCATCACCCCCAAAAGTTCTCTTATACTACCCTTTGTAATCTACCCTCTCGCCTCAACTTCTAACCCCTCTAGTCCCTGATATTTTCTGTCCTTATAGATTTGTTTTTTTTCCAGAGTGTCATCACTGATATTTTCTGTCCTTATAGATTTGTTTTTTTTCCAGAGTGTCATCAATGACATATACAGTATGTACTCTTGAATCTGTTAAGCCCATTTAGTGAATCTGTTATTTCAGGTGTTATATTATTTCAGCTTTATTATTATTTATTTTTGTACTTTTTTCAGCTTTAGAAGATCTTTTCAGCTTGAGACCTTGTTGTGTTTTGTTTAGTTTCTATTTCCCTTTTGTTATGTTAAACTTCCTTTAAATACTTGAGTATTTTTGTATTAGCTATTTTAAAGTCCTAGTGTGCTAATCCTGTTATGTCTGTCATTCTTGCTCTGTTTCTATTGACTAACTTTTCTTCTGGTTATGGGTCACATTTTTCTGCTTCTATGCATGTCTAGTAATTTTGGATTCTGAGAAGTGTGTGTTAACTTCAGTGTCTGGATTTTGTTTTTTGCTTTAAAAAAATTGTATTGATTTTAGAGAAAGAGGGAGAGGGAGAGATATAGATAGAAACATTGATGAGAAACATCAACATCTATTGGCTGCCTCTTGCATACCCCCCTGCTGGGGATCGAGCCTGCAACCCTGACCAGGAATGGACCTGGTGACCTCTTGGTGCATGGGTTGGCACTCGGCCACTGAGCCACACCTGCCGCGCTGTTGTGTGTGTTTTTTTTTGCTTTTAATGACTATTAAACTTGGTCTTGGTGGGCTGTTAATTGGCTCAGAGATCAGTTTGATCCTTTAAAAGGTTTCTTTCTAGCTTTGTTCTAGAGTAGTATACTCTAGGCTGGTTTAGCTCCATTACTAAGGTATGCCCTTTCTGGCATCTCTTACTGAATGCCCAGTGTTCAGTAAGGGCCTTCTCTAATTGGTTGGAACTCCAGTGTCTGAGCTTTGGCATTGTGCACCTTACAGCTCCTCAGAAGTTGTTGGCCTCACCTCATGGAGTTTTCATCCCATGAGTGTGCAGCTTAGTATTCAGCAAAAGTGTCTGCCAACTTCTGTGCAGGTTTCTGGAGCTCTTTCTCATCTACAGTCTACTGCCCCTCCAATTCTAGTTGTCTCAGCCTCTTTCAGGTCTGATCTTTTTCTCTGCGCCAGGGTTTTTAAAAAATTCCTTCAAGGGAAAATCCTGGTGATGGTAGGTAGGACTCACCATCTGGGATGAGTCCCAAGATCTCGGATGTGTTGAAATGAGCAAATAAGACATCCATATAACTAGATGTAAATAATTAACAAATATGTATCCAGGTGTCCTGTATCCAGGACTAGTTTAGATAGAGGTTCATGAAAGTTTCCAAAGTAAGTTCATTGGGACTATTTTGTGTGTGTAGCCCTTTTGTTCTTAAAGGTAATAACTTCTTTAGAAGAGAATATAAACATGTTCTCAAGGATGGTCTAACCTATATTCTTTAAATGTATCATGCTCTATGAACATACAGTGGTTACCATACAAATTTTTCATGTTTTTGCTTAGATTTCAGCATGCCATGGGGGGAGTACCTGCCTGGGTAGACACTAATAAGCGGAAAACATCTTCAGATGGTAAGTGTTGATGATACCTTTGTTTGTTAGTAAAGAAGTTCTATTCCTGTTCTGTTGTTATTTGAGCTTTCTCATGAGGCTCATTAAAACCTGGTGTTTTGTGCTCGCTTCGGCAGCACATATATTAAAATTGGAACAATACAGAGAGGATTGCATGGCCCCTGTGCAAGGATGACACACAAATTCCTGAAGCGTTCCATATTTTAAAAAAACAACAAACAATAAAATCTGGTGTTTCAAATCTCTCTCTTTTTTTTAATATCTGGTTTTGAAGTCTACCATTTCTCTGAGGGAAGCCCTTTTGCAGTAACGTAAGGCTTACTTAACAACATATTCTCCACTGTAAAGTCATAATGGGTGGATTTTATGATTTTTTTCCTCAACAGAACTGTGTTGCATTATGGCATAGGATTAAGGAAAAATGAGTAGTACTGTTACTTCTTGATTCATAGTCCCTTCTGAAGACTTTGGTAACTAATTTAGCTGACCAGTAGGAAATGGGGTGTCTGCCTAAGGAGCACATGTCAGGTCAAGCCCAGATGATCAGTCACTTTATAAAAACTTACTTTTCAGTTCCAGGTTTTAAGTTTGGTTTGTGCCATAACTGTTTTCTGCTTTTTAGATCCTTGAGTTTAGATATAACTATGAATGGCTAAGCCAAGATCTGACTTACGTGCTTGGAGTTATAAATTTTATACTTGGAATTGACCTTTGAAATCCTTTAGGGAGTCCCAGATAAGTCCTCCCACATAATGCAGGAGTCCTTCCTTAGCATCCTTGATATCTGATGAGTTTCTGTTTGATTACCACCACCACTTCTCCTCCCTTCCTCCTCCTGTCAGTCCTCATGGTAGGAAAGTACACCTTCACCACACCCGTCAGTCCTCATAGTACGAAAGTACAGGGAGCCCCCATACAAAGGAGCTACTTGTTTTATATAATGCTGTTGGAAAACTCAACCTGTTATTAAATCGAAGTGTATCTTCTGGTTTCCAGCCAGATACTTGTAGAGGCTGAGGGAATCTTAGTGTTGTAGCGTACTTTATCCACTGCAAGAACCTTTTCTACAACATCTGTTAGATGATAATTCAGCCTCTGCTTAAATATATCACATAGTGTTGTACTCTTTCTTCCCCGTTTTTTTAATACATATTTTTATTGATTTCAGAGATGAAGGGAGAGGGGGGGAGAGAGAGAGAGAGAGAGAGAGAGAGAGAGGAGAGAGAGAGAAGCATCAATAATGAGAGAGGATCATCCATCAGCCGCCTCCCACACACACCCCCGCCCCCTCCCCGGGGACAGCCCGCAACCTAAGCATGTGCCCTGACTGGGAATTGAACTGTGACCTCCTGGTTTAGCGGTCAATGCTCAACCACTGAGCCACAGCAGGGTGCTCTTAGCTCTCTTTGAAGTTCTGATACACAGTTTGCTGACATTGGTCTTTCAGTTCTAGTTCTTTTTCACCCGAGTTGTTAAGCTAGCTCTGCTGTCCATCCTATTGCTAAAGAACTCAATGTGAATTCTTTTCAAATTAAATGCTGACTTTATTTCAACTTAATTTCATCTTGTTCTAGTCACTGTCTGTGAATGTGTGTCTTTCATTCTAGCGTTAGGCTTGATTTTGATTATATATATTGATCTCTGTCATTCTTTTCCTCTATTTCAAATTTATTTTGCTGTTTTACTTTTACCAATTGCAGCTTAAATAAAGTAGTTAAGGTTGGGAGGCTGAGCAGGGAGTTGAGGTTTCAACTATAGACATCTGGGGTAGGTAATGCTCCTCTCAATTACTCTAAAGATCAGCCTTGTGGGTTTGTTTGACTTAGATGAAAGTGAAGAGGATGAAGATGATTTGTTGCAAAGGACTGGGAATTTCATATCCACATCGACTTCTCTTCCTAAAGGAATCTTAAAGGTGAGAGTCAGTGAAGTTGGGCCTCCCCAGCTAATTACCTCTGAAATTCAGTATGCTTCCCAGTTACAACTGTATGGATTCCTTTTATCTGTGGGACTAAATGTGTTTGCTGTCATTTTGCCTTGGTAAATACTTATGCTAGTTTTTCATCTGTTACAAAAATGATCAAGAAAATTAAATGATGTCCCTAGCAATCTTTTAGGAATCCATCCTATTTGATTTCTCCTCTTGCATTTCTCTTTATTTCTCTTGGCACCAGCCTAGTTCATGCTGCTGTCTTCTGTCACCCCGGGTACTGTGCAGTAGCTTTGTAACTAGTTCCCCACGTCCACTTCACTTCCTCCGGAACTACTCTTCATATAGTTGCCGGAGAGAGATTTTTAAAATGAAGCATTATGTCACTTTTCATTGCGTTTTGAAAACTCCTATATTCCTTTTCATGGTCTACGCTGCCCTTCATGGTCTGGCTTCTGCCTACATCCAAAACTTCATCTCAGACCTTTCCCCCGTATTTCCTAGTCAAGCCATGCAGGCCTTCTTCCTGTTTCTTGAATGAGCTGAGTCCCTTCTTGCCTAGAACTTGTGCTCTTGCTCTTCTTTCTGCCTGTCTGTTCTTCAGACACTGCTAATGGCCAACCGTTATTACCCTTCTGCTCAAAGGACACTTCAGAAAGGTCCTCCTGGCCACTGTGTCTAAACTGGTCTACACTCATTGCTTTCTAACGCATCACTGTGTTTAGCTTGTTCATTGCAGTAACCAAGTGCCTACCCAGCACCGTGCTTCAGTTAAATATGGATAGATCTGTCACATGGACAGATGTCTCTTTGACATGGATATTTTTCCCCACTATAAAACGGTGGCATGTGTATTTGGATGGGGAAGGGGACCCTATTACGGTAAATTACTAGGAAAAAGCGTGATTCTGTCTCCCCCCACCTTAAGACAATTCTTTGAGCTCCTCATACGGTGAATGCACTTCCATTGAAAATGGAGTCACCATAAAAATTTAACTTCAGTGGTTACAAAGCATACACATAATACCTTGTTTTTTATGTAATTAAATTTTTAATACGGAAGGAAAACCCTATAAAAACAAAGAAATAACTGAAAATAGTTGGAATGATGCATGAGATCATCATTACTTTAACAACCACACACCTGCAGAACATAAGTACTTCATGCTAATCATAGAACCTCTTATTTTGTGCCATGAATGCAAAGATGCCGGATAGTTCTCAGTAAAATTTCCCTGGAAGTCAGTCTTCTAACCCAAATAGGGTGCATCCCAAAAGGTTGCGGGTTCGATTCCTGGACAGGGCACATACCTAGGTTGCAGGTTCAGTGCCCCGTGGGGGCGCGTATGGGAGGAAACCAATCAATGTTTCTCTCTCACACTGATGTTTCTCCCCTTCCTCTTTCTCAAAAATCAATAAAAACATGTCTTCAGGTGAAGATTTAAAAAAACAAACCAAGCCAATAGGGTGTATTTGGAGAAACGACTGTATCCTGGTGCTCCGCGAGCTTAACGATCCAATCCTCATTTGGTAGATAGTAAAAATGGGTTATTGTATGGTAAAATGACCTGCTCGTTGGTAGCAGAGCTGTGGTCTTTTGGTACCGTTCCAGCGGGCTTTGTTCTGCAAATAAACCATTTTATAATGTCATTCCTTCATGCTCTAAAGAAAATAATGTCAACCCCTTTGAGTTGATAAAATTCCCGCTTTATTTTTCCACAGATGAAGAACTGCCTACATGCCAATGCTGAACGTCCTACGACTGCTCGGATCTCGTCTGTGCAGTTCCATCCTTGCGCTCAGGTGGTGATGGTTGCTGCACTAGATAACTCTGTATCACTATTTCAGGTATGTTATTGCATTTTTAAATGAAGACTTGGAGTGAAAAGTTTGCTACCAGGATACAGGGTCTATGGAAATAACCAAAAGGAATATTTTGTACTTCTTTATAGGTTGATGGGAAAACAAATCCTAAAATTCAGAGCATCTATTTGGAAAAGTTTCCGATCTTTAAGGCTCGTTTTAGTGCTAATGGAGAAGAGGTTTTAGCCACCAGTACCCACAGCAAGGTGCTTTATGTCTATGACATGCTGGCTGGGAAGTTAATTCCAGTGCATCAAGTGAGAGGTAAGGTTTCTGTTGAACACATAGCTGCTCCTCCCCCCACTCCCCAGCCCATAGCTGAGTGCATTTAACAGTATTTACAGCCACTTAGTTTCCTCCTCATAATTTTAAGAGCATTTTTATACGCATTTATTTGAGCCAAACTGGTGACTTATGCCGGGGAGCAAGATCTCAAATGTTCCTTCTCTATAGGATTCTTAAAAATAAGTTTCTTTAGTTATAGTATTGTTTAGAAAATGTCATTGCATTGTTGAAATAATATGTTTGAATGAAAACGGTGAACTGGCTTTGCATTGAGCACTTACTATGGGAAAATCATAATTTGGAAATATATATCCCCCTAGACCAGAAAAGCAGTTGCAAATACTTGTCTGTAAAATTAGCAATTAATGCAGAGGAAAGAGCATGAGCCTGGAAGGTAGAGGATGTGTGTTTCACTTTGTTGGACAAATTATTTCACCTCTCTGCTCTTCAGGAAATTTTGACACCCTCTAGTTCTAGTGTTTGTTGTAATAGAATTTTGGTTTACATTTAAAGGAAATAAAGTACTGCTTTTAGAGGTTGGAATGTATTTTAAGGCATGAGCTGCTTAAACATTAAACTTTTTATCAGATGTAAATTTGTTTCCTCTACCTTACCCATTCTTCCCCTGTGTTTCCCGACCCATCACCACAAAATACAGTGGCACCTTCAGGAACCCTTTGGGAACCAAAGCTCTTGCAGTAAGCTTGGCTGGGTTAACATAAGTCCTGGAGGCAGTGTTGGCTTATGCTGCAGCTCACTGCCAGTCTCCCTGTTAAACTGCCTGTGTGGGGGGCTGTGAAGGATGGGGTACCTCTGTCCAGCCTGTTTTCTGCTAGTGTTTAAAGTGAGTAAGGTCTATCAACAAGTGAATCTAAAAATCAAGTGAATCAAAAATCGGATGAACAGAATAAACTGGTGAATATAATAGAATTGGGCATAGAAAGGGAGTGGACTGACAATTCTCAGGGGGAAAGGAGTGTGGGGGGTGTGGGAAGAGACTAGACAAAAATCATACATCTATGGATGAGGACAGTGAGGGGAGGTAAGGGCAGAGGGTGGGGTGGGAACCAGGTGGAGGGGAGCTATGGGGGAAAAAAGAGGAACAATTGTAATAATCTGAACAATAAAGATTTATTTTAAAAAAAGTGAGTAAGGCCAACTTTAGAAACATTTATGATGTTTATTCTCAGATTTTTTCTTTCCTATGTTCTCTGATGCCTTTAGTGATCCTTTCCAAGTAGGTTCTTAGTTTACCTAATTATGCTTTAAGCTGGTGCTTCTCAAATGTTAATGTGCATGGAAATCACCTGGGGATATTGTTAAAATGCAGGTTCTCCCCTGGCCAGTGTTGCTCAATGGTCAGAGCACCGACCCACACAGAACTGGAGGATCATGAGCTCGATTCTGATAGGGCATGTACCTAGGTTGCAGGTCCAATCCTCAGCCTTGGTTGGGGCACGTGCAAAAGGCACAGTCGGTGTATCTCTCACATCCATGTTTCTCTCTCTCTGTTTCTTCCCCTCCCTTCCACTCTCTCTAAAAATCAATGGAAAAATATCCTTGGGTGAGGATTAACAATAATAGTAATGATAAATGTATTTTTTGTGATATTATGCTATTGAACACTATTCTGAGTCTCATCATTATAAAACACTTTAAGTAATCCAAGAAACTAATTAGCCCAGCTGGTGTGGCTATGAACCAGGAGGGCACAGGTTCGATTCCTGGTCGGGGCACATGCCCGGGTTGTGGGCTTGATGCCCATGTGAGGTGTGCAGGAAGCAGCGATCAATGATTCTCTCTCATCATCGATGTTTCTCTCTCTCCCTCTCCCTTCCTCTCTGAAATCAATAAAAAGATACACATATATTTTTAAAAATCTAATTAATTAAGGACATTAGAATAAGGGGGAAATGGCTGACTAGGATATGCAAGCCTTATATGTATGCAGATTTGAAAAGTGAAGACTACAGAATTGTAGCATTTCCTTCATTTATGAATGACTTGGACAACCCTTATTTTGAGAAGAGAACCATATGCTTCACCAATTTGCCAAAGGGTGAATACACAGAAAAGGTTAAGAACCCCAGATTAGTAGTTCAAACTAGAATTTGACAATTTAGGAATCAAATTAGTTGGTCAGGGAGCCACCATTTCAATAGTAAACATTTTGGTAAGATAAATCTCTGAGCCTTTTTGTAAACTCAGGGCCATAAATATTATATTAAAAGATAATTTTTTTAAAATATATATTTTATTGATTTTTTACAGAGAGGAAGGGAAAGGGATAGAGAGTTAGAAACATCAGTCAGCTGCCTCCTGCACACTTCCCACTGGGGATGTGTCCACAACCAAGGTACATGCCCTTGACTGGAATCGAACCTGGGATCTTTCAGTCTGCAGGCCGATGCTCTATCCACTGAGCCAAACCGGTCAGGGCAAAAGAGATAAATTTTTAAAGCTCCTTAATTAGCACCTGCCACATGGTAAATGCTAAATAAATGTTAACTGCTGCCATTGTCAGGAATAACATATAATCTTATCTATTGACTAATCACAATCTGTAGACTGGTAGAGTCAGACGCGACCTTGGTTCAACAACCTAGGTACTTGAGTTCTGGCTAAGAAAGAATTCAGATCCAAGACCCAAATTATGTGAAAGTTTATTTAGAAAGTCACAGAGGTAGAAGAAGTTAGCTCTAGAAGGAATGGGCTCAGGAAACAAGTTACTGAGGCAAAAGAAGGGCCCTTGCAGTTTAGGAGAGAGAAAGGTAAAGGTAATTCGCCTGGAGGCAAGACGGTAAGAAGGAAAAGGCCTGAGTGTGCTCCCGGGAGGGAGGGAGGGAAGGAGGGAGGGAGGGAGGGCTGCACTAGATCCTTGTCTCGATGGTATTTATTGGGAGATCTCAGGGGAGGATCTCAATAGAATATACATCAGCTTTCCAGGTGTGTTTTAATTAGGGTCGTGGTCTCCAGTGATTGGTTGGTGCCAGGGCAGAGGGTCATTAGTCAATTTATCTGGTCCTGATGTCAGCCATGGTATCTTTGTCTGGCTTTGCTGCTTTTCTGGTCCTGGAGCTGAAACAAAACTGAGGCTTCGATGTTATCCTTAGGGGTTAATGCTTAAGGGAGTGGTCATGCAAGGGTCTGCCTGGGAGTCATCTTCAGCCCCTTGTTCCTTCTTCAAGGGGGTCTGTGTCTGTGCATGACTAGTGACATGCCAGGGCGGAGAGTCCGAGCCACATGATAGTGATATGAAAGGCCAAGGGGTCTAAACCACATGATCAGCTATATGCTAGGGGAGGAAAGGTTACTCTGAGGCGAGGTGCTTGTTTTCCCAGTTTTGCCTGTTGCTAGGCACCGAGGCTTTCCGTCCTAGTGACCTTCTGTACCTGGCCACATGTCTATATAACTGCCTATCACAAATCCACTTACTATACTATGGAAATTGGCCATCCCTTTTCCTATCAATTGTCAGCAGTTGACCTAAAAATCTTCACAAATCTATAAAAAGGTTTGTATTTGACATCTTTAGAGCATTGTGCCTTCTTTCCTTAGACCACATTGTAAATTTTATCTGACTTTTATTTTGAAAGGTCCAGCATTTGTAAAGAGCAATTATAATACTGATATTAGCAATTATCACTATTTTTTGTGAGGTTAAATGCAAAATGATACATGTGTACATATAACTACTATAATATACTGTAAGCTTTGGATGAAAATACAGTTATCCTTTTTAAAAAAAAATTTTTTTTTTTGTTAATCCTCACCTGAAGATTTTTTCCATTGCTTTTCAGAGAGAGTGGAAGGAGGGTCAGACTTACTCAGTGTTCGAGGCTAGGTTTTGTTTAATTTGAGGTACTTAGATATTGTAAAAGATCAGAAACTCTCAGTTGTCAATGAAAGATAGCTTAATGGGAAACCACATTAATCCTTATTTAATTGGTTCCCCTTTCTTTCTAAGGTTTGAAAGAGAAGATAGTAAGGAACTTCGAAGTCTCCTCAGATGGGTCCTTCTTGCTCATAAATGGTGTTGCTGGATATTTTCATCTGCTGTCAATGAAGGTGAAGCATTATTAGTTGTTGCTTCTTCTAGGATAAGACATTAGTGCAGGGATGGTCTTGAACCATAACTCATGGTGTCCGTAAGTCTGCATCTCAAATAGAGGAGCACAGAGGCACTTGGGGGGAAGCTGTGGGCAGTTGGGGGAGAACTTGGGAGTACAGGGGAAAACAACGTTGAGTAGGTCTACAAAATGGAGAACTGGGTTGTTCCTATGCTACACAGTATGATTCTTCTGTGCACCTCCTAAAATGATTTGATAAGCAATATTTATTACTCTTTTAGACTAAAGAATTGATTAGTAGCATGAAAGTAAATGGAAGGATTGCAGCATCCACGTTCTCTTCAGATAGTAAGAAAGTGTACGCCTCTTCAGGTAAGTTAATGACATAATCAGAAGCTTCTCTGAAGCTTTGAAGGTGTTTACATTTCAAGTTGAACCAAAAACTGTGTTTGATTTTAGACTTTCTTGTTTTAGTAAGCAAATCCGTTTTGTTTTTAGCATGCATTTTTTGTTGCCACTGGCCTCATTTACTAACTAATAATAGTGAAGGGCTAACCATTTAACATACACCACTAACGTGTTGGAGGAAAAGAGGGAAAGTAAATCCTTATTTAAAAGATGAGTCATTCTAAGACTGTCTTTCTTTTTGAAAGTTACATAGAATCATCACCCCTTTCCTTTTAGCTCCTATTGACTTGGATAATGTTTGGAATTTTCTTTATTGTTGACTGAAAGCAATTCAGATCTCCTCTTCCCTGGTACTTCTGCAGCACCACTGACCAGCTCTTTATCATCCCCGATGTTCTCTAATCTTGTGCTTCCTGCTCTTCTGCCTTTCTGACTGTCCAGTGTCATCTTTGCCTCTTGCTCCCTTTCCTGAAGGATTCTGAGGGCCATCACAATCTCAGGGTAGTCCATGCTGTATGGTGGTGGGGCATTTGAGTGGTTCTGCCCATGAGTGGCATCTCGCAGTCTCGGCAGGGCTTTTTAGCATAATTAATATAAGAAGGTCAGCAGTATCTATCGTCCTTGTTATGCTATGGAACAAATACTGGTTCAGAGTAATAATCCTAGTGAAATGGCCCCTGGACCCTGGGAGAGTCAGAGTTGGGGAGAAGAGGTGGAGAGTCGGCAGGAGTACTGAAATTTGGAATATGAATTGGATGTGGATGTAAAATATTTATAAATTTGGTCACCATGGAGGAGGTCAAATTTACCATAAGAAAGGCCCTAAAAGGAGGGAAGGTGTAATCAAAAGTTGAGTCTTGGTAGTGGGGGTTGCCTATATTTTACTTGTTATTCTCCCCTGTTCTCTTTCCTCTTCCTTTTCTCTTCTGAAAGAAGTAGTTTATGTGATTGACATCATATTGTTACATATAAAGAATGTTTTGAGATAAAAGGATAATTGAAAAAAGAATTTACCTTTTCTCTTTTCAACTTTACCAGTTTTTTTCTTTTTCCTTATGTATTCATTGTTGCCTCTTTTGCCTTAAGTCATCAACTTGTGATCATTTAATAGACTTTCTCTCTGGGTGACCTTTCTGCCCTTGATCCCTTCTCTTCCCATTTTAGTCGATTGCTAGCTAATCTTTAAACACCTTTCTTTATTGTACCATTACCCTGCAGAAAAACAAAGTTTTGAAATACGATGCTATTAAAATTTTCCAATTATATTTCCCTGCTACCTAACCTAAATCTGTATGCCAGCCTGGGAGATTTTATTTGTTAAGGAAAGAGTAGAAACGGAGATTTATTGAATTCCATGGGGAGGATAAAAGTATATAGAACAGTGAACTTGAGAGCAATATACATAAAAAAGGAAGAGCTAAAGTAGGTGAGTGAAGAGCCATGTTTGAGATGCTTGTAGGTTATTATAGAAATAAACTGGTACTGGCTGTGGAGAAGAGGGTGATCATCAATACTGAGTGCTATAGGTATGAGAAAAAAATTAAGAACTTGTTTTGGCAATTAGATGGCTATTTCTGTTATGAAAATATTTGTGTTCTCTTGAGATTTAATATTCTTTCTTGTACAAATTCTCCTTTTTCAAAACTATTTATGCTTGTTTATATTTAGCATTCACTGTTATTTAAATTATTTGGTAATAGATAAATTGTGTAGCTTCTTAATTAAATTATAAATTCCTTGTGGTCTGGATCAGTTCATTCTTCACTTCCTCTGCTTCATCTTCAACATTATCATCAGTCTGACATCTAAATCACTTAGCCTCACATATTAGGTGCTCTAATACCTGTTGATAGATGTTAGAAAACCTGGGCTGGTGGGTAGTTTATTTTTTTTTTAATTTTTTTTTTTTTTCAAATTTGCTCCAGTAATCTGTGAAATGTAGAAGCTTTTTCTAAAAGCTCAACTCAAGACAGGAGTTTGTGATTTTTCACTTTTAATCTAAAGATACTATTTATTAATGACTAATTGAGAATGCAGCTTTTTATACATGGGAGTGTATGCAAGAAATATTTTTAGGCCAGTTTTGTAGATCTAGGTTATTTATAGTAGGTATTCATTTGTAGTCCCTTGTACTGTTCAAGAGGGACTAAGATCGGTTAGTTCACTTGCCGTTCAAGTTTAAAACAAAATTAACCAAATCTTCTTTGGCTCTTTCATTCAGCGGATGGGGAAGTTTACGTTTGGGATGTGAACTCTAGGAAGTGCCTGAACAGATTTGTTGATGAAGGCAGTTTATATGGATTGAGCATTGCAACATCGAGGAATGGCAGTATGTGGCTTGTGGGTGAGTAAAGAGAGAATCACATTGTGGTAATGAGAAAAAATTAAATAATGAATATACTAGATGGTGCTTAAGTACTGTTTATAAACTATTCAGTAATAGAAAATCAGTAAACCCAGGTTGTTTACATTTTGTTGTCTTAATGCAGTGCCTCATAATATTATTGGTGGTTTATCTGTTCTTTAGCAAAGAATATACTGGACTGCTTTGTTCATTGTATTTTTCTATATTCGAAATATCTACTTGATCACATCAAGTTTTCCTATTACTATTCTAGTTACTTGTTTTAGCCTTAAAGGCACCTAAAGCATTTTTGCCTTCATCTGGCTAGGACGGTGGTGTAAACCAAAAACACATGTTCTTTGGAAACACTGTTTGTTAGTACAGTAGAAAATTTGAAAGTGTTATCTAGGACGTTATTGTGTGAATGATCACTGGAGAACAATGGTTATTACACTGGGGAAAAGATGGCTTCATTCCCTGCTTGATTCCAAGGATCCAGGTTGGGAGGAGGAGGCCTTAAATACTTACCTGTAATTCGTACCTACCAAACCACTAACCAGCACCTGTAATTTTAGAACTTGGAGGAGTGGATTTT